>NC_056745.1:369381267-369726267 GCF_019279795.1 Protopterus annectens
TAAACAATTAATACCAAAATGAAAATATAATGCAATGTCTAATGTAAGCAATGCTAAGCATTGCACAGGCCAACTTAGGAGGTGTAAGCAATGTGTAGGCCAGCTAACTCAATGTACCAGTGGTATACCCCTTTAAACAATGCCAACCTTAGGTAAGCAGGTTTTCCCATAGCCTAGCCTTTTCAAAACTGGCCAATCAAGGAAAAGTGTGGGAAATCTGCCCTACTTAAACACAACAGGTGGGAATACATATCATAACTGGTTGTAGCTTTCCCTTGCAAGCACAATGGCAGCAAGGGGAGAAGGTGTGCACTTACGGGTGCAGCACTGGTGCATCCAGGAGTCCAGAGACATGGCAGGACTCCTTGTCAAAGACCATGAGCAGAGACTGCTTCAGGGCCAGTACCAGGGTTCCCAATATAAGGCATAAGCCTGGTATCATCTCTTGTGTGACCTTACCAGTGCCACTGGCATACCCCAATCTGTTGAGCAGGTCAAACATCACTATGCTGACCTGAAGTGGCATAAGGGCTCTTGGAACAGTGGATCCAAGAGGTTAGAACAGCAGGGGCTGTCCTAGCTGTCTGTAAGTATCACTCCACTATGTGTGTAATAATTGCCAGCTCATGTATATCATAAATAGGCATGTCTAAATATTCCTCTGATGTCCTCCACAGCTGCAAGTGAGTGGGCCACAAACCAGGAGGCCCACAGAAGTTGCCTGGAGAGGTTGTGATGCGAGGTAAGTCAGTAATACTCTTGCATATACTGTCATAGGAAATAAATCTAAAAGGATTAGTAAATTAATTGCCTGTATAAAACCTGTATTATTTAAGGCAAGTACTGCATACACCAATGAATATGGCAGGAAGAGTCTCATATAGTTTGTATGTAAATAAAAGCATAATAGCCTGACAATAAAGCTCTAACTGCTGGACTGCATGTGTACACTCTGGTATCATATGGTAATGTAGATTTGCAATCACGTAATAGTACTGTTGTATTAAGCACTGTTACCCACACTGTGCACCATACGTAGAATGTGTAAGAATGTCTGTATATGACTGGTGTAATCCCCAGAGCCCATTTAGTACAACTGAGAGACACATAGACAGAAAACAGTGGAAAAGCAGACAACAAAATCTAAATAGTACATCCAACTGAGATGTGAACTGTCTTATTTTTAGCATACACAGCCATGGTTCGAATCCTAGCATTGGTAGTAGTCTGCATACAGAATCATACCTCACAACTATACAGATATGTCCAGAATGTCTGGTAAAGTGGCCCATATCTGCTGCCTGTTAACCTGTCCCCTAGGAAATCAGTGGGATGATCCCAGAAGTATAGGCAGCAAACAGGAAATACAACTGATTGACACACATCTATGGGAACAAAGCTGGCACACTAGCAACTCCCCAAAACCTTATGAGAGTAAGAAGCCACATATGTCCCATTTACATCCCCCATGTTGTCAAGTTGTGGCCAGAGTGTGTACAGTAACAGAGTGAGATGTATGTGCATAATAGTAATGTGTCGTCTGGTACTGTGTGTGGCAACATTCAGGTAGTGCTAACAAACATTTCTCCCACAGGTCTGTCAGATACCAACATTGTGCCCAGAAATACAAGACTGATACCCTGTATTGGTACTGTTTACTTTGGCATTGTATGCCATTGTGACTGATGCAGTTGCTCTGAATAATAAGGTATTACTCATCACTGTTGCCCACACTGTCCTACAAAATATAACTATCTAGGAAATTCTGTATAAGAGTGTTGTAATACAAGGCCAGAATGTAAAACCACAGACGAATTATAAGACAGAAAGCAGATAGGAGATATACAACAATATCTATATAGCACACACAACTCTGATTGACAGTATTTAAGTTGTAGCAGACACAGCCATGGTCTGAATCCTGGGAGTGAAAGGTTGCATACAGAATCAGACCCCACAACTGTACAGATAAGACCAGAATGTCCAGTATATGGGCCCATATCTGCTGTCTGTCACCCTGTCCCCCTGGAAAGTCTGTGGAATGATACCAGATGTTTAGGCGGCAAACAGGGAATACAACTGATTGTTACACATCTGTAAGAACAAACCTGTCACTTTAGCAACTCCCCAAACAGTTATGAGATTAATAAGCCAAGTATGTTCTATACCCACATTGTTGTCAAGCTATGACCAGAGTGTGTACAGTAACAGAGTGAGATGTATGTGCATAATACTAATGTGTAATCGGGTACTTTGTGTGGCAACAGTTAGGTAGTGCTAACAAACATTGTTCCCAGAGGTAAGTCACATACGAACACTGTGCTGAGAAATAAAAACCTTTATACACTGTATTGGTACTGTTTACTCTGGCATTGTATGGAATTGTGAGTGTTGCAGTTGCTTTGAATAATAAGGTATCACTGATCACTGTCACCACACTCTGCACATAATATAACTGTGTAGAAAAGACTGTATAAGAGTGTGGTAAGTCACTAAAGGTTGAAGAGGGCAATAGTCTAGATATCTCCCAGTTCACCTGCATGTGGACAAGATATGGTCAGAGTCTGTGCAGAAAGAGATGGACAGCTATGTGCACAACATCAACCTGGAATCTGGGAGTATGTGTAGAAACAGTTAGTGTTAACAAACATTTCCTCTACAGGTATATCAAGTAAGAGGTGTATACTGCAGTTCATGTAAAAAGATGATGACAGCCATATCACTGTCCAAACTAAGGCTATAGGGTAGTGCAGTAATACTTGTAAGGTACAGATAACAGCACTGACTAGGAAAGTAATGTGGACTACAGGAATATACTAGTTGTTAATTGACATCTTTCTCTCCCCCATCATATCCCCAACAAGAAACTACATACCCACCTCAACTGGTATGTAATGACTTCACTTTTCTGATTATGTCCTATTGGTTGATAATTATTTAAATCTGTTTCCATGTATGTGCTATATTGAAATATTCCAACATTGGTGGCATGGTGCCATCAATGTACCTGCATGCTGTTGTTATTACCACTCTGGTCCCATATATGCATGTGTTTCATTTGCTATGCAACTGTTCTGTATCTGGTGTCTAGATTAATGGGAATATCTATGCATGCTGTTACACCTAACCCTGGAATGTGTTGACTATTACTAACCCAAATATGATGAAAAAATTTAAACACCATAGCACATTTGGGAAGGCCAGTCCCAGCAGACCCACCTGTCTTGCCTCAGCTGGCCGTGGCACTGGCACCAGGACATCTGGGGCCCAACCCGGGACTTCCTCATCTGTTGGTCCTGCACCACCTTTGGGTGGAACTGCCTCAGGTGATGGGGCTCTCCCCTCCCCTGGGAGCAGGTGCTGACAGGAACCTGTCACCTGTCGTCAGGTCCGGGTCATGCTGTGTAGCGAGCTCCCCAGGGAGGTTGGACATTTTCTACGCCAGCTCAAGGGCCATGTGTCACAACTAGAGGGTTGGCCTGGCTCTGCGACTCAGCCCTGAGCACAGCCACCTTTGGGGCTGTAAAGGTGAAGTAGTGACTGTCCATGGGTAGGGACTTCAGTCCCACTGTTTCCACTAGGGGGCTTATGGGCTTCCAATTTCCCAATACCCCTCCCCATCAAGGTGTCTACCCCCGCATGTGTCATATACCGCCCCGTATGCATCTTGTTTGTCTTGCCTGTTAACCTACCTCCCCAAATATACCTACTTATTAAGGGTTCCTATTACATGATCAAAATAATAAAGATTTGAACACCACAAGATCGAACTTGTATGTTTGAAGTTTTATAATTTTGAACACACAAAAAAAAAAAAAAAAAAACAACAGACAGTAAGTAACCATCGTAAGCAGGGGTGCAAGCTCGCACTGCACACCCCATGTGGGGGGCTGCACCCCCACACCCTCCGCTCTTTAAATTTACCAACTCTGAGATCTCACTACTGGGGGTGCAGGGGGGCTTCTCCCCTGCTTACAACAGTTATTGAGCTGTTTTTGTTTTTTTTTTTTTTTATTTGAATTGCTGACACTTCGAACATTTGTGCTCGATGTTTTCAGGTTTGAAGTTTCAGCAATTCGATAACACAATAAGAACCCACTTATTAAACCTGTCTTTAAGGGAAAGGGGAGTAGGACAAACCCCAAATCATATAGTCCCTTAAGTCTACTTTCATGTTGTGAAAAAATAATGGAGAAGGAAATACTGCATAAGTTATTGTCAGAACTGGAGAGATTGGGACTTGAAACCATATATCAGCCTGCACATGTTGAAAATAGATCTATTACCACCTGTAACATGATGTTCTATAACAATATAATGACAGCTATGAATGAATAACTGGGCTGTGATGTGATTTATATAGATTTAACTTCAGCATTTGACAGGGTCATGCACAAAACACTGATCAATAAATTAGTGCAACTAGGTATTGATGTAATGTTGATAAGATGGATAGCTGCATGGCTTACAATTAGGACATGGCAAGTATCACACACCAACTGTACAGGTCAAATCCTTGGTTACACTCAAGGTGTCACACAGGGCACTGTACTAGGCCCTTACCTGTTTAGATTGTATCCTGTAGACCTTACTTTTCATCTGAGGTGTTCTACAGTCTATATGCTGACAACCTGAAATTAGGTAAACTGATTACAAGTGTTACAGATAAGGAATGTCTACAAAATAATTTGACTCAATTGATGTTTGGGCACAGGAGAATAATATGTTGATAAATACATAAAAACTAAGCATATGAGATTTGGGAGACATAAGCTAAAAGGTGAATATTTAGTACAGCGTACAGTGATTGAAACTGTAGACTCATTTAAGGACCTGGATATATGGGTAGATTCAGCTATGAGTTTTTCTAATCATATCAACCAATTGGCTAATGATAGTTATAGAACTATAGGTTGTATAAAAAGATTTATAAAGTCTATGAAATCAAACATAATGAAGTCATTGTTTGTTAGTTACATTAGACCCAAACTTGAGTATGGAATAACAATATGGAAACCCTATAGGAAAACAGGCATGAATAAATTGGAAATAGTACAGCGGAAATATACTAAGGGTCCATGGATGTGAAAATCTAAGTTAGTATGAAAGACTAAAATATCTGAACATTTACAGTGTCTCTTACAAATATTTAAGTGGCAATTTTATTCAGGTATATAGGGCATTTAGGGGCAACTACCTCTGGGAATGTTTGGGTTTATCAAAAAGTACTACAGAATCATCAGATAACCTATGTAGAATATTCTATAGTAATGAGAAGTGTACTAATTGGTTCTCTGACAGAGTAGCCGATGCTTGGAACAGACTACCAAATTGCATTAAAGCAAGTACTAGTTTATATATTTTTAAGAACAGCCTGGACATTTATTATGGGAACAAGTGTTTTGGCATATTGGCAAGCTAGAAGGGCTTTAATGCCCATGCTTGAAACATTTGTATGCATATATGTATGTATGTACTATCCCTCCCCAACATCCCACTCTCACCTGAAAAAAAAGGCAATCTGCTAACAAAAAAAAAAAAATCTCGACCCATACATAGCTGTCCATTTCACACACGTCTCCACTAGACACATGTTATCTGGTCTAATTGGCATCACAACATATTATTGTTGTCCTCACCCCTCTCTCAGGGGTTTGAGTGTCCAAATCTACCACCAAATTCAGTGTATATGCACAGCTGTGCTGTAGAAGAAATGGGAAGCTATGGACCTTCCCTACACCTGTCCTGCACATCCCTAGCTATTTCCCCTACTGTCTTTCCCTCTTTGTGCCTTTTTTTCACCACTTTCCTATCAACACTTTTTTCTTTTCTTTTAAAGAAATTAGCACAGGGGTAAGAGGGAGTAAGCACTTTTAAGCAGCAGTAAGTGGATTTAACCTGTTTGCATGGGGGTAAGCAATGCCTACACAGGTTAAGCAATTGAAAAGCTAACTGAGTATAATAAACTGTAACTGGAAGTTAGCACTGCTTACCTCCACGCAAACCTGCTTAAAAGTGCCTTAATTACTCTGTATCCAATGGCCACAGCCTTGGCAAGGCTCGAACCCAGGACCCTGCACATCACAGCCAAAGTGATTTACCACCAAGCCAAGTCAGATATACATAACCCTAATGTTTTTACAAACATATCACCCAGCCCAGTCATTCAACAGGGAATGTATTTCAACATGTAGATATATGTGTGTGTGTGTGTGTGTGTGTGTGTGTGTGTGTGTGTGTGTCTATATATATATATATATATATATATATATATATATATATATATATATATATGTATATATTAATATCTAAACAGCTATAACACATCTATATATCTAGATATAGATAAATATACAGAAATATAAACACACACACATACATATATATATAAATATATATATGTATGTAAATATAAACATATATACATACATATGCATACATCTATAGATATATATGTCTACAATCTGTATGGCTGTATATATATATATATATATATATATATATATATATATATACATACAGCAAGTTATATATATATGTAAACATATATATATATATATATATATATATATTGATATACACATATATATATATATATATATATATATATATATATATATATATATATATATATATATATAGGTATATACGGACATACATCTGTAGATAAAAATGGGAACATAACAAAAACATATATATCTACATGCACCGTTAATGGGGTTGAGAGGCCCCAAAAAACGTACGTCTTGTACGAATAGGTATCACCCCTCACAGCCAAACACATCTGCCCTGCAATACACTACCAACTGTTGCAGAACCCATAACCACGACCTGACACAACATGGGCACAAGATGTTAACAGTACTCCATGCCACTGTATAATGTCAGGCTAGTATCAGTAACATATCATGCAGTATAGTCTGGCTCCCATAGGGAATGTACAATGTGGAAGCAATCAACATCCCTAGGATACATATACACAGACACATTTATGCAGATACAGATACACACACACACACACACACACACACACACACACACACACACACACACACACACACACACACATATATATATATATATATATGTATAGGAAGATACATATGTAGAAGATGCACACAATATAAAACAGCCGCTATGCCTACAGTTACCACCTTACCAACTGGAGAAGGTATGAGCCAGCCATACAAATGACAATTGTTGCCTGCAACATATACCCACAGATAAGTCAAGGGATATAACACCACACACAGGTTTGCATACATGGGAAAGCTTTATTTGTGTAAAATTACAGTTGTATGTGCCATGTCATATAGCTGTTTAGACACTGACATCCATATAAACAGAGTAATGCAACTGTGAAACAGTTATACTAATACAGTAGTCTGGAAAGGTTGACATATGTTGCTGTCCAGGCCGAGGCCTTCAAATAGTACAATAGTAAAGACAGACTGTGCCACGGGATGCCAAACAATAAATAGTAAGTAATGCAGATGTTTAGTTCAGCAGCATCTATCTACACTCTGTACACAATCCCTAGGGGGTAAAGACCTCAGCTGACACAATGGGATGTAACTGTTACATAACAAGGCATAACTGACATTATCACAATTACACTGACAAACAGAACAGTCTGTATGGCAGGAGGCAGTAGGCCTGCAATTACCTAAGGTGGATTGTATGGTAATGTATATCCAGATACCTTAAGGCAGCTTACCCCTGATACCCCCACATGTTGTAACATCCTAGGTTAGTTATGGTGCATCCACCCCAGACTCAATAATACAGGGTGATATACCACTGTTACATACACTGACCTCTGGAGTGTACAAGGGCACACATGTATTGTGTAGGTGAAGCCCACACATATATGGTCCCAACCTTACAGTATGTGTGGGGGACACAACAGCAGTGGACTGATGGCAGGTATGGCAGCATGACATACTCACATCCCACTACAGAATAACCCCTGACAGCATGTCATATGTGCAAAGCCTGTTATGTAGGTGGAGGACAGAGGCTGGAACACAGGACCATATGTGTAAAACTGTTGTCATACACTAAGCAAGTTGCTAGTGTTACAGGATAGTCTGCAACATACCCTTAGTCAGGAATATGAAGTTAGAAACAGAAATGGATGTAGCCATGTACTGATAGCACTCAACACACATACTGCTAGTGATATATCTGACACAAGACTTGTGTGGTGGGCAGACAAAACATAATAGGCACACCTCTGGCAATCAAGAGGATAGGCCTACAGTTGAGAGCTATGCAGACAGACTGCATTCCAAGTTAAACTAGTATGTACACACAAACCCTGTAACACCAATGCATACAACAACTCTACTCACACTCTGTCTGTAGTTCTGGTACCTCCTACAAATATGTAGCTGGCCTGAGTGTGCAGGTTCTCCTGTAAGAGGTATTGCTACCTGCTGTCTGTAACAATGATGCCCACACACAGGAAGGATGTCTGTCATACAGGAAAGGGAAAGGGACCATGCCCACATGATGTAGGGATTTATAGTAGTTGGTTGCCATGACAGTGGTAATTGGGCGTACTACACAGCATGCTGCATGAAGGTAGCAAGTGGAGGACACTGACTGGTGCAGAGGCCATCACCTGATCATGTGAATCACCTTCAAATTCCATGCTGCAATCTATACAAAGCAGCTCATTCCATTTACTAGAGAGAGACTGAGAGAAATAGAGAGAGAGAGAGAGAGAGAGAGAGAGAGAGTGCGCATATAAGAAAAAAAAAAAGAAATAAACACTCTAGAAGAGTCTGCAGTCCCAGAACAGGTATGTGAAGTATATGTGTATGTAATTGACCATAGTACTTGGTCCATATTAGACAGAGGCACAGCAAACTAAACCTTAAAAAGGGCACAGTATACTCAAATCAAGGGGTGGCGTAAGCCAAAGAAAATTGGGCTAGGCTTATAATTGCCCCAGGGCAGATAGCCTAGTATGAACCTATGAACCTATGAACCTATGTGGAATGCTTTATATGTGCCTTCAGCTGTTGTTGTTGTAATGATGTTCAGCTGAACAACTGCTAAGGATAATAGAGACCACGCCTGTGGGTAGTGGGCTATACCCCTCAACTGTACAGAGCAGCACTGATTGATAAGATGTAAGCCATCATAGTGTGTGCTCTGTAATGGGAAGTATGTATGTTACATGGCCAATAGCTGGTGGTGGAAGTAATACCATTATGATGGACACATGAGATCCACAGACCACCCCTTGCAGGATACTCAGGTTAATCTGTATTGTAGCATGCAAGAATGCCATAGGTGTTTAATAGGGTTACCTGCAATCTGGCCCTATATATATCCCACCTAATGTCAGGCTGTGTCCATATGTGGCAACTGTCTGTGTTGTAGCAAGGCAGAACAGTGCAGCTGTGCAGGAAGGTGTGAAATTGTGAACTTGATATCTGAATATACCCCACATATAGGTATGCATATGTGTACACATATACATATATAATATATATATATATATATATATATATATATATATATATATATATATATATATATATATACATGTATGTCCACAAATATAAAGATACCCATGTGTAGACATATATATGAGCACATATATACATCACCTATATCTACACATATATAGATATATACCTATATGTACATGTCTACATATATACAAACACACACACAAACATATTTCGTCTGCAAATACATGTCCCCTATATTACTACCACAGTGCTGCATGCTATGTGTAAGGAAACAGTACACATAGCAATACACACAGTTATCTACAGCTATCAGTGTGTGCAACATGGACATGTATGTCACATGTGAGCCCCTTGTTGGGACCACATTGCCCTTGTCTGTGAAGTATGGAATGGAAATATGGGAAGCATGTCAGGTACAGCTGTGGATGTGGTTAGGGTTGGTAGATACAGAGGACAGTCTACAGGTGTGGTATGTGACACATGTGGTGGCTAAACACCATAGATGGTGTGTGTGATCTGTGATGTAGATGTCCCATGGGCCCCAATATGGACACAATGGGAACAAGCTTCCCACCCACTGCTACTCACAACAGCAGTATATGCCCTGAAGGTGCCTGGCCTGTAGGCTGAGCAGGAGGAGCATGTTGGCCCTGTTAATGTGTACTGGGTGCCTCAGAGTGATGTAGCACATCCCACATGTGTCTGATGAACCCATTATGGAACAGACCCTGGACCTGCTCTCAAGGGACAGGAACATGTCTGTGTGTGTGACCCTGGGGGAGGACAACATCCCCTGGGTTAGTTCCACCTGATGGTATTGCTGGACCATTACATGAGGAGGCCTCAGGGTGGGACACACATGTGATGTGGCCAGGTAACATGGGCAGATGGGTTTGGAGAGGTGGTTCTGCTGGGCAATAGTACATATACATGCTAGTGTGTCATTGTTATAGAACATATAGATTCATAGGTTCATAGGTAAGTACTAGGTTATCTGCCTGAGGGCATCTATAAGCCTAGCCAGAATATGTTGGCTTTCAATGCCCCCTTAGATTAGTTCCCTGTGCCTCAGTCCAGCAGAGCCATTAGTTCCCTGTGCCTCTGTCCATCAGAGCCACTACAGTGATCCCCGGGGTAAATTTTCTGTTTCCCATCTACTCATCAAGGGTTTCTCTTAAAGAGTGTTAGTGAGGGGCCCTGCCTAATATAGATTGGAATCCTGTTACAAAACACGGGGAGTCTCTGGGACAGGAATCTATCCCTCCAGCATGTCCTATTTATCATTGTGGTGAGATTTAGATCCCTAGAGCATGTGGCTCTTGGGGATTTGTTTTTTTTAGGTGGAGCATGTCCATCAATTCTGGGTTGGACATGGCTTGTATGTCAGGCAGAGATCACCTCTGAGTAAGCGGTATGCAACCAAGTACAGCTGGAGTTTCTTCAGTCGGGCTGCATAGGGCATATGCTTGAGGCCAGTAATCCTCTTGGTGAGGTACTTCTGTGGTCTTTCCAGCTGTTGCAGGTGTCTTATAAGGTACATCCCAAATGGGGCATTGTACTCTATGATGGGTCTAATGTGTGATGAGTAGAGGGGCACAATAACCTCTTTTGTTCTAGATGCAAACCCTTTTGTGATTAGGTGGGCCACATAGAAGGATTTTCTAACCACCTTGGCAATATGATTATCAAAGGAGAGATTACTATCTACTTTGGTCCCCAGATCCCTTATTACATTTTCTGTATTTAGAGGACTACCACGTATGTGGTAGTTCATGGGTACTTTGTTTTTTTCCACAGGGGATGACTATGCACTTTATGGCATTTAGCTTGAGGCCATGATTTTGACACCAGGTATCCGTCTCAGTGAGACCCTTCTGGAGGATGTCTGTATCAGCTGGAGAGTCAATTATGCCCCCCAGTTTGCAGTCGTCTGTGAACCTGGTCAGCCATAGTCCTCCTGTGCTTGCCTGTACCTCTGAGAAGTATATATCAAACAGGAGATGTCCCAGGACCGAGCCCTGGGGGGCGTCACTTGTAACTGGTTTAGAGTCAGACCTAGAGCCTGCAACTCTCACCGTGTGGGTTCTATCCGTGAGCCAATTGGCAACCCATCTCATGACGTAGGGCTTTATGTTCAGGCTAGTGAGCTTGTCTATAATACCAGAATGGGGAATGGTGTCAAAAGCCTTTGCAAGGTCTAGGTAGGCTGTGTGGACTTCCTTTCCCTCGTCTAAAGCCTTGGTAACTGTCTCAAAGAAGTCCACCAGGTTGATCTGCCCTTAACAAAGCCAAACTGGGTAGGGTCCAATGTTTGAAGGTTCCCAATGTCTCTGTTAATGAATTCCATGATGATGCACTCCATAGCCTTGCAGACTAGGCTATTCAGGCTTATAGGGCGATAGTTCCCGGGGTCCGTTGTGGCTCCACCATATGTTGGTAGTAGTAGTCTACACAATCCCAGAACATGTCCAACAGCATACATAGATATCCCCAATAACACAGATTGTCAGATGTGCAGCAATCACAATGCAGCCATACCACAGGCATATATGGAACCATAGTGGCCCTGACAATGACATGCAGGTGAATAGTCTGTACAGGCCAGAAATAATATTGTCCACACAGGGAACATGGCTAGAAACACATAGCACAAAGTGTGGTACAATACAATATCTGTCCCACTGGTAGGTAAGCTGTAGCCATACCTAATGAGTTGTATGTACAGTTTGTTATCGCTGATATGGTGGGAGGGGTGATAGAGATATGTATTAAGAACTGTGGTAACTTTGCTGTATGAGTTGCTCAGACCTGTTTCCATCTTTATGTCTTTTTGTCAAGATGTCACATGCATGGCTATCATATTATTCAGTTTCTGAAAATGAAGTAGTGCTAACCTATTTAATCCATCACTACCCTGTCCTATTTGGCCAAACTGCCCTTTATCAGCAGTAGTGGACCGCCCTGTGGAATGACCTAATCCACAGGATCAATGATGTTGGACTGTACAACCGCTGTTATGAGCAGGTCCGGCATCATTGTTCTGACCTGTTTCGCAATGCCCATCTGCATGCTGCTGCAGTCCAGGGGGATCATCTCACCACAGGAGGGGCATGCCATCCATCCCCCCTGACACGTGTGGAGGAGCTCCTGGCCAGCCTTGTGGCACCTGCCCGTCTGGACACAAACCAACCACCAGACACCTTTGTGGAGGTGGGTGCCACCCACACACCAGCCGAGGAGTGTGTAGGTAAGGCCACAGGGCATATTTGTAGACCACTGTTGCGTATTCATCCACATCGGTACAGGTATATCATGCATATCTGACATGTCATAGATATAGTTTGTTGCTGTATAGAAATGCTAAACAGATGTCCATATGTGGTAGTATTGTGGAAATGTACTGTTGAGGTATTGTAATACTGCACCCACCCTGTAGCACTGCCACAGTTGTGGCCACTGACTATGCATCTCTCACCCTCTTATGTAGGTCCCTCCGGGATACCACCAAGACAGAAGCCTGTAGCTGGTGAGTATGGTTTATGTAGATGCTTGCCAATACACCCGGCATGTATCGGGTATGGCATATGCCATGCACACATCTAACACACCTACCCAGAATGCATGCTGTACATGTGCATGTATTGTTGCTGTGAAATGCATGGCAGCACAGGGGTGACCATGATGGGGGTATTGGAAGTGTATGTCAGACACCTGCATGATAACTAACATCCTGTCATTGCAGAATGTGTCCACATGGAGTAACATAATGGTGGGAGATGTGGCCTACAGCAGGGACATGTTTGGAACAACACCCATATACAGTGCAACACCAGTGTATATACCTGTAAGACAATGACAACTGCTGCAGAGATACACAATGGCATAAGGCATTACAGTGGTCCACATTATCAGCTGGGACTAGGCTGTAACATGTGGTGTTCAGTGTATTGGACACTGCAAAGTGACACACATGTGTAGGGCTTACTCATCATGCATCTGCAAAAAGGCTGAATGAGGGGGAGGGCTGCCAGCATGACACACAAGTGCCCTGAAGCAGGGATACTAAGGATGTTAAGAATGGGTGTATCTGCACATAGTCAGGTTCAGGACCTGTGGCAGTTGTAACCCTATGCCCACAGCAATAATGACGGCAGTGTGTGAACACCAAGGGATGTGCACATCAGTAGACCTTGCAATCATGCAGAATAGGGGAACATGTGTAGGGCAGACTAAACATACACTGGCAAATGCAGATGGCCCACGCTGGTATACCCTCTGCCAGAAGTAGTGACTGCTGTAGTACACACAACAAGAGCTGCGATAAACCGTCTTGATAAGGGTGTACACACATATGCCCACATGGTGTGTATGCATCGCGGTCAGCATCCTCACACCTAACACATTCCATAGACACTGCATGTGAAAGTACAGGACATATGTCACATATCAGGCTCAAGTACTGCTAAGATATGTGGTGAAGTGGTCCCATGGCAGATCAAGGATGGGTGAATCATATCAATAAAGGTGTGTACACCCCCCATAGCCATGGAATGCTCTGATGGTTGTCAGTGTAAGAATATTGGATTGGTCATACATGGTCCGCTGATATTGAGAGCTGTGCATCAGATATTAGGCATTCACAAATGACATCTGTCCACATATCATACCAGGTATGTGTTGCTGGAAAACATAGGGGCTGTGAGCATTAAAGCTGACATAACTGACACAGTAGTACACATTCAGCAATGGGCTGTACACCTGTGAGGTGTGGTGCACAGTACATGGCAGGGTGCAGAACAGGCGCACAGAAATACTGTGTGCAACCTCACCTGTGTGTGTGTGTGTGTGTGTGTGTGTGTGTGTGTGTGTGTGTGTGTGTGTGTGTGTGTGTGTGTGTGTGTGCACATCCTGGTGGGTAGTTAGTTTGTCTGTAGGGTCACTCAGGTGAAGTGGAAGGAGGTTGATGCAAGTAGGATGCTTGTGTGCATGTGTGTGTGTTTGTGTGGCTAGCCATGTATGCACATGTGTGATTGTGGGTTGTTCATACAGCAGTACTTCCCTCTGGGATCATGCAGTACATGTACATGGACTGCCACATTACACACCAGGAATACTTGTCATGTGTGTAATCACAGGACAGCTGATAGTATAATATGGTCTGTAGTATGGAACAGGCATCGAATGGGAAGGCAGACACCAGGTGCACCCTTATTGTCGCATTCAGCAGAGAGGTCACCTACAACCCACATATACAGTACTACAAATGCATTGGGTAATTACTAGTCAACACCAGGGAGTGTATCCAGATATTACATTTGTTACATGATAGACTGAATGAGCAGCATATCTGGCATGCACTGAGCATTACATACACATGACACATCAGTGCATGATATTATGGGTAGAATGTAGTAGCCCACACATATAGGGGACATGCTCATGATGTCCGGACATACAGAGGGTGCATACTGAATGACAGTAGTGAGGCAATGTAAAACCACTACACACAGGTCAGGCAGGTATGTAGTAACAGGTCTTGTGTTGTGACTGCTTGTGTAGGCATTTAGAGAACTGATATGTTAATGAGTGGTAGCAATGTGTGTATGTTAACAAATGCGATACAGGATGGGGTACCACATGGACATATATGTGGGACTGTCTGCAAAGCCATGGACAGGTAGGTATTACGAAGGTGTGTGTGTGTGTGTGTGTGTGTGTGTGTGTGTGTGTGTGTGTGTGTGTGTGTGTGTGTGTGTGTGTGTGTGTGTGTGTGTACTGTTAGGCAATGCTGTACAAGTTTTAAAGTGTGTTTGTTGTTTTACCCCACAGGTGGCAAGGTGGGTCAGGGCTCCTCCTGCATGCAATCTGATGTTGGTGTCCATACAGACACCAAAGATGATGATAGCACTGTTGAGGCACAGGTAGGGTTGTCAGGGGCCGACACTGCACCAAAATTTGACATCCACATTTTAGCCATCCCAACCCCACACACATATTTAGTGCCTATACATACCCCATCTGTAGTGGCCATAGCCTTCTGTGTCTGGTCGCAGCAGGCATAGCCAGATGTCTGGCAGGGCACCACATAGGCAGATGTCCCAGGGTGCTCGTGGTAGGGCTGCTGGGCATCATGCTCCTTGCAGAGGTCATGGCAGTGCAGGCACATATGGAACGTTACACCAGACAGGGCCTGAGGCTGCAGAGGGCTGCTCTCACATCTGCAAGTAATAATGCCTGTGAACTAGCTGGTGCCATCCATGCATTAACTGATTTTATGGATAGACAGTCTGGTGAGATGATGGCTCTCATCGACCGTGGTCTGTCCATGCTTGAACGTGTGGTGGGAGTGCAGCAATGGCCACGTGGATGTAGGCCAGCAACACCAAAAGCTGGCAGTCAACATGGATGTGCTAGGACACCAAGGGGCTCCCATAGTGGCAGTACCAGCCCTGGCAGTGCAGGGGCGTGCTGTCCACACCACAGCAGGCCACATGCATGTGGTCCTGGGCAGTCTCAGGAGTGCTCTGGTACCAGAGGACATTTGTCATCAGCAGGTGAGAGTAGCACATCGAGGTCTGTACCTGGATGTGCCCATGCAACCCCTGGCAGGCACAGTCCATGTGTCCATGGGTGGAGGCAGTGAACTGCACACCCTGCCAGGAATGATCCCCAGCTGTCCATAAACACCTGTGTAGGGCAGGCACATGGCAGAACTGTGTGCATGCATACTCACACACTATAGAAACACACCTAGGGCAACCCCATACCTACACACACCCCAGCACCATGCCCTGCTCACCACAGTACACCCTTCACCCACACACATGGTGTCAAATGTATGGCCCACCCTTGGCCTCTGGCAAACCAACATCACACCCTGTGCATATGATGATACCTGTGCCACATCCCTGTCATCCATACCATGAATGCAGGGACAGGCTAATATGATTCTGATGCACATGGTGACTGCACTACAATGTACCACAGTACTGCAGTGTAACATGTTGTAAGAGTAAAGTGTATTGCATATATGGCAGTTAGTGTAGCCATCCAGCAATGATGCATTATAGCTGTTAGTAATACTGGTTGGTTGTGGTCTCTATAATGTTATCCATTTGTGTTGTAGGTGTACATGTGTCAGCACGAGGATGGTCTGCAGTCATATTCCACAATGGGATATGGCACTGTGGTGACACCATGGCTGTGACATAACTGGGGTACAGTTGAACACATGTCACAGGTTACTAAAATGGTTATTGCCTATGCCACATGGACAGGTGACCCACTGAGGCATTTATACCCTGCAACCTGATGTAGACCCATCCACATACATGCACACTGTTACTTGGCAACACTGGGACAAGACCCCTACCTAGCTATGTAGTGATACTGAAGTGTGTGGCTTACATTGCACACACCACACAGTGTTTAGGGTGACTTGTGTCCCAAGTCACATGTTACATGCAGAACATCCCCAGTCATGTACAGTATGCTAATGTGGGATGTAATGGGTGTATAATGAAAATACGTAGTGTGACATACCTTTATATACATATTAACATACATAAAGAGGATTACTGGCCTCAAACAAATGCCCTACACTGAATGCCTCAAAAAGCTCCAGCTTTACTCCGTAGCATATCGCCTACTCCGAGGTGATCTCTGCCTAACATATAAAGCTATGTCAAACCCAAAGCTGTTGGACATGCTACACCTAAAGAAATCCCAATTCCTCCGAGCTACATGCTCTAGGGACCTAAACCTTGTCACCACAATAAATAGGACATGCTGGAGGGATAGGTTCCTGTCCCAGAGACTTCCTATACTCTGGAACAAGCTACCCATCTGTGTCAAGCAAAGTTCTTCTTTAGCACTCTTCAAGAAAAATCTTGATGACTGGATGGGAAATAGGAAATACACCCCAGGGATCACTTCTGTGTCTCTGCTGGACAGTGGCACAGGAAAGTAACTTTCTTGGGTGGCGTAAGCTATGGAACCTTGCTGGCTAGGCGTACGTAGGCCCTTGGGCTGATAGCCTAGTACCTACCTATGAACCTATGAACAGGCAGACATGCATCCAAGATACCAGGGCCTATCATGGCTAATTAACTTGACCGTGTGTCCAATGTGCTACAGGTAGGCTACACACAGCACATGGATAACTGGCTTGGCTTTTGGTATCAGTTACCTGTATGGTTGATGGTGACAGTGGTAACCATAACATGGTACATGAGACATATGCCAGGTGTACCTTGGTGTAATGACAGTGTACACTGCACACACACACCCCCGTGGATATTGTACTCCTGGAAACCCATGATGACACTCTGCCATACCCACCATCACACATTGGCAGCGAATGCAATATAACCTATAGAATACCCCAACAGTGGTACTACAGGGATATGCATCTAATGCACATGCCACACGCACAGTAGGGTGTTGCATTGTCATGCCTCACCTATGGGTAGCAACAACACTATCTGTACTACTGTGTGGCACTGGGTATTGTAATAGGAGTATGTGAACTCAGAATTCTATACCCTACAGATATACGGACATGCACAACTACAAACACATGCCAGAACACAATGATTATCCCATGCCTATCAACCCATTTGTAAAAAACTGTTGCTCTGGTACAGCAAGGCTCATGTAGCTGTTATGGGGAGGAGCTTAACAGGGTACATGTAATGTCCCATACAGCAGCAGCCACAATTGACTATGTCAATGGGTGTTGCATTGATTGTGAAGCCCCTCATGGAATTCCCAAGTACAGGTGTGCTAACACACAGACACTGCTATACTCAATCATGCATATGTAAACATGTGTCAGTACAGGGGTGCATGGCTGCAGGTGGTCATAGCCGTGTACCTAGCTATTGTCTAAGGGGAGATGAGTTGTGTAGGGGTTGTGTGTACAGTGGTATCCTGCCACCTGCCAGGTGGCAGCAGGCACTCTATTGTCAGACACTACTATGGTGACCATAAGGGTGAGAATGACATGCATCATGCAATCCTCCAAGTGCCTCCTGCACATTATTTGTTATTTTATTTATTTCCAGTTTGATAACCAGGTATGTTCACTGGGCCCGAAAGCCCATTTTCAGTGGAGGCCCAGGGAGAAAATCTCCATATTACAAACACATTGCACACTTAAAGCTCCATATTACAAACACATTGCACACTTAAACAATTTACAAACAAGTTAAAATACATTATTTATACAATTGTATTATTAGCACAGAAAATATACACATGCATATGAAATGTAAATGAAGTAAATCAGAAGAGAAGTGTAGGAAAAAGGAGGTGCAAAGAAATAAAGGAGAAGAAATGCCAGGAGGAGAAAAAAGAACAGTTAGACAAATATTCATTTTATGTTTGTGGTGAAAGATACATTTTATGGTAATGGTCAAAGATGCAGTTGCAAGAAGAGGCATTATAGGCAGTGGGGAAGTGAAGATATAAAAAGTATTTTCATAGAGTTTATACAAGGGGAAAAATGATAAAGAAGTTGAGGGTGGGGAGCTGAAGATAGAGTTGGAAGAAGAGGGGCAGGAGGGAGAATAATGAAAAGGGGACATAATAGGATCTAGGTAGGAAGTATACAATTACATTTCCAGTTTTGGGAGAGGTGAGAATGGAGTAGAGATTTGAACTGTTCAGGGCTTGTAGTGAATCTTAGCAGGAGAGGAAGCAAGTTCCATTTTTTTGCTATAGTATAAGAAAGTAGTAGGTGGCCAGGGGGTCGTTTAGGTTTGTGCACTGAAAGAAGATTTTGGTGGGCTGATCTTAGGGGCCTGAGAGGAGTGTAGAAAGGCAAGATATTAGATAGTGCATTGGGTTTAAAAAATAGTTTGTTGGCAGTAGTAAGTTGGAGGTAGTCAAGATGATTAGGGAGTTATAGCCATTGAAGACTATGGCGGGAGATGCAATGGTGTGTAGAATGAGTAGAGTTAGTAGCGAATTTGGTGATTTTGTTGTAGCAACTTTCTAGTTGTGAGGAGATATAAGCTGTGAGGTTGGTTAGAAGAGGAGCACCATACAATAAAGAAGGTAGAAGGAAGGTGGAGGTGAGGGTTTGTCTTTTAGCTAATGATAGAAAGGGAGCATTTCTATAAAGCATACCACTCTTCTGATGGGTTTTTTATGTTTAGTTGAATATGAGTATTAAAATTCAGGATGTTTATCAGTGGTAACACCAAGTAGTTTGGCACAAGTAACAACTTCTATTGAGGAGTGGGAGAGGCTGGTGATCTTGAAAGAGTGCTTATCAATTGGGAGAGCTTTTGAGGGGGAGAAAAGAATGATATGGGATTTATTGGCATTAAGGGAAGGATGGTTTTGAAGCATCCAATTCTCTGTAGTTGTGAAGGCCAATTGGGTCTTGGCCTGGAGCTCGAGAAGGCTAGAGGCTGAGCAGACTAAAGTGGAGTCATCTGCACATTGTACTATTTGAGAGTTTGGAATTGCAGAGTGAAAATCATTGATGAAGACATTAAAGAGCATTGGTCCGAGAACCCTGTGGAACTCCGGTAGGGGTAGGAAGGAAGGAAGAGGTACCCGTTTGCCATATCCCAGCTTGGGATCTATCAGAGATGACCTTTGAACTGAGAAAGGGAATCTAGGGAGAGATTGAGGTTAGAAAGGTGATTAAGAAGGAGTGTGTGGGATGCAGTGCCGAATGCCTTTGAAAGGTCAAGAAGGACAGTAGAGACAATATCTCCAGAGTCACAGGCAAGGTTGACACTGTCTAAGAAAGAGAGGAGAGCAGTAATGGTACTGTGGCCAGGACAGAAACCGTGTTGAGTAGGGGTGAGGAGTTGGTTATTGAGGAGGTGGGACATGAGTTGCAGGTGGATACATTTTTCAAGGACTTTTGAAATTGGGGAAAGAATGGCTATTGGGCGGAAATTAGAAATGCTATTATTTTTGCCTCCTTTATGAAGGGGCAAGATGTAGGCAGCTCGCCATAGTTTGGGAACATATGATTCCTGGATGGATCTATTGATGAGAATGCTGATGGGTATGGCAATACCATCTGCAGTGAGTTTGAGAAAGAGTGAAGGGATCTTGTTGGGGGCATTGGAGCATGGCTTGAGTTTGGACAGAAGTTTTTTGATACAAGTGGTTGACACAGGTTTTAGATAAAAAGTGGGAGGGGGTTAGGGGAGCAGGAATGGGGAGAGGAGGAGGAAGTAGGTTTAGGTGTAGGGGAGGGGTGGATTTGGTGGAGGTTTTAGTAAGTTCAGTTATAGAGTTAGTAAAGAAGGAGTTAAAAAGGGTTGCTATTTCTCTGTTGGTCTTATTATTCTCGGGACAGGGATTGGATTTAGTACTGGGGTGTAAAACGGAGTTGATGGAATTCCAGAATTTTTTGGGATTTTTTGAGAGGTTAGACTGTAGTTTGGTGTAGTATGATTTTTTATCTTTTGTGATAAGATTTTTGGTTAGATTGCGGAGTTGCTTAAATTGAAGGAGTGTAGCTGGGTGTTTATTTTTATTATAGAGTTTCCATGTTTTGTCCCTTTGTAGCATGATATTTTTAGTGTCCTTAGTTAGCCAAGGGGCAGAGTTGTATTTTATTCATTTTGTTCGAGGTGGGGCTTGGGAGTTAAGGATTCTAAGGAAGGTAGTATTGAAGACTTCTAAGGTTTCATCTAGAGGAAGAGTTTTTAGGATATCCCAATTTGTTAGTTTAGGGGTTTCAGAAAATATAGAAGGGTTGAAGTTAGTGAGGCTACGAGTGTGGGCATATTGGCAGCTCAGTGAATAAAGGCTGGAAGATGATCACTTATTGAGTGAGGTAGTATACCAGAGTCAGAGATCTTATTAGGGTGGCTGACTAAGATCCAGTCCAGGATGGACCCTGGGGGGTTGTTTTGTTAGGTCTGGTAATGTTGATTATTTATTGAGTAAAATTATAAAGATTGATAGATAGAGTGGGAGTATTGTTATTAATTTTATTCCAGTCGATGTTAACATCACCTAGAATCTAAGTCTCAAGTTTGATGTTGTTTGAAGCCCATAAGATAATATTCTCTAGGGTGGAAGTGTTGTCACCAGGAGGAATATAGATGGCTATAATACAGATACTTTTAAAGTTGTTCATTTTGAGGATTCCTATGATTAGTTCGGCATTATTAAACTGAGGAATGGGATTCTGATAAGGGCAGAGATTCAGCAGGCAGTTGTAGATTAAGGCTACACCACCTCCTTTTTTGTTTTGGCTGTTGAATTGAAGAGCTTGGAAGCCAGGTGGTATAATCTCAGAGTTAGTAATGTGTGGTTTTAGCCAGGTTTCTGTGACTGATACTATGTCAGGTACAGTGTGATTTAGCCAAGCATGGGAGTTTGTTATTTTGTTATTTATACTCTGGGTGTTAATGGTAATGAACATAAGGTATTTATGGCTGTTTCTAATAGAGGAGGTAGTGGGGGAGAGATTATTACTGGATGTGGGCCCAGGGTTGGGGTGGATGTCACCTGCTAGAGCAAGTCAAGAAGAGGGAGAGAGGAGGAGAAACTTTGGATTGTGGCATGAAGTTAGAGGGAGATACAGTTTTGATTTGGTAGCAAGGTTTTAAAGAAACTGTAAGGAGTTTTAATTTAAAATAATGAAATGGGTTTGGTTGAAGTAGGGGGAGGATATTAAATAAAAGTGGAGTGCCAAAGGGTGGGGAAGGGAGAGAGTGGAGGTGGAGGGGAGGGAGAATGAGGAGGGTAGTTTGGTAGAGGAATAGGAGGTTGCATTATAGAGAGTTATTAGGAGGAGAATACATGTAAAGGAGCTGAGTTGATGTGGTAGAGACATGGATCAATAGAGTAGGATAGATTTTAGAAGAGGAGGAAGAGCAAATGGGGAGAGTTTGGAAATGTAAGGAAGAGAAGTATATGTGAGAGTGTAGTCAGGTAAGGGATAGAGAGGGGGTGGGGTAACTAATTGAATTGCAGCTAGGAGAGGGAGAGGCAAAGAAATGGTATAGGCTGAGGGGAAATGGGGAGGAGATTCAGGTGACTATAAAGGTAAATGCACTGGGGGTGGGTGGAATTTGGGGGTAGGGTAGGGGAGCAGAGTAAGCCCAGATGGTGAACGGAGCAGGTAGAGCCACTAAAGGAGAGAGCCCAAGGAAAGACTATCAGTGGAGAGCTGACTTGGTAAGATAAGTTTGGGGATGGGTAGAAGGTAAAGGCCTAGGTAGTAGGGATAGTAGACAGGGGAAATAAGTGAATTAGAGTACAGGTAGAAGGAAAGAAAAAGATGTAGGGGCAGCAGTTCTACAATTTATATAAAAACTGCAAGTCTAAGGGATGTGCTGTGAGTCAGTGAGGTAAGACAGGGGGGGAAGGGTGCCACCTAGTGGGCAAAAGTTATATAGTAAAGAGTAGCTTCTTATGGTAGGTAGCAGGTCGGGGAAAGTACAAGGGGGAAGGAGTTATGTTTAAAGAACAGAGGACACAAGAAGAGAGGGCAAGCAAGAAGTTAAGGAATGGCTTTGGCTGCTGGTCGACCTAGCTAGGGAGTGTACATAAAAAAAATCCTGGAGTATCTAAACAGATCTAAATTTAGAACAGTCAATTGTGTTAGGAACACATACTTTCTTTTGTTTTATTTTTCTTCTTAGAGGGACTGTTGCACAGGGAGGTTAAGGTTCAATTCCTCAGTTTAGGTAATGGACAGTAGAAGATATGGTGGGTGAAGGACATTGGTCAGCAGCAACAGGGCAGTCTCTCACTGGAGGACAATACAGGCAGGTTGGACAGCTTAATTAAAGCATACAAAGACACTGGTGCTGCATTACTTTTTCATCATTTTTGTGCAGTGATCATGATGTTATGAAGGTTAAACATGTTGCTTGATAATTCTGCCAAACTGAAATAATTGTATCTGTTTCTTTTCCTTGGACTCTTGCTCCTTGGCTTCTTTACAACAGAACTGTCACTTCTTGGAAGGGGAGTTTGAATATGTAGGAAGTCAGGAATTAAATGTATCTGTCATTCTGCAACATTATTTTCTTTGTTCTCTAGCTGAGTTTTCTTGGTGACTTCTTTTTTCTTGGTGTGATCAAGTTGACATGTATGCAACATGCATTACAACACATGGTTAGTGTCTGTGATGGAGACCTGTACCCAAACATGTTTTGTTGACTGTGGTAGTGTAGTGGCGGTACCTGTGGCATGTGGTGCATAGAGGGTGGCATCTCCTATATGTACCAGTTCTTACACAGCTGGGCAGAGATGTCAGTATCAATCAAGCTTAGGTTGCCTGTACATATCCCAGATGGATACCTGCCATTTGCACATATGTACAGGGACTGACAGTCATCAGCTGGGCAAGTAGATATGCAGTAGGATGAGTGTGTTGACAGATAGAAGTTTGACAACAATATGTATGCCATAACTACATGGCAGAAGCCCTCACTAACATGTGCTGTACAGACGGTAGTCTGCAGTTACATTCCACATGATGAATCATTGCCCAGTAAGGGATATATAGTGTGACACAGCTCACTCACCAGGGATACAACAGGGAGGCCTCAGTGTCCAGCTATGCCTGCAGGTGTGCCTGTTGTCAGTACTACAGTTATCACTCTGCTCTTGCCTGGATAAGCACTGTCAACAGTAGTACTGCCATGATACACTACATGCCAGTGTGACAGCATGTACCCTGGGCTACTACCCCTGTATGTAACACATTCACATGGATAACAGTGTTGTACAAGCCTCATATATATCTGTCTCCCACACATGACACTCACACCCCTTGCTACTGTAATGACAGCACATAGGAGCATGTATTGTACATGGCATTACAAACACTTATTACAGATGTCATTACCCTGCTATGTTATCAGACTGGGTGGTGTGACCTGGTTACCAAGTCTAAGCCATGCTTAGCAAGTATCAGCATTGCTGCAATACAACAGCTGAGCTGATTTGCACACTGGTAAGTGAAGTCTACACTGTGTAAGGGCCTGTACGTTTACCCATAGCTTTGCACCACTTAGCTTGGCGCAAACCTGAGCAAATCCACTTAAAGCTGCTCAAAACTGCCTTAACCACTCTGTATCTGACAGCCCTTGTTCTGCCCAGCAACAAAATGAACAGCCCTTGCAGGTCTTGAACCCAGGACCCTGTGCACTAAAGTGACAACACTTGACCACTATGCCATGACCACTGTGAAAACAGCTGTTGTTTCATCAATATAGCTGTCAATACACATATTAAGTAGTATTGAACAATTGTCTTTACTTCCTAAATTGTGTAGTCCTTGTTATTAATATGACTGTTGCTGTAAAGTGAACCAGGAATCCAGGACGCCAGTTAAAAGGTGCAACAGTAATACATCTTTATTGGAACCAAAGGTTTTAGTGCTTTCATCTCTGTAGTAGAGAATTCATCAGAAACAAATTACTGCAATTACTTGACAATATATATAGTTTTTGAATTAATGACATCACACAGTTAATTAGAATTTAAAACAATACTAACCTACTTAAAAAAGAAAAAAGAAAAAACTGTTTAATAAACTTGTATGTTATGTTTACACACTGGGTCTCATGAAATACCAAATTTTATAATAAAAAACTTGTCCAATATATATTTTATTTATATGATAAACTTATAAATAATAAATAGATAAATTTAATATGTTATTTTTTTTAAAAAAATGTCCAGTATAAATAATATAGATAAATAAATAAATGCTTTGATGACAAGTAAAAAATTCAATGTTATTATATCCATAAATATAAATCAACCCTTGAAATAAATAAATAAAAAAATAAATCTGTTGTTAAATAAATTATTGTATGTAATTCTTGATGCTATTTGTGTTAAACATATGAATACATAAATTTGTTAAACTGTCTAAACATGTCAAATGTTGTTGGCTCTTTCAATAAGTAAAGGTACTAGTGATACAGTTTCATTAAGGCCTGGGGGTAACATAGAAGCCAGTTTATATTGCCACTGGCTTTCCTTCTTTTTTAACAAATTTTTCCAATCACCACCTCTAGTGTCCATCTTTATAATATCTAAAATACCAAACACAAATTTGTTAAATCCAACACAAGAGATGCTATGTTTATACAAAGCATTTGTGTTCTTAACGATTCTTTATATCATTCAAGTGTTCATAAATTCTGTTCTTAAGAAAACGTTCAGTCTTACCTACATAGAAATGTTTACAAGAACAACATAGGTTCATAGGTTCATAGGTTTATACTAGGCTATCTGCCCTGAGGCATTTATAAGCCTAGCCCAAAGTTTTGTGGCTTACGCCACCCCTTATGTTAAAAAATACTGTGCCCATTAGTTTGTTGTGCCACTGTCCAGCAGTGACACAGAGATGATTCCCGGGGTAAACCTATGATCTCCCATCCACCGGTCAAGATTTCTCTTGAACAGAGCCAGTGAGGTGCTCTGCCTCACATGGACCGGGATTTTATTCCACAGCATAGGGAGTCCAGCATGTCCTATTTATATCCGTGCTAAGGTTTAAGTCGCTTGCTCTAGTGGATCTGGTAGATTTGGATGTTTTGAGGTGGAGCTTGTCCATTAATTCCGGGTTGGACATGGCCTTGTATGTCAGGCACAGGTCACCTCTGAGCAGGCGGTATGCGACTGAATAGAGCTGGAGTTTCTTCAGTCTGGCAGCATATGACAGATTTTGGGGTCCCTTTATCCTTTTGATGAGGAACTTTTGGGGTCTCTCCAATTGCTGCAGGTGTCGGGTGAGATACATCCCGAATGGGGCATTGTACTCGATCATTGGTCTGATAAGTGAAGAGTACAGGGGAACAATGACCTCACTTGATCTGGATGTGAATCCCTTCATGATCAGGTGGGCAATGTAGAAGGTATTTCTAACCACTTTAGCAATGTGAGTGTCAAAAGAAAGGCCACTGTCAACCTGGGTCCCCAGGTCCCTGATAACCTCTTCTGTGCTTAATGGATTGCCACCTATATGGTAGCTTGGGGTTACCTTGTTTTTCCTGAAGGGTATGACTATACATATTTTGGCATTTAACTTCAAGCCATGGCTCTGGCACCAGTTATCAGTTTCCGTGAGACCCCTCTGAAGGATATCTGTGTCCGATGTACTTTCTACTATGGCGCCCAGTTTGCAATCATCTGCAAATTTTGTCAGCCATAGTCCTCCTATGTTTGCCTGTACTTCTGAGAAGTAGATGCCGAACAACAGGGGGCCAAGGACTGAGCCCTGTGGGACACCACTTGTGACCGGCTTGGAGTCTGACATGGAGCCAGCAACTCTAACCCTGTGGGTTCTGTCCTTTAGCCAGTTTGCAACCCATCTTCTGACATATGGGTTTACATTTAAGCTGGTAAGTTTCTCTATAATACCTGAGTGGGGTATTGTGTCGAAAGCTTTTGCAAGGTCAAGGTAGGCTGTATGGACTGCCTTTCCCTCATCAATGGCCTTGGTGACTGTTTCAAAGAAGTCGACCAAGTTCAAAAGGCATGATCTGCCCTTGACAAAGCCAAACTGGGTCGGGTCCAATGTCTGCAAGTCCCCTATGTCTTTGTTTATGAGTTCCATTATGATCCTCTCCATAGCTTTGCAGACCAGGCTTGTTAAGCTTATGTGGCAGTAATTACCAGGGTCCGTAGAGGCACCGCCTTTGTGGATTGGGACCACAGTTGCCGTACGCCACTCCTTGGGCACGTATCCTGTGGTAAGGCTAAGATTAAACAGCTGCCTTATATGTGGGTTTAGTTCCTCGTTCAGTTCGTGTAGCACACAGCCGGGGACGCCATCCAGTCCCATTGATGCTGTGTTTTTAGCTTTAGAGAGAGCAGCTTTCACCTGCGCATTTGAGATGTCTGGGAGGCTACACTCCACTGGGATAGTTATCTCTCTTTTTGGGGGGGAGAGGGGGGTGAAGTTTGCACTGAACCTGTCTGCCAGTATGTTGGCAATGTCTGTGGGTTCAGTGATTTTTGTATCATTTTGGACTAATTCTGCACATATCTGGGACTTTCCACCCAAGTTTCTAACATAGCTGAAGAAGGCCTTATGATTGTCTTTTGAATCTATTGCAATTTTTCTCTCAAAGTTGGCTTTGGATGATTTTATGAGTGCTCGTATTTTTTTACTAATAATGATCAAGGGTGTCTTCTCTTTTATGGATTTTGCTCTATCATGTAACAGCTTTCTCCTCTTATTGTAAAGTTTGTTTATGGCTGGGGTCCACCAGACTGGACGTTTGCCCTTGATGGAAAGAGTCTTGGTTTTATTAGGGATTGCCTGATCCATGCAGTCCTGGAGGTGTTCGTAGAAGGCATTTGTAAGGGCTTCCGCAGCTTGGATTGTGGTTTCCACTGGTTCGGGGGCCTTGAAGGATACCACACCCATCTTGAGTAGTGTGAAGTTTGCTTTAGAGAAGTTCTTCACTGTGGTCTTTTTTGTTTGGGGTGGGGGCGGGATGTGGATTTCCAGTGAGATAAGTTTGTGATCTGATCTCACCAATGAGGGATATACTTCGTGTGGAGCATTTTGTCCCCATGTTTGTGATGATGAGATCTAGTATATTTTCTCCTCTTGTGGGAATGGTGACTAGTTGTTCCATGGCATTTGAATTTATGAACTCCAGGAACCTTTGGGCTAGAAAGTTGGGGCTTGAGTAATGTTCCCAGTCTATATTCGGGTAGTTGAAGTCACCCAATATAATGGTGTTTGGAGATACATTTATACCCTCTAGTGTCTTCAGGAAGGCTGTGTGGGGTTCCTGAGTTTGAGAGGGTGGCCTGTAGCATGCTACAAATTGTAGAGCAGTTTTGCCTATGGTTAATTGCACCTGGATGGTTTCCGATGCTTCGTGCGTTGCCACCAACCTGGAGGTGTGGGTATCCTTGATGAATATGGATACACCCCCTCCTTTTGTGGTGTGGTCCAGGTTTTGGGGCCGGAACGCATGATATGAGGTAAAACCTGATAGTGCTGGGGTGCTCTCAGGAGCCTTGAACCAGGTTTCAGTCACAGCACAGACATCGATGTTCTCCATACTGAGAAGGGCCTCGAGTGCGTGAAGCCAAATATACCACTCCCTTGGTGTTGCAATTACCATTCAATAAATGTACCCTGCTATTCATTATATTGTTCAATACTAAAGTTGGCTCAACATTTATATAAGAACAGTAATGGCACATGCCACATCTTTTAGTACCATATTTGTCATGGGAAATATTAAATCTTTTGTATTCCAGAAGTTGTTTCATGTTTGGACCTACTCTGTTCACAAACCTGGGTCCACTACCCACTTTCTTATGTATGGTATCATTTGATCACATATGTTGTTTTATCATAATGTACACATAGCAGATACATGTGGTGAGATACATCTGGAAAGGTATACACAACCGTGAGGTTTACACATGACAGGAATACGGTTATATACATATAATAGGTCTATATATGTCTACATGTACATACACTTGTATACTCATACATATGTCTGTATACACATCTGTATAGTGCAACATATATATGACCATGTGTACATCTCTTCATATGTACACATACACACACACACATATATATATATATATATATATATATATATATATATATATATATATATATATGTGTGTGTGTGTGTGTGTATATATATATATATATATATATATATATATATATATAGAGCTATATATGTATTTACTTGCTATGTGTACAGATATGCCTATTTATGTGGGTATATATGTAGATATCTATAACTATATGTGCATACATATCTAGTCTGATATACCTATTACTGTTGATATATATGTTGATATCCATACGTATACATGCATATGTATCTCTATCTGTATATGTGTAGACATATATTGCTCTGTATATGTATGTAGCTGAGTGTTTATATATATATATATATATATATATATATATATATATATATATATGTGTGTGTGTGTACATATACAAATCCATCTATGTATGTCGATATGTATATATGTATATGTGTATCCATATAGATATATGGATAATTATACATATATGTTCACCATATGTCCTGAACATGGAGTCGATCCCTACCTCACCCCCAATAGTCCCAAACTCTTAGTGCAAAGGGATGCCAGGTATGTATTGCAGATATATTTGTAGACTATTGCTACTGTAATAGGGATTGTCTTTACAGACATGGTGTGTGTGGGAGGTCACATCTGCTTTTAACATGTGCATCATTGGCTACTGACAGACATCCTAAGGACATCATAGTATAGTACCACTGCTAGCACAGTAATGCTCCTGTGGACTACAGCAGAGATATGGCCAAATATATGTGGGCAGTCTCACACACGCTGGTCAGTCCAGAGGTATACACAGAACCTCTTAGTGCAGGACATGTGGACCAAACCTGACAATGTGGATGTTAACAGCCCTGTAGATGGGTATATCATGTAAATACTGGTATACATTTGCCCCCATATGTTGTGCATTCATACACACCTGTCTGTCCTGACACATAATAACCGCTAGTGCAGAGGCCACATACTACCCACTAGTTAGTGACATACATCTGTACAGCATCTCACTGCTTTGTTTAACATACAAGCTTGTTATGGTGGCCTGGCAGCAGTACATCTGGCAAGTATCTGGACATGACATCTCACTGGGTAAGTACACTAAGCTGCTAGGCATGTAACAAAGCACTGTGCAGGCTACAGGCAGACTCGCTCAACACTGGCCTACATTTCCTATGGGAGAATATACATGTACCTACATAGATATCAGGCTCTTCAGGCATTTCACAGCGCAGAGTAACGGACACCTGTGTGAAAGTGCATAACCACAACCAATGTGAACACAGACACAGCCACATATGGTAAGCTAGCGTAATATTACAGTATATGGACTATCTGATCAACACCATCCTCATATGTGCCACTCACACACCAACCCTACATATACTGGGCTGCTGCACAGTGTGGTCCAATGCCTGTCTGTGGTATTGAACATGTGTGTGTTTGACCCTACAAACATGTAAGCCAATAGGGTAAAATACAGTGGAGCAGCATGTAACATCAGATAGAACAGGACCAAGAACAATGACATCTACCACAGTCTGAACACAGGCCAAGGTACATATTCACAATACACACACTGTCGACAATCACTGTAAGTACACAGACCTCAGTACTCTACACAAAACAACAGAATACTCAGGTTATGTCCTCAAATATAACCTCTACTATACATGACATGTGTAGCAGTCTGATATCTCACTGGCTTGTTATCAGATATGATGTCAATAAATATGGTGTACTGAACATATGCACCTTTACTGCATGACAAATGTACAAAGGTTGGCAGAGTTGAGGCTGGAGGCACAAACACAGGGCCATTATTGACATGCTGCTGTGATAACCTCTTACATTTACTGTTGTAGAAGGGTTTGTTGCAACATATTTCCTATAAGGGATATGAAGTCAGTAACTCTTATGGCTGTCACCATCTACTAACTGCAATCCTCACACTACCTTCTGCAGTTCCTAGATAGGTGCTCTGTGTGTAACAAAAGAAACACAAGGCACCACACACTGTCTGGTCTGCAGATGACCCTACAGATGGGGATTCCTCATAAACATAGCACTGACATGACAGGTATTAAAATATGTAGGACAGCCATATCCACACACACCCTGTTAAACCAACATTACTCCAAATGCAGTATAGCAGCACTTACAGTCTGTAGTCAAGTCAGGCACACACACCCTCCTGTGTGTTGGCCTGTTTCAACAGTGTATGTTGTTAGAGGTAAATTCCCAATCCATCTGTGATGCTGTTTGCCAAACAACAGATCTAGGTCTTGCTCACAGTGAATGAAAAGGCCCAACACCAACATAACGTTCCTACATATTGGAGTGTGTATCCATGCAATTGTCTATGGGAATGTTACCACAGCTGTTCCACATGCAGTCAGCTGGAGGAGGGATGCAATTCATGCAGAGGCCATCAGCTGATGATGAGCATCACTTACAGTATACATGCTGCTGCCTAAGCAAAGCAGGTGTAAGTCTTCACATCCACCAGACAGGGAGTGAGAGAGGCAGACAGAGGCAAAGATAAGTCAGGGAGGGGTGGGAAGGTAAAACTTAAGCATGTTTGTGTCACTCACCTACCAGTACAAGGTATCAAACCCCTGACTGACTATGTATTGCTATTGCATGTCTATGCAGTTATTGGATGCACCACGTAGGTTACATGCTGCAGAACCCTCCAAATATTTATGTGATGGTGAGTGACATCTGCAACAGTGATATGTTAGCTATACGGTAGGTGTAGTACATGTGCCTGTCTGCATGATCAGGTGTTAGCGTCAACACAGCCACAATCTCACAGGGACCCACACACATTGACACACTTGGCAGCGTCAAGAATACAACTCATCACTAGTTAGATTGCCACAGCACAGCACAGTACTGTGCAGGTATCACATGCACCACAAGGGTTATACAGAGGTTATATGGGCAAAGGGTATGCGGAGGTGTCTGACATCAGACAGCATGCTTCAGTATGCCAATGAGGGCAGGAGTGAGTGTGAATGTGTTCAAAGGCATCAAACACCACACACACAGACACAGGGTGTCAGTACTGACATGCATGGGTGCATTGCTTTATGGGTGTGTAGTGGTCGACTGTGCCAAACAGCTACACAAGACTAAGTGATGGGTATAGCTTTTCATCAGGCCACATGACAATGGTCTGCAGTGTGGCTCAGGGGTGTAGTGTCTGGATTTTCCCACACAGGTGGGTATTGTATTCACTATCCAGTCACCTGGGTAACTATTGTGTGTGGACATTGCTGTGCATTGCTTGCCATGTATGTGTTCCTTAGTCCATGACATGGATGGTGTCGATGGTGTGCATACATCCCACATGCATGTACAGTGACATGCGGAACTGTACATGAGGTGTCTGGCCCATGTTGTGTACACAGATTGTTATCATCAGAAGTGCCAGTCCTGGCCTCATGTGGCGGGAACTATTAATGGACAGCAGGTTGACCCTGCACCTACATTGATAGCATGATACAGGTATTCCCTGGTGTCAGTGGCATCTGTCAGTACAGAGCATGTGTTTCAGGCATGGTATGTCCTTTGTGGGTCACATTTGATGGCACCACAGGTGTTGCAGGTGCCCAGTGGGGTACATTGGGAAGGTGCACTGTCTGCATGTGCATGCCTATTGGTCTGATGGACAGGGTGCCATGCCCTCTGTAGCTGACTGCAATTACACCATGGTTACTATCAGTGGGCAATATGCAGGGTGCTACCAACATAGAGGTTGTTGCCTAGGCAAGTGTGTGTGTGTATGAGAAATGGGTTGAGATTGTTCTCTGGGTAATACAAGGAATGCTAACTTTGTTCGCCTGGCCTTGATGTCACATGTAGGGGTATGGATTTGCACCCCAGCCTCTCAGCTATTTCACATCTGTTATCCCTGTACGGTAGACATTGTGGCATATACTAGGGCCATCATATAAGAAATTTGCAAATCCCTCCCGCAATGAGTCCAGTTGTTATACACTCACAGCCCCCTCCAGACAGGATACGAATGACAAACACAGAGAGACACACACACACCTGCCATGTCTGGGATTAGAAGTCCTACCTAACTAGTTTATTACACTACAGCACTATGCAGTTATAGGATGCGCCACAGAGATTACTGGAGTACTTCTTCCCCAAAGGTGTATTTCACAGTGAATGACATCAGCAGGATTGCCAAAGTAGTGCATTTGAGTTTTAATGAGTGTGACTAGCCTAAAAAGCATTGCTCCCTACACAGACATAGAAACACACACACACACACACACACACACACACACACACACACACACACACACACACACACACACACACACACATGAACATCCACACCTGCCATGTGTGGGAATTGCACCCCTACTAGAGTTTGATATCACACTACAGCATTACGCGGTTATAGGATGTGCCACGGGGATTACTGGAGCATTTTTTCCCCAAAGGTGTATTTCACAGTGAATGACATCAGCAGAATTGCCAAAGTAGGGCATTTGAATTGTAGTGAGTATGACTAGCCTAAATAGCATTGCTCCCTACATAGACATAGAAATTCAAAGTGGATGACCTCAGCAGGCTTGTCATAGTAGGGCTATGTTTAGGGCAGTGTGTGTGCATGGGCCATAACCCATTCATCTAGAGGTTGATACACCACATGCAGGCACACGCAGGGTTATATTCCACAGGTACATGTATACATCTGCTAGATGACTACTTCCTTGTACAGTCATGTTGCATAGCTAGCACTTGCACCACATAGCCTGTAATGCTGACAGATACCAGTGGCTAATGTCTACAGTGAGTGACATTTAGACCTCATGCAGTTGTAACCATTTGGCTGTATGCTGGGTGGCACAGGTCTCATAATGGATGGCTCCTTGTCACAGTCACTCTCTTCCATACATCTATGTGCGTCTACTTTTGGCTTATTATAGTGTGTTGTCCTTGGATATATGTCTGTATTCCTATCCACTGTGTTTGCAAACCATGACTGGTGCATACTGAAGAGTGTCTGCACTAACATCTGCAACTGCCAGATATGTATGGTCCACTGTTGTTTGCAGACGTGGGCTTCATTTAAGTGTGTGAGTATGCGTAGTATGACCTTTCAGTATGTTGTTGTACGACATTGCCTTCATTTCTCTAAGGGTGTGAGCATGCCAAGTATGCCCTTCTGTATTGAATGTGTGGATCGATTCCAGTGCAGACCTTTGTGTTGTACACCTACCGGTAGTAAACTGTTTCTGCAGGGTGTCCGTCGATCATTTGGCAATATGGGGACAAAGTGTGCAGGGAATAGTGTGTACTGTAGGTGATTGCATCTGTGCTGCTTCAGCTACATGGTACTGCTCTTAGCAGAGATATTCAGACATGTGTACTATTATACACTGTGATGTTTTCTGTCCTCATGTACTGTCAGGTGGACATTCCTGCTCACAGTGATGTCTTAGGGGACAAGGGTGACTGCATCTGTGTGCAGTATTATTGGCAGACACCTACATATTCATAGTAAGTGATGCCATTCTGGAGGGGGAGCAGCAGACACTTGCTGCTGGGTCTGTGTATCCAGTTCAGCACCTTGGTACAGTGCTGTCAGATGATGCCATACTTGTACATCCATCAATATGACAGTATGTCCTTATATTTCTATGGCAATACCTCACAGCTGTACAGATTCACAAAGGTTACCCAGAGGCTGGGGCCATGAGTTACCCCTATTGTGGTGTAAGGTCAAGTATGTAGCCACCCATTTATATGTTTGCAACCAGGGATAGTGTGTGCAAACAGCTTTGTGTTGGACTTTGCACATTCCATGCTGCCCATGCTCCCCCCTCTGTTATTCTATCCTCTTCCATACATTATGCATGCATTCTCTGATACTTTCCCTAAAGTTATCACCCCATCACAATTGTGTGTTGGTGTTGGTCCACAGTTCATGCAATGGGACATGGTGGACATGTTACTGTGGTTTGTCCACATGGCCTTGCATATGGCTTATGTGGAGTGTGTTATGTTGTTATTTGGGTGTCCATGACATAACATGCATTGGCAGTACATGTGAGATACAGGTCCTTGGCAGAGATCTGTGGGCCATTCGGTGTTGATGCAGGCCAGATATGGCAGGCCGTTACATTCTGTCAGCCCTACAGACTCAGACCACAATACAGTATATTACCCTGGGGTGACAGGGTAAGTGTGCTAGGTGTTCATGCCAATATCTTTTATCAGTCTTGTTCAGGTGGTGTGGATGCTGGCAGGGTGCTACCTACGGCTAGCAGCACACCTGCATGGGACATCTGCACTGCCTGCTGCATTCATTCATTATTGCCATATACAGGTGAGGTCATATTGTACCCATTCCCCGCAGCAGGAATACGACCAGAAAGGTACCTGTGAGTGGTGTTTGCATGAGCTGGGTGCATGTGTTTTATGGACACTACTTGCATCTGACACACAGATATGCATTGGGCATTCCAGTTATGCTGGCATGTGCAGGTACATTAGATGTTTCTCAATACATAAGTCCTACCTCCTTTGTGATCTGCAAGTGTTCGGGCAAACAACACCAATATCCCCTACTACAGGACCAGATAGTGTGTTGCATACCTGTATGTACAGTTACAAGGGTGACTCCATTTCACAGTGACACAATATATACTGTATGTCTGGGGTACTCCCCCCTGTGTACTGCTTGTATATCTAGCCCAACAGCCATGCCATGTCAGTCTTTCAGATGGTGACACATATTACCACCATACATTTACAATGGCTTACTGCTAGCATGTGTTATACTGGTGGGTATTGTCTTTGGCACTGTACTTGTGAGGACTTGTCCCTGTCATCAGCAGTAGTGGGTAATGGCCACCAGGTCTTACCTCAACATGCATACATACTGACCACTCTCCCACAATATGAAACACACACCAACCTAACACACACATACCTGTATATTATGCAGATGCTACAACCTATCCTGCTACCTTGGCCACCTCTGTGCATCTGCGCTCCACTGGTATTGTATCTACACATACATGTTACTACATTTCTACATAGGGTTGTGGGGGGGGGGCACACCTGACTGTTACAACATGTGTACATCGGATTTGGGGGGGGGCACACCAGACCATTACTACATTTCTAAATAGGTTTGGGGGCACACCTGGCTGTTACTACATTTCTAAGTAGGGTTGGGGGTAGCACACCTGACTGTTTCTATATTCTTACACAGGATTGTGGGAGGGGGGCACACTTGACTGTTACATTTCTACGCAGGATTGGGGGAGGGGGCACAGCTGTCTGTTTCTACATTTCTACACAGTGTGTGGGAGGGGGCACACCTGACTGTTACTACATTTCTATGCTGGATTGGGAGAAGGGGCACACCTGACTGTTTCTACATGTCTACATAGGAGTTGGGGGGTGCACACCTGACTGTTTCTACATTTTTACACAGGATTGGGGGGTGCATACCTGACTCTTACTACATTTCTACACAGGATTGGGGTGGCACACCTGACTGTTACTACATTTCTACACAGGATTTGGGGGGCACACCTGACACTTGTACACATTTGCTATGATTGCACTGGTATGACAGGTATTGCATTTTATTCTGTATTCTAACCTATCATTCTGACTAGAGGCATATCAGTGTACTACAGGTCTTAGCTTTGATTGACCTACATATTAGTTTCTGACTTCCTACCCTTCTGAACTAACACCCCACTGCCTGACCTGCTGTAGTCTGTCTGTGTAGGCCTGGGGGGGTTACTCAAATGCATCATTCAGAGGTTATAGCACAGTCTTTGTTTGTGTTTGTCTACACCTGTCCTGCTGGCTGACACTGTTGTTGGGTATGTGAACCTCCCTGACTGGCATGTGCGAGTCATATGGACACACATGTGGCCCAGCACATTTCATGCAGTGGGTTTTGTCACCCTGTGTAGTACTGGCTACTATGGTGACACCAGTATTTGTTACAGATCTCATGGTGCCACTATAGGTGTCTACTATCTGCTGGCATACCATTCAGCCACCCAATTCCCTTGCGTGCTCACATCCATACCATAGATACAGGTAACAACACATTCTATTCCATTCGGCAAATGGCAGGTTGAGTGACTTACCTTGTGGGTGTCCCAGTATTGAGGAGGGTGCTGCAGGTCTGCCTATGTTGGATGCACATAGTACACTCCCTACACATGGTTGAACACAGGTAGTGTCATGTTTGGCATCCCTTTTACTGTATGTGTGAGTCAGAGAGAGGTGTCATTTCCTGGGTCCCTCCTGTGTCAGTGGTATGTGCTATGCATTGCCTCTTTGTCAAGGCCAGGGCATACTAGGCATGGCTCCTTCTGCCTACTGGGTCAGGCTCAGGTTGTTCCTTTTCCAAGTCACTCTGTGCCTGTGCAGGCCTTGGCAATGGTGGGGGGCTGTGTGTCCCTGCCGGCCCTGCCCCGTGCTGTTCCTGCTGCAGCTATTTCCGCAGGATCATACTGTGTAGCATGGCACATACAATGACAATTTGGGTACATGTAACTGGTGAGTACTGCAAAGCTCCACCAGATGTGTCCAGGCACCGGAACAGTGACTTGAGCACCCCAAACACATGCTATATTATAATTCCGTTCTGTGTGTGTGCCTCATTATGGAGTTCTTGTTTGGGTGTGTGTGTATTTCTGATGGATGTCATCAGCCATGGCTCTGGTGTGTAAACAGCATCCTCCACTAGATGACCATAAGGGATGTCCCCATTGACAAATCTCTGGTACAGCTGCATCAGATGCCAGATGTGGGAATCATGATAGCTTCCAGGGCACCAAGCAAACACATTCATTATTATGCCCTGGGCATCGCACACAACATGGAAGGGAAGCCCTTGTGGTTGATGTAGACCCTTCCATGCTCACCAGGTGGTGTTTTGTTGCATATTTGCGTGCAGACTATAGCACCCACTACTTCAGGGTATTCTGCTATTTGGTGGAACAGTTGCATATTGCTGGCTAGCACCTCACAGGTGTTGAGGAAATATTACATGCTCACCGGCATGTGTTGACATAGTATCCAGGAAATGGTGGAGTACCCTGGATGCTGATGCCTGTGATATTCCCATCATATCTCCAGTTGGCCTTTGGAAGGTACCTGCAGCTAGTATTCTTAGGCCTACACATACCTTGGTATCCACCGGGATGGGTTCCCCTCTGTTATTTCTGTGTGTCAGGCATGGCCGGCACAGCTCAACAATTTGCTGTAAGGGGTCCCTGTCCACCCTATAGCGCTCCACTATCTCCAACTCATGTAGCCCCTGGTAGGTTACCCTGCATACGTACACTCTTCTTTGTCTCCTCACTGTGGGTTAGTCAACAGCATTCACATCCTCACCACCCTCAGCCTCTTCCACATGTTGTTGTATGATAGCTATTGCAGCCCCTATCATTTTGTTGTTTTGTTTGTTAAAATTTCCTCACTTGTATACACCGGTGGTGTAGAGTATGGGAAAAACCCAAGGGAAAGGTGTTTGCATAGTTTATAGTAGTGTTCTGGGCTGGGCTGGTCTGCTGCCTGTGTAATTGGCTGATTCTGATACATTTCACCTGCCATCTATGCTAGTTCTCCTAGATTACTTTCCTACTGCTGTTTTCCCTTCCCATTGCCTTCCTGTTTAAGCCCTGAGGCATGCCGTGCAAACACAGTGCTCAAATGTGCACAGAGCTGCTATTTCCTGGTTTGCTTTTTTTTCCTTTAAAACCCGGTGCGCGGCATGTGCACCCTCTTTGGCAATGTAAAGAGTGCTAGGCAACATCAGACACACCCCCTTGTTTAGCTGTGCTAAGCTTGGAGCAAACCCGAGCCACAGGGCTCCAATCAACTTACAGTATGCCTGACACACCCCTCTATGATGTCAGCTAACTCCTAGGCTTGCACCAAGCTATTCCTGCTCTTACACTGTTGGGAGCTGACTAGCATGCAGGGGTAATCTGGGATTCACTATCATTCCACTCATTTGCATAGGATTGCCTTCTAATGCATAGTTACATGTCCCACATTGAGCCTCCCCACTTAGCAACCACTGTCACTAACCATTTTGTCTTCTGCCTACCATTGAGTATAATGGCAGAATAGTGATTTTAGTTAGAATACTTATTTTAGGTTTATTTTCTTATTTTCCCCTCAATCCTATTTGTGCGCCGCTGCCCTATGCTTAAACAGCCAAGATTGGCTAAAAAAAATGAAAGTTGATTTTTTTGTCAAGTGCTTTACATGCCAATGGCCTTATACTTGGCCATTGGCATGCTTTATATATGATATCCACCCTTTATTTAGAGCTGTCATGACTCCGTTTTGTAATTTGCAGAAATGTACTCCGTTACTGGAGAAGTACATTTCTGCAGATTACACTAGTCCTGCATGGTCGGTTTCCAGCTTCCTGGATCACAAATTCACTTCATTTTTTATGGATTTCTCATGCAAATGGAGTAATTTGCATACAGGGGCTGAGTCTGTGCAGGACTAGTGCAGGAGAACTCGGGCACGCCCCTACAGGTTATTCCTGGATCTCATGGCAGACATATTGCCTGCTGGAGCTCCTGCACTAATCCTGCATGCATTGCAAGGCTTGCAGAATCCGGGGGTTTGTTTTTCTATTTGAGCATACCCTTGCATTTGCTTTTGACCCAAGGAAGAGTATTCTTTCACTCAAAGAATGACAACTCCTGCACTGTTCTGAGAGGAATCAACATGCAGCACTATTTGTTTGTTTACATCATAGTATTTTAACACAGATTTTTTGTAACTAGTTTCATAAGCATTATGACTTTTGTTTTCTCTGGAACTCATTTACTAGGCTTTTTCTTGCTCTACAGCTTTCGTGTTTTTACAGTTATCTCAGATATATTAGGTGAACATTTTGCAAAATGCTGTATTTTTTCTATAAAAAATGTAATGCTTACTTATCTTTTGTATAATTGCTCTAATTTTTTGTGTCAGTCACTATCTCTACTGATGTTACAGTATGACTTATGATTGTCAGTCTTGGCATGTTTATTTTACATTAGATCTTATTTAATTTAACACTATTCTGTCTTCATTTAATAACTGCATCACTCTCCTGTCGTGCTCTTCTGGCACCTGACCACAATACCAGAATGCTGAGTATGTGTACAATACCTTTTAAGCCTCGGTTACAGCTCTTTGTAACACCTCTAATTTTGGGTGCAGATAAAATAGCAAATGCAAGTTCACAGAAACTTTTCTTTCCTAATGATGTAATAGATGAACAAAGTAAGGAGTTTTCATAATCTGGTTTGAAAGTCAGTTTACCTGTTTTTCATGTAGTAGTAAACAAAACTTTAATCATTACTGAAGCAACACGTTCAACTACAAATTATCTTGTAATAAAATTATTCAGAACTTGCAGATCAAAGCAAATGCAAATTTCTTCTTTTTTTACAACTATAATAATGTTGTTCATCAATTCTGTTGGATCTACATGTTTCTTAACAACACATACGCTTTCTATGAATTGCAGTTCCTGTTCATATATACTCATGAATGCTGCAGATATTTTTTGTGGAACATGTATTAATGGAATAACATCAGGATTTATATGTTATTCCACTAGTGGAATTTCACTAGACATGTAAACAAAATTAGCGCAATACTCTATATAGCATTCAGAATAGTTCTGTGACTATGTTACTGTTCTTGAATGTGCTCAAGAATACTTTTACCTTTTGTCTTCATGCTATTTTATTTGTATTATTCCTGGATCTCAAGCCAAACAAGTCAGAATATGAGTATAATTTACTTCAATTCTGCTATGTGGAACAGGTTTTTATACGTCTTCTTTTATATTCATATTTCAGTAATATTTGGTCTAGTGGCATTATTTGGTACCTTGAATATTGCAGTAATGAGCACACAGACATCTTTGTGACTTCTATCCCTTCTTCATAACTTTTGTCTGACAAAGTATTATTACACTCATGTTTTGAATTTATATTCACTGTTTCTACTTCTCAGTATTTCATGTCAATAACCTAGTTTGTACTGTTGCCCCACTCTTTGATATGGGTTTTGACACATCACACAATCCTTCATTATAATAGCACCAGAAGCTAAATATTACCTTTGTGATCAACTGTATACAAATTATTTCCACACAATTTTCTTTCCTTTTCCACATCTTTGTAAAATGACTCCAGACACAGCTTATCAAACTCATTATTAAATGGAGGCAATTCTTCTTATGCTTACAGTATACTCAGTGCACAAAGCTTGAATTCTATCTATACCATGTTGCTTGTACTTCACCATTACAACTGCATTACAGTTTCTGTTACTTTTGCATTTTCACATTTTCATTTGCCTGATATTTTGTCTTGCACACTTCCATTTCCCCAGTTAACTCACTTAAAAGTGTACTAGTAATTGTACTCACTAGGTAAATATCCATAACTTTAATAAAGTCAGTCTTTCTTCACTTAGTCCTTCATCTCTTCACTTAGTCCTTCATCTGTCCTTGTTTGATCATTTTTGTATACTAAAGATTATTCTGTTCCTTATCGGTAAGTCATGCAACTCGCAAGTGTCCGCAGTCATTAACTCAATTGTTTAGCTTTGTAACAAAAGACTATATAGTCTTTATAGGACTTTAGTCTTTTTGCACAAAACAAATGGTGACTCAATGGTAAGTTCTCTTAAGGCCCACAATAACTGCTGAGCTTTTCTTTAATTGCTACTATTCAGTATAGCCCCTCTTCTTGAAAGATAAAAAAGTCTAATACTTCAAGACTACTCCGCTGACATCAAGCAAAAAGTGAGACACTGTTCCTATTATGGCTTCATGATTATTCTGTCTGCAGTAAAGAATAAACAGAATTTCAGTATCAGAGCTTTTTTAAAAAAAAAACTGTGCTGCAGGCTCGAAATAGTAATGGCTGAAGTAAGTTGGCTGAAGTTGGGCCAATTTTCCACTGTGAATTGCACCGTTGTACTCATAAGCACATAAACTCTCACAAAAATATATTTGTTTACTTCTGCAGTGAAGTTTCTTTCCTTCTGACACCATATAACATTTGGATACTGATCAAAACAAATAACACAGACACTGTGGAGTTGTTAACTGCCTTCATAAGATGTTATCTCTGTTTCTTGAAGAATATGTCACATGATGTAATAGGCATTAGCACATTTAACAATTACACATACACACAGTAGGTAAAAACAGCAGATTTGTATAAGCACCATATATGTTTTGACCCAGGTCCAAATTTCAGCTTTTAAAGGCTACCTATCAAAGTAAGTATACTTTACCATCCCGCAGAAAAGAGTAGTGTTATTACTTCTCAACTAGGAGATCCACAAAAAGAATGATCTATATTCAGAAGGTGTGCATTTTACAAATATGGTAAAATAATCTTTATAAATTGATTCATTGCAGGAAACTGTTATAGTCAAAGAGACTACATTTCTTGAGACACAATGCTTATAAAGCTTTTCATTATTTGTGGCTATGTATCTTTTTCCATGGAGAAAACTGAGAACAAATTAAAGCTTTGAATCTCAGAACATATAATAATGCTGGCAGTAATCATGACTTATGTTTGAAGGTATTGAATTTATTCCATATTCTATAGAATGTTTCAAAGCAGTATTTTTTTTGCTGGTTGTTGTGCTTAGGAACTCCCAGCATATTTAAAATGGGTTTATGGTATTATTAATATATTCTTAAGATAGAAGACTGAGACACTGATGAAGTCAAGGAGAACAGATTGCGGTGGTTCAGTCACATGTAGGAAAGCAGAAGATACTCTATTACAGCAGATTTTGGAGAGACAGGAAGAAGGCAAGACAAGAGGAGGACATTTGGTCAAGAGATGAGTGAATTGTATGAGAGAAGATCTGGCACAGTTGGGCATGGCTGTCAAAGAAGGTAGGGGAGTGCCACTAAATTGAGAGAGAGGATAACAGCTGACACACTATCCAGACCCTATGTAAAATGGAGAAAAGGGGGGATAATGATGATGATGATTCACATATTACACTATACTGTCATGGTTGCATTTTTATTCTTCTGATTTGAATCACTGAGCTGCATGCATACTGTGTGAATTATTCACAATGTATTATTAATACCTGTAGTTCAGCCCCTTTCATGCCTTACAGGAAAATGTGTGCACCCATACACACAACCTTCCACTAAGAGTTGTATACATGGGCCGTGAAATGCTTACGTACAGGCAACTAGGTAGCTAATTATTATTATGCTTATTTTGTCATCTGAGAGACAGAGAGAGAGAGAGAGAGAGAGAGAGAGAGGCCACATTATTTTTATATGTTCAATAGTCAGATTTAATGGCAGCATGGACGTTTGTGATAATGAAGTTTGTGGGCTCATATTAGAATACATTTTTCTGATAGTGCTGCTTATTTTTTGCAACAGCGAGTAAAAAATTGTCATGTAAATATATTGTGTGAACTTTTTTGCAGTGTAATTTCATTTTGTTAAAAAAATGGTCTGATCTATTGTACAGTTAATGTTAATAGTATACATTTTATATCTGTCTCTATGCATAATTTGTTGATATTTTGATGTAATTCATTTATACATCAGTTTCTGTTCATATCTGTGCAACTCTGTTACAATAGTTTACTGTATAATAGGTTAGATGTCCCTTTACATGAATGGGGGAATCAAAAGAGGTAGCAGGTATGATGGAACTACTAGCCTGTTCTTTGAATGACCAGTACTGAATATATATATTGAATAAGTAAACCGAATTATAATGTTGGGAAATTCAGTGACTGGTTAACTGCCTTATAAAGGGTTAAATGTGCTAGTCCCACATTGTTCATCATTTTGCACATTTATATATATATATATATATATATATATATATATATATATATATATATATATATATATATATATATATATATATATATATATATATATATATATATAAATATATAGTTTCATAGGTTCATAGGTTCATACTAGGCTATCTGCCCTAGGGCATTTATAAGCCTAGCCAGAATGTGTTTGGCTTTCACCACCCATTTTAAATTAATTTTGCTATGCCCTTTTTTGAGGTTAGTATACTGTGCCTCTGTCTAACAGTGACACAGAAGTGATACCCGGGGTAAACCTACGATCTCCCATCCACTCATCAAGATTACTCTTGAAGAGAGTCAATGAGGGACTCTGCCTAACCTGGACTGGGATTTTATTCCAGAGAGAAGGGAGCCTCTGGGTTATGAAACTGTCCCTCCAGCATGTCCTATTTATTTCAGTGCTGAGGTTCAAGTCTCTCGAGCGTGTAGCTCGATGGGATTTGGATTTTCTGAGGTTCAGCATGTCCATTAATTCCGGGTTGGACATGGCTTTATATGTCAGGCACAGATCGCCTCTGAACAGGTGGTATGCCACTGAGTAGAGCTGGAGTTTCTTTAACCGGGCAGCATATGGCATCTGTTTGAGCCCTTTGATCCTCTTGGTGAGGTACTTTTGGGGTCTTTCCAGTTGCTGCAGGTGTCTGGTAAGGTACATCCCAAAAAGGGCATTGTACTCAATTATGGGCCTGATGAGGGATGAGTAAAGTGGCACGATGACCTCCCCTGATCTAGATGTGAATCCCTTCATGATTAGGTGGCCTATATAAAATGTTTTTCTAACCACTTTGGCCACATGGTTGTCAAATGAGAGATTGCTATCAACTTGGGTCCCCAGGTCCCTAATTACTTCTTCTGTACTTAATGGATTACACCTATGTGGTAATTTGTGGGCACTTTGTTTTTGCCAAAGGGGATGACTATACACTTTTTGGCATTTAGCTTGAGGCCATGGCTCTGGCACCAGTTGTCTGTTTCTATGAGGCCCTTTTGGAGGATGCTTGTGTCGGCTGGAGAGTCGATTATGGCGCCCAGTTTGTAGTCATCTGCGAACTTGGTCAGCCACAGTCCTTCCGTGTTGGCCTGTACCTCTGAGAAATATATACCGAACAAGAGAGGTCCCGGGACTGAGCCTTGTGGGATGCCACTTGTAACTTGTTTGGAGTCTGACATGGCTCCAGCAATTCTAACCATGCGTGTTCTGTCCTTGAGCTAGTTTGCAACCCATCTAGTGACATAGGGGTTTATATTTAAGCTGGTGAGCTTATCTATAATGCCCGAGTGAGGTATTGTATCGAAGGCTTTTGCGAGGTTCAGGTAGGCTGTGTGGACCACCTTCCCCTCATCAATGGCCTTGGTGACTGTTTCAAAGAAATCAACCAGGTTTAAGAGGCAGGATCTGCTCTTAACAAAGCTGAACTGGGTAGGATCCAGTGTCTGTAGGTCCCCAATATCTTTATTTATGAGGTCCATGATGATCCTTTCCATAGCTTTGCAGACCAAGCTAGTCAGGCTTATGGTGCGATAGTTTCCAGGATCCGTTGAGGCACAACCTTTGTGGAGAGGGACCACAGTTGCTGTACGCCACTCTTTGGGTACATATCCTGTAGTAAGGCTGAGATTGAACAGTAGTTTTATGTTTGGGTTTAGCTCTTCTTGGAGTTCATGTAGGACACAGCCCGAAACACCGTCTGGTCCCATTGATGCTGTGTTTTTTGCTTTGGAGAGGGCGACTCTTACTTGTGCATCTTGAGATGTCAGGGGGGCAGCACTCTGCTGGGATAGATATTTGCCCTTTTGGTGGGGAGGGGGGGAGAAGTTTGCGCTGAACCTGTCAGCTAGGATGTTGGCAATGTCTGTGGGTTCGGTGTATTTTTTGTCATTTTGGACTAATTCTGAGCATATCTGGGAATTACCACCCAGGTTCCTAATATAACTAAAGAAAGCCTTGTGATTATCCTTAGTGTCCTGTGCAATTTTTCTCTCGAAGCTGGCCTTAGACGATTTTATGAGTGCCTGTAGTTTTTTGCTAATACTGATCAGAGATGCCTTCCCTTTTTGGAATTTTGCTCTATCATTTAGTAGCTTCCTCCTTCTATTGTATAGTTTGTTTATGGCTGGGGTCCACCAGACAGGACGTCTGCCTTTGGAGGATTGGGTCTTGGTTTTATTTGGGATCGCATGATCCATGCATTCCTGAAGGTGTTCATAGAATGTGTTTATAAAGGATTCTGCGGTCTGGGCCGTATTTTCCACAGGCCCGGGGGCTTTGAAGGATTCCACCTCGTTTTTGAGGAGTGTGAAATTTACTTTAGAGAAGTTTTTCACTGTGGTTTTCTGGGCAGGGGGTGGTGTTGGGATGTGAATATCCATGAGATTAATTTATGGTCTGATCTTACCAGTGAGGGATACACTTCTGGTCTGGAGCATAGAGTCCCCATGTTGGTGATGATCAGGTCCAGTATGTTTTCCCCTCTTGTGGGAGTGGTAACAAGTTGTTCCATAGCATTTGAGTTTATAAATTCTAGGAACCTTTGGGCTAGGGTGTTGGAACTAGAGTAATGCTCCCAGTCTATGTTTGTGTAGTTGAAGTCGCCCAATATAATGGTGTTTGGAGAGACCTTCATATTTTCCAGTGTTCTCAGGAAGTCTGATTGGGGTTCCTGGGTTAGGGAGGGTGGTCTGTAGCAGGCTATAAACTGGAAGGCAGTTTTACCCACTGTTAGTTGCACATGGATAGTCTTTGATGCTTCGTGCTGTGCCACCAACCTGGAGGTGTGGGTATCTTTGATGAATATTGATACTCCCCCTCCTTTTGTGGGTCGGTCCAAGTTTTGGGGCCGAAAAGCATGGTATGAGGTATAACCTGGTAGTGCTGGGGTGCTCTCGGGAGCCTTGTACCAGGTTTCTGTTACTGCACAGATATCGATGTTCTCCATGCCAAGGAGAGTTTCGAGTGCATGCATCTTGAGGTTTAGACTTCTGGCATTGAGTAACATTACTCTTAGTTTCTTATCCCTTGTGATACCTATGGAGGTGGATTTGTCTTTTGAGCCTTACCTAAAAAAGGCACTATGGGGGTAGCAAGAGCCTTTGCCAATATCCAAAAGCCCAGGGGTGACAGGTGCAAGCCTATACATATATGCATATATATATATATATATATATACTTACACACACACACACACACACACACACACACACACACACACACACACACACACACACACGCATCTCTATTTATTTATCTATAAGCATATTCACACAGGATTTGTATTTACTCATTGCACTTTTTTCATATGACAACCCCTAAAGAATTTCAAACTAGCAATGTGTTGTGCTTGACTCAGGTTAACTAGGTACATCATAAAATTAAATAAGAAGTTGTAGACCACAGATAGTTTCCATACTTACTTATTACAGCCGCAATTATTTATAAACGTTATGCATATGTCCCAAGAGCAAGTTTTCACTGTAATGGTTTAAGCCATCTTGATCCATAATAACCCTGCCTGTCACTTGATGCTAACTGCATCTGACTCCCACTCTTTACCCTGCAGTTGGTGAGCCCAAATGAGTGCACTGTGCAGCTTTTATGGGTTACACCTGGCCTAGCTGTGTGGAATAGCAGACCACTAAGCATTTCTTAATGAGCACCTCCCCCAAGCCTGGCTGCAGGGAATGGTCCTGGTCTCTGTGTCTGTGCAAGGTTCTCAGATTATTTAATGGAACCATAATAAGGTATAACCTGAATTGATGTTTGACTGGTCTCGCCTCTCAGACTGTTTTGCAAGGGTAACCTTACAAGGAGCATAAACCTTAATGCAATATAGTTGTAAGGATCTCAAGGCCCACATATCTTTCTGCAAAAATGCAGTTCCTTCTTTATTTTGCAATTTGTCACAAAACATATTCAAGTAAAAAGAATTTCTCTTCTCTAAGTTTTTCAGCACAGTTCCCTATTTTAAAAACCCCTCTTATTCCTCCTCCATGTCCAAGTTTTGATTTATCTTCCCTTTCATTGTTTACTAGTTTCTTTTTCATGTATCCCATTCTGACAAGAAACATTTTATGGGGCCAGCAGTATGCAGGCTTGCTAACTGATTCTTGATCTCAGTGTTTTTCGTGACATTCTTCAAGTATTCTTAGGAATTTTGCCAGCAGAAGTCTTACCTTCAGTTATAACAAAATGTTGGCTGCCCACTGTAGCTAATAGTGGAATAATTATTTTTTTGTTGCATTTGTAATGCTATGTATGTAGCTTAAATGTGTCTTTTCTTATTATAAAACTTTCTTTCTGGTTCCTCACTTCAAAGCCCTAAATGTCTTTTTTTAATTCTTTCAACATGTCTTCATTTCTCACAGCATTGTTTCATAATTTAAATATACTGTTCTTCAATTCATCATATCATTTATAAAGAAACATTTCTCTAGAGTGTTAGATTTTTCCTAGCCTCGATGTTAATCAAAAGTTAATATACCAAATCTTGCTTTTAGGATGTTCCATTATGCTCACTGTCATTCCACAAGCTTATTTTCTCCATTGTGACCCACAAAAACACCAAAATATATATTTTAAAAACATACTTCTCTAATGGTACCACACTCTTCCCTGTGAATCACAGTCATACCAGATGCCTTCTCTTCCTCTTGTTTGTTTGCCTGCTGTTCTTCTTGTACTATTTATGCAAAAGCATGCCTCTGTGAACTTGTTCCAAAAGATTTGACGGGAATGCCTCAGGATGACATTACTTAGCCTTTTGTGAAGGACTGGTTATCCTTCTGGCAAGCTTGTTGCAAATAAATAGGTGCATAACATTAAAACATTTGCCTTTCTCTGGATTTCCATCATCTGAACTTAATGATAAATTCTAACAGCATTTTCAGAATATTAAAAAATTGATGAGGTGTTAGTTCACTGGTGGCATACCAGATATAGGGTATAGATATAGGGCTGGATTCATTAACAGCTACACTAAGTGTAATATTGTGTAGGCAGTGTGGTGTCCCACGCAGAACCTCAAAACAAAGAGAAACAGTAGAATATGTTAATGAAAGCATGAAGAGCTGAAGTCAGCCACTCCTGATAACTACATCATCAGTAAAATACCCCTAACAGTTGATTTACTAGTCAGGGATCTGGAAACTCATCTAGACAGGAACATAGCCTTCAACCAATATGGGTCCAAGGTAGTAAGAAAATCTTTCTGTGTTGCTCAGTTATAAGCAATGGCATGGCATCTAGGTCTAGTGAGGACATATAACTTGACTTGGTCCTCATTAGACCCATCATAGAGTATAATGTCCCCTTCTGTATGTACCTGACCAAACACATGCAGCAACTGGAACATCTGCAAAGGTTCCATACAAAAAATACAGTGAACAAACACAATCTCTTAAGCTGATTGCCTCAAATACCAGTCTCTTTACTCAGTATCATACAGACAGAAAGATGATCTTTGCCTGGCATACAAGGCATCCCTGGATCCTGTTTTCCTGAACCTTTTGCACATCTGCAAAACAAACAGCATTAGAACTACTTAGATTAAAACACCTAAAGTTTGCTTGTGACATAAATGTGGGAGAGACAGATATATTTCTGAAAGAATTCCCTTTCTATGAAACAGGATCCCAATCCATGTGAATCAGAGTTCCTCCCTATCCCTATTTAAGTGCAACTTGAAACAATGGATGAGTAATTTGAAATTCACCTCTGGTCTGGTTCCTATGTCTCGAATGTACAGAGGCAGTCAAGAAATCAGCTCCAATATAAATCAAATTTGTGGGTCACATTAGGGTTGCACGACTAGGCTTATAAAGGCCCTAGTGGCCATTAGCCTAGTATTCAACAATGAACCTATTAACCAATCTAAAATGGCAGAGCTATACAGGAAGCTATAAAGCAACAATGTACACTCAGTCCTCACTTTTACCCTTTGCAATAGAGGCATATTTACACTTAGAAAAAAATGCTAGGGAATGCTACTGCTACTGCTATAATTATCCTGCATGTACACATGATTTCTATCAAGGTACTGCTGTTGCTGCCAAACCTCAGGCAAGAAGAAGGGTGTTTAGATCCTGTTTGACTTATCATGGACTGCATGACACAGAAATTTCAGAGCAATGCAGGATGGGTGTAGAAAACACTAGAGGAACTATGCAACTTCTGCTACCCCCATCTAGACCCCAGGGAAATTGTGAAGAACCCATCCCAGTAAAAACAAAGGTATGTGTAGCATTACATATACTAGCTACTGAAACATTCCAGAGATACACAGGGGATATATATATTAGGAGATAGGCAAACTGCCTTGATGTGCCATTTTAAGCCTAGCCATTAATCTGTGGTCAGAAACAAACATTGTACCATTTGTCTATGAGGTAAAAACCTTAACCATTACATCAAACTGACTTTGAGTCATTGGCATTGGCATTGGCCTCTAGAATATTACATATGTTTTTAAATGCAGTGCTACAACATGCAAGGAAATACATCTGCTTCCCATGCATCCCAGACCAGAGATCAAGAATGCTGCAGGAGTTTTAAGCAACAGCATACTTCACAAAAGTTTTGGGGGGCCATAGATTGAACCTATACAGTAATAAAAGCACAACCAGATGAACAGGGAAGGACTTAACATTTACAGGAAAGGATGCCACTCTATAAACTGTCAGGTTCTCTGTGATGCCCAAGGGATCATCTACAATGTGTATGTGTATGTGTTGGTAACCAAGGCAGTTTTCATGACTCATACATACACACCTGTCAGCAGTACATAAGATTTGCTAGAGGTGACTTTCCACAAGGGCATCTAGTGGTGGATGCAGGTTATGCACTATAGCCCTGTCTCATGATGTCCATGAGAAACCCACACAACACCACTGAGTAGGGATGCAACAAGGCTCCACTCAAAATAGAAATATCATTTTACATGTGTTTGGAAAGCTCAAACCAAGGTTCTGGTATCTAGACATTTCAAGTACAACCCAGGCACCTCTGCCCAAATCTTCACAGTCTGTGTTATGTTACACAATATATTTCTCAGGAAACAGCTTCAACAAGGACAGCAAGGAACAGGACCACAGCTTCAAGGACCACAGGCATGGCCTGCAGCATCAACAGATATAAATGAGAAGTCTGAGGGAGTACCGCCACTGCAGATGGTGCTAGCAGATGGAGGAGAGCACAATTTGCCCTGGCTCTGGTTAAGAGACAAAGGATAGCACACACACACATTACCTAGGTCAAAGTTTAAGATCCCATGCACATGCAGATATGAAAACTGATACTTTTCAAACTCCACAAACTTTTCTTAACTGTGTAATAACTGTGATGTGATAGCATCAGACAGAGACAACTCCCAAGAAATAGCAAAGACCAGCAAGGCAAGCTCAAAAGATCAAGAACTTTAGCATAGAAAAGGTGTAATCACTTTCATTTACCACAGACTTCTTCAGAAAACAAAGCCACATTTAAATATGCAAGCCTATTAACAATTAATTATCAATTAAACTACATAATCATCATCAATTTACAAATAAAGCCACCCTACCCCATAATGTAATAATAACTTCAAAATACATATTGAATAAATAAATATTGCAATAAGTGCTCTAAACTATAATAATTATTTTCAAATATTTAGCCTCCTTTCCTTAGAATTTAATGTTAATAGAGTAATTTACACCTGGACAGGTATCTGCTGCCATTTTTACCTGCCACATGGTCTCTCTTTGTTCAGTTTTGTTTCTATAATCACCCAGTCTCAAAATCCCTAGGGACATGTTCAAGGATGGTAAACCTGAATTTCTTAAAGTCACACTTTAATTTATTTTTAAAAAGGGGATTGTTGCTATCATGATTCTTAGTAGCATAAAGATGTTCCTTTACTCTTTTCTGTAAACATCTCACTGTCATCCCTATATAAAAACAATCACAATTTGACCAAACATCTATATAAACTATACCCTTAGTATTACAGTTATAAACTTTGATAATGGTATAGTTGTAGCTAAATTAGTTAAATATAAAAGGGGGCCCTACAAAATAAATCTTCAAACAGAACAATGGCCACATTTATACATCCCCTTGGTTTTGTTGAACATAATTTTCTGACATGGAACTTTGTTGGTATCATTTTGCAACATTATTTTAATGTTAAAATTATTTCTGTACACAAATGTCAGGGTGTCACCTACCAAATTAAATAACTCTACATTCCTTCAATAATTTTCCAGTTCTTCCTTATATCAAAATGATCTGTTATCATATCTAAGCAACAAGCAGTGACTTTTTCATTATATGAACCTACATTATTGTACTCAATCAATGGTTTTAAGAAAATAGGTGGAAAATCCAATCCTCTCCTAGATCTGATTTCATCAGCCGATCTTTTTAGTAACTCTGAATTGTAACTTCTATCTAGAAACATAGAAGTAATAAACTGTATTTCTAGTTCAAACCTATAGTCACTTGAAGTCATCCTAGAGAGGCCTTAATAAACTGGCCTCTAGGAATGTTCTATTTAATAAACAAGGGATGGTTGCTAGAAAAATGGAGATATTTGTTAACAAAAGTATGTTTTCTATAAATTTCACTGTCAAACCTAGCTATCTTTGTGTTCCAAGATATGGTGACATCAAGAAAATTAACTTTGGTACCAAAATCTCTCAAAGTAAACCTCAAAAAATCGGACTTGTCATTCAGTTCTCCTAAAACTCAGATATCCATAATACATCCCCTTCTATTATAAAATTCATATCATCCACGTATCTATAATAGCATTTTATACAAAAAGATTTAATCACTGGGGTCAGTATTAAATACTCCCACCATCCTAAAACAAAATTTGCATATACTGGGGTGGCATCAGAACCCAGAGCCACCCCCTAACCTACTTATAAACTACATTCTCAAACAAAAAATAGTTATTTAACATCACACCTAATAAAGTACAAATCAAATGAATAGTGTCACTGTCTAGCTGCTCAGTCTTAGATAATTTCTCACATATTCAATTTCTTTCTCATGTGGAATACAGGTAAAAAGGGAGCAGATGTCAACTGTAAAAATCAATTATGAGTATGACTAAAATGATATAAATTGCCAAAAGTTCTTAACTTGTCAAGAAAAGCCCATGAATCAAAAATATTAAATTTTAATTTCTGAAACACTGGATTTAATGTGTAATCAAGAAACAAAGATATACCTTCAGTAATATAATTGGGTGCTGAAACAATTGGTTGAAAGGGTAAGTTGATAGAATTTTTATGCAATTTTGGTATCCCAAATAGGGTCCCCAATAAAGGACTGTCCATTTATAGATATTTCTACTCATCTCTGATCTATGTTTTATAATGTGATCTTTCAGCTTGCAGGTAGATTTGTCAACATAAAAAGCTGAACATTTAATACAAGCTGCTAAATAAACCATATCCATGGTGTTACATGTAGTATAATGATCAAAACATACTCTTTCTTAATTTTCAGATGTTTAAAAGTATTTCCAATGGCAATAAATCTACAACAGCTACAATTATAGCATGGATATGTTCCACATTTCTTCCTAATTATTTTGTTTTCATCATTTAGCTTCAAGTCTTTGTAGCACAATCTCCTTTTTAAATTCTGACAGTTTATATAAGCAAAACTCAGTCTCCCACTGATTAGTTGTTTCAGTTCTGGCATGGGTTTTATAATCCCCCAGTTCTTAGAGATAATTTTCTTACCTTCATAAGTTCTTAAGTAACATGTCTTAAATTATATTTTCATGGATGTCTCACATGGTCATCATTGACAGATGCAGCTACACTAAAAATGGCTTGGATTGTCTCATCCATTTGTTCCTTGCATTTCTCTTCATTGGTATTTAATCTACTCACTCTCAGTAATCTTCCTTTTGCTATACCCTTAAATACATGGGGTACATAAATGCTTTCCCCTATGTGTATATTGGTTAGCATGAATCTCTTTCATAAAAATGCTTCTACAGTGCACAGCCATCAGCACCCTTAATAGTAATGACTGCAAAGAATGCACCTGACAGATGTCCAACTCTTTGGGACCAGGTGTAAATGAAGTGAGCTTAGAATAAGAGGACAGATGATGCAGGTTTTGAATCTTGTTTATTAATCCTTTCACTGAGGGAGGTCATAATAACTATTGGCATTTATTTTGGTTTATGAATGTACTGCTGTTGGAAAATCAAGGATTCCCAGTAAGAGCAACATGTGATAGGCATGGGTTTAAATATGAGAGTTAAAATCCAAATAATCTGTCACATAAATGAATTTACTGGTGGGTCATGGCCATGTGAAGAGGATTAATGTGTAAGGCACTTATTACATATAGTCTTTCATTGTTTAAAATTTCCTTTCAGTTATTCACAATATGTATTTTTGTATGGGTTTTTTTTTAATTTCCCATCTGGATTTATACACTGCCTGACAGCATGCAAGCAGGGTTCACTACTGAAGGAAAAAAGTGAACAAAAATTTAATTTAGATTTCTGTCAGTATCACAGATGAGTCTAGCATTGTTGCATGACTGTCAGCACTCCAAACAGTAATGACCTTATAAAATGCACCTGTTATCTACCTGTGTCTGGGACACAAGCTGTAAATACAGTCACTTTGGAGAAAACACAGATTTGCTGTGGGATTCCAATACTTAGTAAGGGTAGTTTTGATAATGGTGTCAACTACAATGATGGACTCACATTTTGGAAGATGAATTATATACTCTGTGTTTGATAAATGTTGAATATATTACGTGTAGTCCTTGTGACTTGCTGTAACCAGTGTTTTGTATTAGTAAAATCACCTATATTGTTTGCTAATGACATCTGCTAAACATGATATCAGAAATAATTTCTGAAATGTGAGAACAGATATTTAAGAACAGGATGAATGTTGCCATTACTTGAAGCAGTCATAAGGTGTAACAAAAGTTATGATATTGCAAGCCAATGTTGAAAGTAGTATTTATATTTTTACTTTTCTACAATTTCATATAATTTATTATTTGTTGTATTTTTAACCTTTTGTGTTTGTGTGCTGCCAAGTGGAGAAAAAATATGTTTCACTACTGGAGGAAAAAAGTGATACATTTAATTTGGACTTCCTTCTGTAATACAAACATGGCTGGCAAGAGTGTGTAGACATCAGAACTCTGGATAGTACTTAGTGGATAAATTCTTCCTGTCAGATAACTACCCTTATGGCACAAGGTATAAATGAAGTGAACTGAGAGAAATTAGACAGATGAGGAAGGGTTTGAATACAGGTAGTTACTAACTTTACAGAGGGGGATCTGAGTATATATGCACACATTTTTGATCACTACGTTGTTGTGTAAAACTCAAATATTCTCAGTATTGCTAACAGCATGTGAGCTGCTGTCTGTCCACTTTCACATTATTTGTCATAATCTACAAGTCTGATAATGTGTCTCACACAGTACATTTCTGATGTTGCATGGAGATCTGAGAAGAAGGAATGTGGCATTAGAATGTACTTCTTGCTCTGGTCATTGCTTGATATGCCCATTGACTGATTTCATTTTAATGTCAGCTTTTTTCTGTCTCATATCTTTTTCTAATGCCTTTGGCATTTTTGTTTGGCTTTGCAGCACATAAACATGGTTCACTGCCTTAGCAAAAAACTGAAAAATTTAATTTAGGCCTCTTTCTGTAGTGCAAACAAGCACTGGTACACTTTTGTTGGCACTTTAGACAGTACCGAGTGAAGAGAATCTACCTGTCATATACCTATCTCTGTGGCACGAGTTGCAAGTGCAGGGAGTTCAGATAAAGAACACAGGTGATTAAGGGTGTGAATCCAGCTAACAGATACTTTTCCAAAGAGTGTTAGAATCCCATTTCTCCCAACATTTTTGATTAGAAATATAAAGCTAAATAAAAATGAGAATGATAAACATGTTTATTACAAGCAAGGTATCAGTAATGCTTGCATAATTAAACTTTTCTATTTCACATATACCTTTAATGCTTCACACACACACACACACACACACACACACACACACACACACACACACACACACACACACATATATATATATATATATATATATATATATATATATATATATATATTCATCTTTCTCAACTCGGAAAGTCCGACTGGGCAGAGTCCATTTTCAGCTGAGGTCTGAGGGAAAAGCTCCATTAAAGTACATTTATATTAACAAGTGGATTTCTTACAGTTCTCATAAAAACAATTACATTTCTAAGAAAAAAAACATAAATACAAGGCAAATATATATAGTAAATTATTTACAACATCAATTATAAGTCTATATAGTTCTTGTAGCTCTAAAATATTGCATGAAGTAAATGGATTGAAACTGTAGAAGGGAAAACATTGTTGTAAAGATGTTTAGTGCTCTTACATTGCAAGAATTTTTTGCAAAAAGTTCAAGATACATAATAAAGTAGGTTATACAATTATGTAGGAGGGGAGATTTTAGTATTGTATAGGTTTGTAAAAAGTTCAAGAGATATAATGATGTAAGTTAATAACTTTATGTAGGAGGAGAGGGGAGATATTAGTTGTGTATAGGAGAATAGTGTTAATAGCATATGACTGAGAGAGCATGGTACAGGATTAGTTCTTTTAGGTTACCTGTTCCAAATTACTATAACCTCAAGATAATGTGTATACAATTTGTTAAACATGACAATGAGTATATTTAATTTAAAATGCACTTGCATATATAATGTTCACAGTAGTTTTGGTAATATCATCATAACTCATCACATATCCTAACTATGTATTTATAACAGTATGTCTTGTGAAATATGTATGTGACATATCCCAACCTATATTACTCAGATCATGCAATTCCATCCATCAATGTATCTACAAACAGAAATATTGCCTTTTACATAGGAATGCATTCCCAAGACTAGTTAAAGTACACTTACAGGCCTCTCTGAAGTATATCTCCTTTCATTCTGAAATTGCTACATCTCTAATTATTCTAAAAGGAAGTTTTCCTGTGATAATGAGAATTTATAAGCTAAGTTTCAGTATTTGCATTCTTTATCCCATGGTTTAATTCCCATCTAGTGAAACATAATTTTCACAGTGTGTAAGTCCCAATGTCAAAATATATCACAATTCATTCTATTTATTCTTCCATACACCAAGGATTACACGGCATTAAGCATGTCTTTGTTGAACACTGGAACATCTGTCAATAGACTAAGCATTGCATATGGCAAATCTCAGTGCCATGTTTCACTCCTCTATTGCTATTTTACAGTATTTAACTACTACAAATGTATTTGTCAATGAATCCATATACTGGCAATTGTGCAAATGCATTTGGCAAGGCTGTGTTTCCATTTTAGACATATATTATAAGTGTGACTTCTACAGACATGGCTGGCAATGGAGAGGATTGTATTAAATTAAGAGCACAAAGGTGAGGTGTTGAGCAATCCAGGATTTTTGTGGCACTCATCATGAAGTGCCACAGCTCTAGGCTGCTGCAGGAGGTTTATACCAGGTCTTAGTATATGGCTGCAGCTTGGAGTAGCTTGGCCAAGGCTGTCTCCAGTGTAAATGGCATTCCATGCACTGAGAACAATATTGTCACCACTATAGTGACCTGAAAAATGCAAGCTGCACTTCTAAGCTGAAGAGGATGAATTTAAGACTGCAACCACCCTTAAGTTGTGTAAGTGTACTGATCCATCAACAGTCAATGTAATAGCATGCACTAGGTAGCCAAGACTGTTATTCATTACCATGTCATGTGTTCTTTTCTTTTTCCCTACTATACAAGTGCAGAGGAAATAGGAGCTAACCATAAGGTGCACAAGGAGAGACTAATTTGCCTCAGAGAGGGATAGGGTAAGTATACATAAAGTCCAAATGTAAACAGGTTAAATAATTTCAGTCCCTCATCCCCTAGCATGTAGACCAGGTACACTTCAACCTTGATATCAAGCATGCATATCTTCTTTTTGCTGCTTGCATTAGCAACTTGTGGACTAGGTTAACTATGTGTGGGTTCAATATCCAAAAGCAGCAATTAGGTTTTATTGTAGGATAGTAGTTATAAAATCTTAACAGCAATTATGAATGCCAAGATAAATTTAGTAATAATAGGTGCAATTATTACACGTGAATGCATATATCTTATTCGGCACAGGGAAATAAAGGCTGCTATTTCTTACATTCTAGTAAGATTTATTTATTTATTTTATGCTACTTTAATACCTTCCCATTATATATGGATGTGGCAAATGTGTACATAGTCATCTATCATATTTGTTTATGTATTGAAAAAATGTATTGACAAAATAAAATAATGCAACGTGCCATGAATCTAATTCTCTTGATTTTTTTATTTCCTCACCCTATCTTTCTACCTCTCTCTCTCTATCTTCTTTTTTATAATTTCTTAAAATTCAGCTGTTTGTATACCCTGCTTCTGAAAACAAAATGACTAAAAACACAAAGCGGTAGACCAATCACTGATGCTCATCCTGCCAGACCTCCACAAGTGGCAGCACAACACCCAACACTTTGGGTTTACAACTTATCACAATTTCTTCCTCAACCTCTGCCCTAACTGCTGCATCTGTCTCTGGTACTTCTATACCAGCATCTGGTGCAGTGGTACCCCAGGAGGAGTACAAGTGGTGGTGGTTATTTTGTCACCATGCAAAGCTGACAGGGCTGCCAAATTGGGAGTTCTTAAAAGGTTGTGCATTGCATTGTTAGACTGATGCCATGTCTGGCACTGACCAGGCAACTAACACAGGAGATCATGATGATAGTGTGTGGGTGATAGATTTTCACTGTTCTTAAGCTGGATGTGGGTGCACCTCCAGTGTCCCCTACTTATCCCCAATCATGGTGTTCCCCACCCTTTTGTCTCCATCCCCATCCCTATTTGACTTGTATGTCCTGTATGTCTCTGCCTGTTTCCTAACCTACCCTACCAACCTGACCCTGAAATTCCTAAGCCCCCTTCAACATTTCTCTCTCTTTAGAAATATACAAAAAATAGGCACCTGTCCCACAAAAAATTATGCCCCACACATACCTGTCTACCTCATCTAGGTGTCATCTTGAAACATTTGATTTTGTCCATTTGGCTATACATTATTCTGTTGTTGTCAACAATCCCTGGTGTGGTGCCTCTCCAAAATCATGAAACTCTTTGTACAATTCTACATTCATGTTTTGAAGAAGTAGATAGCTATAGTGCTGTCCCACTATCCTCATGCATACTGCTGTATTCTTCCTCTTGTTTCCTACCCTTTGCTTCACATCACTGTTTTTACCACTGTCTTATCTACCCCCTTTTCACATTTAATCTGTTCAAAAAACAGAATCACATACAACACAGTATTGGCCAGAAATGGACCGTGGAAAAGCCTTCACTTTTTTGTCCTCAGTATTTGCATGGAGGTTGACATCGTGCACCAATGCTGAGTGATGGTGACTGCTCATTTTCCTATGGCAGAAGCTGATGATTTTAATTTCAGCTGCAGTAGTCTGGTTACTTTCATGGAAATGTGCTTAAAAATGTTGTGCAATGAGAATACACACTAAAGGCAGTACTTTGAAGCAGTTACTGTAACATTTATTAGACTACATGTCATAATGAACTGGAAGTTCCTATGTGGTATGTTGAGAATATTCCACTATTTGTAGACTGATATTTTGCATAGAGTCATGTATCTGATTACAACTATAGATCAAACTATTATTTCATGACTTTTCACATTCCTCTCATATAGTAAACTCTATTTTATGAGTAGCTGTTGCCTACATATTATGTTGAAACACTGTTATCCTGCTTCAGTCAAAAGCTACTTTGTCCCTGCTTTCCTTTCCTCCTGTCCATGTATCTTCTCCTTTCTGTGGCATTAGTCTTCTTCCTCTGCATTTGTGCAATATCTGATGCTGACCAACATGAACCTAAGGCTAAATGGAAGTGCACAGCTTTCATTACTCTAATGTCCTTCTCACTGCTGTGCTAAGCTATATGTAGTCCAGTTAATCTACTTTGCAACAAGCTGAAGAGCTGCATGTGCAGCTTGCAGTTCTCAAGAGGGTAATGAAGAGTAATACATACATTCTGTTTCTTTGCAATCTGCTGCCATATGGAAACTTTGTGAAGTATGACTTCTTTTTTTTAATTTCTCCAAGTCTTTTGGGTTTCTAATACCATGGTGGGAATGGACCCTATTCCTAAATCAAAGTAAGATTAAAGCTCATGAAATTAGTATAATTTCAATCTTTAATGTCAGCCAGAAGTTCTCTTTGCAGTACCCGCAATGTGCCCAGTAATGACTCCTTTTGCAATTTGTACAGAGTTACATGAATCAGTAACATATCTAAATATGATTGTAGATTCTTTTTATAAGACCAGTTGCTCCTACTACTGTTGGAACAGTCTGGGTGTCTTCCTTCCATGTTGCTCTCATTTCTGCCTGCAAATCCTGATATTTTATGACTTCCTATGTGGTGGGTTTAGATAATACTCAGGTCTATAGGTTTTTCTTGGAATGCTCTCAATGTTTGAATCCAGATGTATACAAAACTGTTTTTGAAAGTTTTATATGACTTCTGTGGCTGTAAATGTTGGTTACACCTTTCCTTAGCACACCATTGTACTGCTGGTATATTAATTGTGAAGGATTCTTGTACAGCTCTTCCATGAATAATTATGCTCATGAAGCAAACAGTAAAACAACACAAATATGTGCATAAATGAAACATGAGCTAATGAGTTATTATGTCTGTATTGTGTTGTCCTGTCACCAACTTTCCACCTCTTCCCACCAATTCTGTTTCATCTAATACATTTCTTTGATTCCAAAATGTTTCCATAAGCCATGTTTCCATAAGCAATAGCATGTTTTGTCCCTCATGCGTTTCATAATACATTGTAGCATTCATATAAGGATCGACTAAATGCAAATATCATGACAAATGTGTAAATCATAACTCATAAAACATGACCATAACACATATATGTTCTGTATTCCAGCAGATTCACGTGTGGTTGCATGTGTATACTGATTCTCTGTGCAAAAGTCAGCAAAGAGCATCAAAGATTACGGCTAATTCCCATTCCAAGTTCTAAACCTCAACATATGATTATGAGTACGCTAATACTCAGCCATCAGTAGCAGCATAATTGTGCTTGCCAACAGAATACAAAAAATTTACAACAAATAATTCTTTGTTTAGGTTGCACAAATGTAAGTTAGATTTCAGAGTGATGTTTAGTCTGCTATTGTATGCCTGCCTTCCAGTGGTTATACTTGCAACTGTGTTACAGTGTTGGTTAACCTATTCACACATAATTCATCACTGTTATTCTGCAGTGCACTGTCCTATGTAAAAAGTGTCTGTCTTGTCAACGCACATTGTGCAAGCATGAGGCAAGACAAGTGTGGAATCATTCCAGAATGAAGTTTCAGGAATGTTTGATTGACAATCCACTGGTTTACAGCTGTGATTGCCACTGGCATCCCATACTGTAAAACAGACATATGTCCCTCACAGTAAAGCAATGTACATGAAGGACAGTATATAAACCTCAGTAGAGAAGTATGTCATTACATGGGACAGTCACAGTGCTGTTTCACTGTCCTGTGCACACATACACATTTGTCCCAAAACTTGTGATACACAATACCATCTGTTCCAAACAGTGAATTTTTTAACAATTACAACTGAATGTTTTCACTTAATTAAATTCAGACTTCTCCTGTGGTGTTTATGACTAATTTAGGTCTCTCTAGGTGGCGTAACTACATAGACAGGAAGTCTAATTCTTATTATGGGAAACTTGTATGTGTTTGGGGGGCCTGTATAATGACAGGTAAGTAACACTTCAATGCAAAAGTGCTATGTTCATGTCCTCTAAGGAAAATTGTTAACTTTGTACTCAGTTCCCTCTGCACTTAATCCTACTGTTGATAAAAACATCCTCTCTGTCACACAAAGATGAGGTCATCTTGTTGAAAGTGCACTCTCTTCTTTTAAGAGTTAAACTTCTCCTGTGACACTTGCAAATAATATCATGCTCTCTAGATTGCATAACTGAATAGGTGGGAGGCTTGATTCTCAACACTGGAAACTTGTGTGTGATGGGAGATATATATACCCATGCAAGCACATACTCCCATACTCCAACACAGCTGTGCTCAATCAACTTCCATTCTGGAGAAACATTTTAAACTGCTAGATGACTCCACCATTCCTTTTTCCTACTTTTCACAACAACATCTTCTCTACAAACACTAATTAGGTCATTCTTTCTAAAGTGGACTCTAACACTATTGAAGTCAGACTTATACTGTGGTGTTTGCAGTTCAGTGATTTCTAGCACGTGTAACTTAGATAGATAGATGGGTCAAATACAGCAGTAACTCAAATGTCTGTATATGCTCATAATACATTGAAATGCTTTTATTCACACTTGCGGTTTATAGCATTCCACTCAAGTGACAAGTTTTGCCTAGAACTGTCATCCAACATCAGCAGTGAGTTTTATCTATAGCAGTGTTTTTACATCAAAGTGATGATGCCAGCCTCTTATAGATGATGCATGTCGCATTTCTATTCAGACTTCTACTGCAGCATGTGCATTTAATGCAATGACCTGTAGATTATGTAACTAGCTTGGTAGGCTGTTCAGATCTGACAGAGGTGAACTTGTTTCTGTAGGGCTGTAGATTCAGGTTGGTATAACTTCCACAACAGCTGAAATCAATCCACTTCTACATGGGTAAACCTTTAAAGGGGTAGATGAGTCCCCATCCCCTTATCTCACTTTTCATAACAACATCTTGTCTGCAATATACTGATGAGGATATTCTTTCTAAAGTGCACTCTCACACTTTAAAAGTGTCATTTGTGGCTCTTGCATTATTCTTTAGAATGTGTAACCATGTAGGTAGGAGGTTCAAATGCATCAGTGGTTACTTTCTAAGGATATGTGTGTGTGTGTGTGTGTGTGTGTGTGTGTGTGTGTGTGTGTGTGTGTGTGTGTGTGTGTGTGTGTGTGTGTGTGTGCCTGTGTGTGTGTGTGCTTGTAAATGCATTCAGGATTGGTTTACATAAATTTGTAGCTACAACCCCAGGTGGTTGCAAAAGTCATTTTAACACACACATCACCTTGGCAATACACTGTTGATGTCATCCTTTCATAGATGCTGTGTGCCTCACTTATACTCCAAATTCTCCCGTGACACTGTCTGCTGATACTGTGTTCTATCATTTATCTAACTAGAAGAGCAGGTGATTTGAGTTCATTCTTTCTCAAGTAGTGTGACTGTGATTATTGTTACATACTCACAACCACAATTATGCATACTTCTACTTATGAAATACATTTTCAATGGCACAGTGTTAAACTAATAGATGCTTCCATCCCCAGGGAAAATACATTTTTGGCAACACAATGATTACATAATGCTTACATAACTGCAATATCTCACAACTACATTATGACTTCTCGGGTGCATTACTTTGATATTGTGCTTTGTAGATTGTGTACTTACATAGGTAGTAGGTTTGAGTCCACCTGTGAGTGTGTCTTTCACCCTCATTCTGTGTAGACAACTCTTCAAATACATATATGTTGTGCAGATGTACAGTGTTATTGTACCCTTCAACTGCTTTTTAACATAAACATCCAGCTAATAAACAATGGTGATGCCATTCATTCAACTGTGCACTGTCATGGTTGTAAGCGGCATGTCATGTGGTGTTTGTGATTCAGGCATTAATCTCTAGCTTGTAATTTTAGGAAGTTAGCTCACATGCAGCCATTACTTCTCATGCTATGTTGTGTCATTGTTATTGTGACTATACATATCACTAACACTGTTGTCAACACACATCTGCTGTGTACATGTCTAGAGGTTGAGTCCTCTTACAAACACCTTCTCACATAGCAAGCTTTTATTCAGAGTAATGTTGACATGATTACATTTTCCTTATATAACATTTGTAGTAAGCTTTCTCTTCTGGCATGAAAAAATAATACAATATTCTGTATTTTTGCCTTACTAGAGCAATTACAAGCACACATATCCATTGCAATGATAACACAATGAAATACCTTAAAATACTGACTTATCTCAAAATTGTAGTGACACTTCTACACTGACTACCTTATAATATCATGTATTTTCTGTTGTCAAATGTTCAGGTGCTCAAAACCCACATTCAATGACTATAGCTTTGTGTGGCCTTTTGCTGTAATGCACGAATGGCATCCACCACAGTTATGTGTACATTTACAGTGGGAGAGGCCTCCACCATCCCTGTTACCTCAAATAGATTGTTTGTGATGCAATTGTGTGATGTAATGAGTTAGCCTAGGTGGAGTGTCACACTTATACTAAGACTTCCACTGTGTTGCTTGTGTTTCATCCACATGTCATTAGTCAGTAGACTTATACAGCTTGCTGTTCAATTCCAGAAATGGGCAACATTATATTAATGTACTGAAATTACAAAAGACCATTATATCTAGTTATTTGTATCTATTTTTATATTGGAAGATGATATATAATCACATGCTGTGCATGCATTGCAGTGAAACTGTTATTCAGGGCATGTTATGCTGTGAGTGCTCCCATGGCATGTGCATTGAATACTAGCTTGTATAGCATACCTGCATAGATAGACTGTGGTTCAATTCTGGGAAAATGTGTGTACTATACGATGGAAACTGTTGTGTAGAAACAGTAATATCTGCAGCTCTTTTTCAGCATTTTGACTAAATCAGATTGTTCAAATTATATTTATAGTTACTTTCTTGCTTCACATATTAATTTCAGTTATTTGTGACAGACTCAACTGTTATCTCCTGTAGCACACATACAGTCAATACAGAGGTCTGTAGAGAGCCTAGTATTATAAGTAGGGGGTTGAACCTGGTAAAATCTGTCTGTCACACAACTGTGTCAGTCAGCAGTAGCTTACACACAGAAAATAGTTATGGAACAGTCAGATGGCCATCTTTTTTCAGGCCTTACTTTACAAAGTAGGGCATCCATACTCATTAACATAGAAAAGTAACGTAAGACCTTCAAGGTGTTCTTCATTACACAACTAATAATTATTGTTGATATGCAGCTCTCTGATATCTGTCCTGGCATGTGTTTGAAAATGACAAGACATGAATGTTTAGTATGTCATTCATTGCTCACAGGCATTACTTATAGGTTCATAGGTTCATAGGTTCATACTAGGCTATCTGCCCAAGGGCATTTATAAGCCTAGCCCAGAGTTTTGTGGCTTACACCACCCCTTTAGTTTGAAGGATACTATGCCCACTATTTTGCTGTGCCTCTGTCAAGCAGTGACACTGAGGTAATCCCAGGGGTATATCTGCGATCTCCCATCCATTGGTCAAGATTTCTCTTGAACAAGGCCAGCGAGGTGCTCTGCCTCACATGTACCGGGATTTTGTTCCACAGCATAGGGAGTCTCTGGGTGATGAATCTGTCCCTCCAGCACGTCCTATTAATAACCGTGTCAAGGTTTAAGTCTCCCGCCCTTGTAGTTTTGAGGGATCTAGATTTTTTGAAGTGAAGCATGTTCATCAATTCCGGGTTGGACATGGCCTTGTATGTCAGGCACAGGTCCCCTCTGAGCAGACGGTAAGCGACTGAATAGAGCTGGAGTTCCTTCAGTCGGGCAGCATAAGACATATTTTTGAGACCCTTTATCCTTTTGGTGAGGAATTTTTGGGGGCTTTCCAGTTGCTGCAGGTGTCGGGTCAGATACATTCCGAATGTGGCATTGTACTCAATCATTGGTCTGATGAGTGATGAGTACAGGGGGACGATGACCTCCCTTGATCTAGATGTGAATCCCTTCATGATTAGGTGGGCAATGTAGAAGGTCTTCCTAACTACTTTGGCAATGTGAGTGTCAAACGAAAGGTTACTGTCAACCTGGGTCCCCAGATCCCTGATAACCTCTTCTGTGCTTAGTGGATTGCCACCTATATGGTAGCTAGGGGTAACCTTGTTTTTCCCGAAGGGTATGACTATGCATTTCTTGGTGTTTAACTTTAGGCCATGGCTCTGGCACCAGTTATCCATTTCTATGAGACCCTTCTGAAGGATATCTGTGTCAGATGTGTTCTCGACTATGGCGCCCAGTTTGCAGTCATCTGCAAACTTTGTCAACCATAACCCTCCTGTGTTTGCTTGTACTTCTGAAAAATTGATGCGGAACAAGAGTGGGCCCAGGACTGAGCCCTGTGGGACACCACTTGTGACAGGCTTTGAGTCTGACATGGCGCTAGCAACTCTGACCCTGTGGGTTCTGTCACTTAGCCCGTTTGCAACCCATCTTATGACGTATGGGTTTACATTTAAGCTGATGAGTTTTTCAATGATATCTGAGTGGGGTATTGTGTCGAAAGCCTTTGCCAGGTCTAGGTAGGCTGTGTGGACTGCCTTTCCCTCATCAATGGCCTTGGTGACTGTTTTGAAAAAGTCGACCAAGTTTAAAAGGCATGATCTGCCTTTGACAAAGCCAAACTGGGTTGGATCCAAAGTCTGCAAGTCCCCTATGTCTTTATTTATGAGTTCCATTATGATCCTCTCCATAGCTTTGCAGATCAGGCTTGTCAGGCTGATGGGATGGCAATTTCCAGGGTCGGTGGATGCACCACCTTTGTGAAGTGGGAACACAGTTGCCGTACGCCACTCCTTGGGTATGTATCCTGAGGTGAGGCTAAGATTAAACAGCTGCCCTACTGCGGGTTTAATTCCTCATTGAGTTTGTGGAGCACACAACCGAGGACACCATCTGGTCCCATAGATGCTATGTTTTTCGCCTTGGAGAGAGCAGTTCTCACCTGAGCGTTAGAGATGTTTGGGGGGGCTACAATCCTCTGGTATAGATATCTCTCCTTTTGGGGAGTTGGCACTGAACCTGTCAGCCAGTATGTTGGCAATGTCTGTAGGTTCAGTGATTTTTACATCATTTTGAACTAATTCTGAGCATATCTGGGAGTTTCCTCCCAGGTTTCTAACATAGCTAAAGAAGGCCTTATGATTGTCTTTTGAGTCCTTTGCGACTTTTCTCTCAAAATTTGCCTTGGATGATTTTATGAGAGATCATAGTTTTTTACTTATAATGATCAAAGGTGTCTTCCCTTTTAAGGATTTTGCTCTATCTTGTAGTAGCTTCCTCCTTTTGTTGTAGAGCTTGTTTATGGCTGGGGTCCACCAGACTGGACGCTTGCCTTTGGTACAAAGAGTCTTTGTTTTGTTTGGAATTGCCTGATCAATGCAGTCCTGTAGGTGCTGGTAGAAGGCATCCCAAATAAAACCAAGACTCTTTCCACCAAGGGCAAACGTCCAGTCTGGTGGACCCCAGCCATAAGCAAACTTTACAATAAGAGGAGAAAGCTATTACATGATAGAGCAAAATCCCAAAAAGGGAAGGCATCTTTGATCAGCACTAGCAAGAAACTACGATCCCTCATAAAATCATCCAAGGCCAACTTTGAGAGAAAAATTGCCATAGATTCAAAAGACAATCATAAGGCCTTCTTCAGCTATGTCAGAAACCTGGGTGGAAACTCCCAGATATGCTCAGAATGAGTCCAAAATGATACAAAAATCACTGAACCCACAGACATTGCCAACATACTGGCAGACAGGTTCAGCAAACTTCACCCCTCTCCCCAAAAGGAGAGATAACTATCCCAACTGAGTGTAGCCTCCCAGACATCTCAAATGCAGGTGAAAACTGCTCTCTAAAGCTAAAAACACAGCATCAATGGGACCGGATGGGGTCCCCGCTGTGTGCTACATGAACTCAATGAAGAACTAAACCCGCACATAAGGCAGCTGTTTAATCTTAGCCTCACCACAGGATATGTGCCCAAGGAGTGGCGACGGCAACTGTGGTCCCACTCCACAAAGGCGGTGCCTCACGGACCCTGGTAATTACCGCCCATAAGCTTGGTCTGCAAAGCTATGGAGAGGATCATAATGGAACTCATAAACAAGGACATAGGGACTTGCAGACCTTGGAACCAACCCAGTTTGGCTTTGTCAAGGGCAGATCTTGCCTTTTGAACTTGGTCGACTTCTTAAACAGTCACCAAGGCCATTGATGAGGGAAAGGCAGTCCATGCAGCCTACCTTGACCTTGCAAAGCTTCCACACAATACCCCACTCGGTATTATAGAGAAACTTACCAGCTTAACTGTAAACCCATATGTCACAAGATGGGTTGCAAACTGGCTAAAGGACAGAACCCACAGGGTTAGAGTTGCTGGAGCCATGTCAGACTCAAGCCGGTTACAAGTGGAGTCCCACAGGGCTCAGTCCTTGGCCCCTATTGTTCGGCATCTACTTCTCAGAAGTACAGGCAAACATAGGAGGACTATGGCTGACAAAGTTTGCGGATGACTGCAAACTGGGTGCCATAGTGGATAGTACATCGGACACAGACATCCTTCAGAGGGGTCTCACGGAAACTGATAGCTGGTGCCAGAGCCATGGCCTGAAGTTAAACGCAAAAAGTGTATAGTCATACCCTTTGGAAAAACAAGGTAACCCCAAGCTACCATATAGGTGGCAACCCACTAAGCACAGAAGAGGTTATCAGGGACCTGGGTACCCAGGTTGACAGTGGCCTCTCGTTTGACACTCACGTTGCTAAAGTGGTTCGAAAGACCTTCTACATTGCCCACCTGATCATGAAGGGATTCACATCCAGATCAAGTGAGGTCATTGTTCCCTGTACTCTTCACTTATCAGACCAATGATCGAGTACAATGCCCCATTCGGGATGTATCTCACCCGACACCTGCAGCAATTGGAGAGACCCCAAAAGTTCCTCACCAAAAGGATAAAGGGACTCCAAAACCTGTCATATGCTGCCAGACTGAAGAAACTCCAACTCTATTCAGTTGCATACCGTCTGCTCAGAGGTGACCTGTGCCTGACATACAAGGCCATGACCAACCCAGAATTAATGGACATGCTCCACCTCAAAAAATACAAATCCACCAAAACCACTAGAGCAAGAGACTTAAACCTTAGCACGGATATAAATAGGACGTGCTGGAGGGATAGATTTATCACCCAGAGACTCCCCATGTTGTGGAATAAAATCCCGGTCCATGTGAGGCAGAGCACCTTGCTGGCTCTGTTCAAGAGAAATCTTGACCGGTGGATGGGAGATCGTAGGTTTACCCCGGGAATCATCTCTGTGTCACTACTGGACAGAGGCACAACAAACTAATGGACACAGTATTTCTAACATAAGGGGCGGCGTAAGCCACATAACTTTGGGCTAGGCTTATAAATGCCCTAGGGCAGTTAGCCTAGTATAAACCTATGAACCTATGTAAGTGATTCAGCGGCTTGAGTAACGGTTTCCGCAGGCTCGGGGGCCTTAAAAGAGACCACACTAGTCTTTAGAAGTGTGAAGTCGGCTTTTGAGAAGTTCTTCACTGTGGTCTTTTTTATCTCAGGTGGGGGCGAGATGTGGACTTCCAGTGAGATTAGTTTATGATCTGATCTCACCAGTGAGGGGTATACTTCCGGTGATGAACATTGTGACCCCATGTTCGTGATGATGAGATCTAGTATGTTTTCTCCTCTTGTGGGGATGGTGACTAGTTGTTCCATGGCATTTGAGTTTATGAGCTCTAGGAACCTTTGGGCTAGAGTGTTGGGGCTTGAGTAGTGATCCCAGTCCATATTCAGGTAGTTGAAGTCACCTAGTATGATGGTGTTTGGAGATACATTTATCCCCTCCAGTGTTTTCAGGAAAGCTATGTGAGGTTCCTGAGTTTGAGAGGGTGGCCTGTAACATGCTACAAATTGCAGAGCAGTCTTGCCTATGGTTAATTGCACCTGGATGGTTTCCGATGCATCGTGTGTTGCCACCAACCTTGAGGTGTGGGTGTCCTTGATGAATATGAACACCCCCCCTCCTTTCTTGGTGGTGTCCGGATTTTGGGGCCGGAACGCATGATATGAGGTAAAACCTGATAGTGCCGGGGTGCTCTCAGGAGCCTTGAACCAGGTTTCAGTCACAGCACAGACATCAATGTTCTCCATACTGAGAAGGGCCTCGAAAAGTGCATCTTGAGGTTGAGACTTCTGGCATTGAGCAGCATTACCCTTAGTTTTTTCCTTTTTGTGTTCTAGGGTGGTAGGTTTAGAATTTGAGCCTTGCCTAAAAAGGCACTATGGGGTGGCAAGAGCCTTTGCCAATATTCGAAGCCCAGGGTGACAGATGCAAGCCGCCCTAAGCAGCGTGGCTTGTCCAGCATGTCATCCCAGGCAGACAGACATTGGATCCCCTTTGAATGACACCAGAGTTTAAGCCAATTATTAAAGCTGATCATCTTGTCTCTGTATTGTGGCATCATTCTTGGTGAAGGTAGGATACTGCTCAAGGTCAGGGTCATACCTGCCTGGGCTACATAATCAGAGAGCTCCTCTATGTCTCTTTTCATGTAGTCCAAGGAGGTACATCTCAGGTCATTCACACCAGCGTGGACAATGACTGAGTCGTACTTGTACCTGCTGTTGAGAGACTTGAGTGCTTGCGTTATGTGGCGGATTCTAGCGCCCGACAGGCAGCTTACTGTGACCTTTTCCTTACTCAATCTGGTGAGCGGGACATCAGTGTGTCTGACTATGGAGTCACCAATGACGAGTGTGTCTGGCATTGTGTTTGGCCTTAAGGGCTGTGACTGTTTGGCACACTGACTATGTGGTCTATGTGTTGCATGTGTTGTGTCCTGAGGTGGCAGTTGTTTGGGTGTCTGCTTTGGTGGCCTCTGCTGTTTTGGTAGATTTTTGATCAGAGCCTCCGAGTATGTCTTTGTGTGTTTATGTGTATGATTTGAAGTTGTGATAGTACTATGTGAGACTGGGTTTGTGGTGTGTGTGGTTACCTTCTCCTCCTGTCTGGTCTTGCCAGTCCTATGTTGAGAGAGCTCAGCCTCCAGTTTGGCTATATAGTTGCATCTCTCGCATGTATTTGTGTTTTGTGGGAGAAGGAGAGGGTTGTCTGTGTACATGAGGCAATTGTAACATTGCCTCAATATTCCCAGATTCACCAGCTGAGCAGGAGAGGACACTAGCAACTGATCCCTTGACATGCTAGAAGGAATAGACGAAAACTTTAAAAAAAGCCTCCAGGGGATGTGGGTGATCGAAAAAGGGGTTTTAGGCTGGTGGGGTACTATGTATAATAAAAGTGCTATATCAAAGTAAAAAAATACTTCAGGAGCAAGTGCTAGGCTTTACAGATAGAGAATAGTCTACTTAGGAATCAAGTAGAGCTGAACTTTTTAGATATAGAATACGCTGGTTTGATCGGCAGTACAGTTCAAGGAAGGCTGTTTTTGTTTTAAGGGAAAATTTGAAGAGTGGACTTTAGGTAGCCCGAATAGTTTAACCTTGTTTAACCAGGGGGTTGAAAAGAGCTAGGAATTGACCCAAAATGGCCACTAGACTACTAGTTTCTGGCTGATACCACTCCAAAATGGACAAATAGGCTGCTCAGTGCTTCCCACTCCCACTGATAAACAAAAAAGCTTCCTTTCTTCCAAATATGGATATGGAACAGTTTTAGGAACCAAGACAAAGCCCAGGGATCAGCAAACTCTGATACTGGACTATTCTAGTTCAGCAAGGTGGGAAAACAAGAGATATTTTTTTTTTTTTTTTTTTTTTCAAACAGAGAAGAAAAAACAGTCAATAAATGCTTTAAATGCTATGAATCGGCTAGCACACTTGAGTGTGTAGCCTACAGATACAATTTGCAACAATTAGAAACTTTAAAGTGCAAAAACAGTTTAGACACAGAAAATCACTTTAAATGCAGTAGCAAACAGGCGAAAATGCAGTCGCTAAACAGTAAACAGTAGAAAAGCCACAAAATTATATCAGGAAAAAGTCACTCTTTTGCTCTCTGCTGCTTGTATCACTCTGCAGGACACCACGAGGAGCTGTGCTGAGTTAATAACAAGCTAAAAAGGTGCGCTTTAGCGTGCTTTACAGCAGGGGGTTGAAAAGAGCTAGGAATTGACCCAAAATGGCCAATGGACTACTAGTTTCTGGCTGATACCACTCCAAAATGGACAAATAGGCTGCTCAGTGCTTCCCACTCCCACTGGTAAACAAAGAAGCTTCCTTTCTTCCAAATATGGATATGGAACAGTTTCAGGAACCAAGACAAAGCCCAGGGATCAGCAAACCCTGATACTGGACTATTCTAGTTCAGCAAGGCGGGAAAACAAGAGATATTTTTTTTTTTTTCAAACAGAGAAGAAAAAACAGTCAATAAATGCTTTAAATGCTATGAATCGGCTAGCGCACTTGAGTGTGTAGCCTACAGATACAATTTGCAACAATTAGAAACTTTAAAGTGCAAAAACAGTTTAGACACAGAAAATCACTTTAAATGCAGTAGCAAACAGGCGAAAATGCAGTCGCTAAACAGTAAACAGTAGAAAAGCCACAAAATTATATCAGGAAAAAGTCACTCTTTTTCTCTCTGCTGCTTGTATCACTCTGCAGGACACCACGAGGAGCTGTGCTGAGTTAATAACAAGCTAAAAAGGCGCGCTTTAGCGTGCTTTATAGCAGGGGGTTGAAAAGAGCTAGGAATTGACCCAAAATGGCCAATGGACTACTAGTTTCTGGCTGATACCACTCCAAAATGGACAAATAGGCTGCTCAGTGCTTCCCACTCCCACTGGTAAACAAAGAAGCTTCCTTTCTTCCAAATATGGATATGGAACAGTTTCAGGAACCAAGACAAAGCCCAGGGATCAGCAAACTCTGATACTGGACTATTCTAGTTCAGCAAGGCGGGAAAAGAAGAGATATATATATATATATATATATATATATATATATATATATATATATTTTTTTATTTCAAACAGAGAAGAAAAAACAGTCAATAAATGCTTTAAATGCTATGAATCGGCTAGCACACTTGAGTGTGTAGCCTACAGATAAAATTTGCAACAATTTGAAACTTTAAAGTGCAAAAACAGTTTAGACACAGAAAATCACTTTAAATGCAGTAGCAAACAGGCAAAAATGCAGTCGCTAAACAGTAAACAGTAGAAAAGCCTCAAAATTATATCAGGAAAAAGTCACTCTTTTGCTCTCTGCTGCTTGTATCACTCTGCAGGACACCACGAGGAGCTGTGCTGAGTTAATAACAAGCTAAAAAGGTGGGCTTTAGCGTGCTTTACAGCAGGGGGTTGAAAAGAGCTAGGAATTGACCCAAAATGGCCAATGGACTACTAGTTTCTGGCTGATACCACTCCAAAATGGACAAATAGGCTGCTCAGTGCTTCCCACTCCCACTGGTAAACAAAGAAGCTTCCTTTCTTCCAAATATGGATATGGAAAAGTTTCAGGAACCAAGACAAAGCCCAGGGATCAGCAAACTCTGATACTGGACTATTCTAGTTCAGCAAGGCGGGAAAACAAGAGATTTTTTTGTTTTTTGTTTTTTTTTTCAAACAGAGAAGAAAAAACAGTCAATAAATGCTTTAAATGCTATGAATCGGCTAGCGCACTTGAGTGTGTAGCCTACAGATACAATTTGCAACAATTAGAAACTTTAAAGTGCAAAAACAGTTTAGACACAGAAAATCACTTTAAATGCAGTAGCAAACAGGCGAAAATGCAGTCGCTAAACAGTAAACAGTAGAAAAGCCACAAAATTATATCAGGAAAAAGTCACTCTTTTGCTCTCTGATGCTTGTATCACTCTGCAGGACACCACGAGGAGCTGTGTTGAGATAATAACAAGCTAAAAAGGCACGCTTTAGCATGCTTTATAGCAGGGGGTTGAAAAGAGCTAGGAATTGACCCAAAATGGCCAATGGACTACTAGTTTCTGGCTGATACCACTCCAAAATGGACAAATAGGCTGCTCAGTGCTTCCCACTCCCACTGGTAAACAAAGAAGCTTCCTTTCTTCCAAATATGGATATGGAACAGTTTCAGGAACCAAGACAAAGCCCAGGGATCAGCAAACTCTGATACTGGACTATTCTAGTTCAGCAAGGCGGGAAAACAAGAGATATATATATATTTTTTTTTATTTCAAACAGAGAAGAAAAAACAGTCAATAAATGCTTTAAATGCTATGAATCGGCTAGCGCACTTGAGTGTGTAGCCTACAGATACAATTTGCAACAATTAGAAACTTTAAAGTGCAAAAACAGTTTAGACACAGAAAATCACTTTAAATGCAGTAGCAAACAGGTGAAAATGCAGTCGCTAGACAGTAAACAGTAGAAAAGCCACAAAATTATACTTATATCAGGAAAAAGTCACTCTTTTGCTCTCTGCTTCTTGTATCACGCTGCAGGACACCACAAGGAGCTGTGCTGAATTAATAAAATTATTTTTGAAATAATTGTGTTCTGTATTGCATGTTTTCAGTCAAACATTTCTTTATTACTGCAATTATTTTCTTCACACTGAACAGCTTTATGGCAGAATGAGGGCATCTATAAAATATTTCTTACTGTATGGCATGCTGCCAGATCATCAGAAAGTGTGACTGGGTCTCTGTTATGCCACTTTCTTGTGTGTTGGTGCTGTTGAATTGCTGTTATGTTACAGCTCCCTGTAATTCCTTGTGCGCATTCCCAGTAAAATGATATATGAGATGTGTGCCAATTAACAGAGGAAAACTTAAAATCAAGAAATGTCATCAGATCTGTGTTGTCATTTGTCACTTGTATGTTTAGCATTTATATGACTATACAACACATTTGTCTATTACATGTTTGTAGGTGATAAGCCCCTTTCATATAGGTGCCAATAACAGTTATTGGCAAAAACATATCCATTTCTGATGTGCATGACAAAACAGCTGTGAGGCTCATTTCTTCTTGTGCATTCATGCTAAAGTGAAGAATACAGCACTGGTGTCTGATAACATACATATATTCTGCATATATACCTCTCATATGCAATAACTGCAGTCTATGCATTTATCCCATAACGTATCTATTGTCCATGCTATCTCAACTCAGCATTTTACTAACATGTATATCACATTCACTACCATTTGTTACACTGTAGATTTGTATCCCTGTCACATCCTTTGTTAGCATGTCAGTTTTTATTTATGTGCTTATTTATTTATTTATTTACATTTGTTTACCAGGAAATTCCAGCTGGACACAGGTCCTTTTTCAGTGGAGGCCCAGGGAGAAAAGCTCCACAGAACAATAAATGAGCAGCAGTACATCAAGAACAACTGAATATACATACAATAGCAAATAATACATACTGCAGCAAACATTAGCTATACATACAATATGAAACATAGTAATGAACAGATATACCAATATCTAGCAAGAGCCTTGGAATAAAGGTAGGATGTATATATAGATAGTACTAAGCTCAAACAGATGCTGTTCTAAACTCATATACCTAAATCTTATATGCAAATATTGCACTAAATTTAAGCAGATATAAAGCAGAAGCTCCACATGAAGGTGGAACAAGCTACAAGGCTTAATGGGATGGAAGGGGAAGATAGAGGAGTAAGAGAGGAGACTGAGTGAGTAGTATACATGGTAGTGAGAGGAAGTTAGGTGTAAGTCAGTTGAATATGTATTTGGAGTTGAGATTAAGTGAGATAGTTAAGCATATTATAACAGGTCTGAGAGATTGAGTGAGGAGGGAAAGAGAGAGCAAAGGGTGAGCCAGAGCCTGCAGAGGAAGGAATGCAGTGATCTGGTGTGACACAGGGAGGGGAAAGGAAGGGGAGGTAAAAAGGAGGGTTACTAGTCGGGATTGGTGCATGGGCATAACAAGAGAATTTATAAGCAAGTTTTTAGTGCAGTCTTGAAGTGATTACAAGAAGGTAGTGTGGTTATAGAGGAAGGAAGATTGTTCCATAATCTGGATATGACACAGGAGAATAGTGCTTCTCCTGCTGAATTCTTGGGTTTGGTCACTAGAAGTAGATTTTTGCTGCTGGAGCAAAGTGGTCTAGTGGAGCAGTAGGGCTGGAGAAGGTTTTGAAGGGATAGGACTTTAAGAGGATGGTTTACTAACTTGTGGGTGAGAGAGAGAGTTGATTCAGGTGAAGAATTTGAGTCAATTCAAGTCAGTCAAGTACTCTAAGTGAGATATGGTGGTGGCTGTGATAAGATGCACCAGTGGCAAACTTAGCAATTTTATTGTAGCAAGCCTTGAGCTTGTTTAGGTCTGTTTGTCTACGGTAGGTAAGTACAGGAGAGGTGTAGAGTAAAGTAGAGATTAGGTGGAAATTGGCAGCAGAAATTCTGGCTGTCTTGGTGAGGAATTGTACAATGCACATGGTTTTATGTGACCCTTTTTTATGGCAAGAGAAATGTGAGTGTCAAATCTGAGATTGACATCAATCTCTACACCAGGTAGTTTGGTGTGTTCTGTTTGGGAGATGATGGTATTGTCTTTGGATAGAATATTAAAGTGGGAGATAACTGGGTTAGATTTAATGGGTTGGAATTTAAGGAGTTTAGTCTTGCTCAGGCTGAGTAGTAACTGGGCATTATATAGCCAGCTTTCAACAGATGCGTCAAAGGAAAAAACTTCAAAGACCAATACATGTAAGGTTCAGTTAAGGCACATTTAATAACTTGCTGCAAGGAGACAAAAACATGCAAATGCAGGATTTTGCCTAACTACTATCAGGAAGTATGCTATTCTTATACTGTTCTACAAGACATTGTCTTCTATGGCTGATGTAATCAAACACAACTTTCAGTATTGTTTTACAGCAGATGTTACTCAGATTTTCTGCTGACATGACTGGATTTATGAAAAACATTTTGAGAAAAACAACCTGGCCTTGGTGGGCCCTAGCCCGTTACAAGCTTCTATTGTGTAGTTCTAATACATGTGTTACATTTCAAGGTACTTTTCTAACTTAGACACAAGCAAATGCTGATTGCAGTTCATATTTTCAAGCAGTCTTTGTTAGGATTCTGCAGCTGTGTGTTTTCTCACAGCACAAGCGGAACTCCTTGTCTAAGTCTCATAACATTAATACATCTATTCATTATTTTCCTGACACAAACAGAACGTATCTGCTTTCCTGTAAATTTCCAAAGCATAAGCAATAGCTGCACATCTTTCATGACAATACAAGGTTAGAAAGCTTCTGCAATTTGTACAGATTTCATGCAGCTGTGTGTTTTCTCACAGCACAAGCGGAACTCCTTGTCTAAGTCTCATAACATTAATACATCTATTCATTATTTTCCTGACACAAGCAGAACTTATCTGCTTTCCTGTAAATTTCCAAAGCATAAGCAATAGCTGTGCATATTTCATGACAATACAAGGTTAGAAAGCTTCTGCAATTTGTACAGATTTCATGCAGTGTGAAATAGAATAAATGTTAACCCTTTTCAAGCCTTAAATGCATTAAGCATATTACTAATACATACACTAATACATATTTTTCTGACATTTCCCCCCTTTTAATACTTTTATTCTACTTTCAAAATAAGCATAAACAGTTTTTTCTTCTCCTAACCTCTTCCTACTCAGGATTTGCAGTTAAGAGAGTCATTCAGTTTAAACTTATGAAAGCATTTCAGTTTTTCAATAGTTCTTCAAACTCAGCACTTTGATATAAGGTTTCAGAAATTGACATGTCTATAAGGTCTTTAATCAGTCTTTTCATGCAGGGGATGCCACAGCAAACACATTCTCCCAATAGGAGCATTCCTACACAAATGGCAATCAGGATGTTCATTAGGATGGTACCCCCCCAAACCATTTCTGGAAAAAGTCTGTCAGTGGGTTTAGTCCTGGTTTGGTCATGGCCGACACTTGCTGAATTACCTCAAGATGATTGTCTAGCTCGTGTTTATGGTCAGGAATATACGAACAGCACTACTCCTGGATTAAAGCGCAAGTACCACCTCTCACCACTAGGGTGAAGTAGAGAGCCATGTGGTTTTGAAGCACTACAGTTCTCATGGCATTCAGTTCATCAGTCACCAGTTCGAGAGTGGAAAAAGTTGCATTGCTCATTACTTTGAGAAGTTTAGACAGTTTTCTCAGCTCCCAGATCGATTTCGTTGCTCCATATGCTGGTGATATGCCTGCCCATGATATAACACTGTCACTCAAGTCCATGTGTGTCAGTTTATCGCCTATGGAATGATGGTTTTTCCAGCATGCATCGATTTGCCCCACTGGATTTTCAGGTTTCTTGATGGGTTTCTTGACGACCTCTCAGACATTCCGAATTTTCCCTCGAGGTAAAACTGCAGTGTCATATGGCCGGAACCAGGTAGCCCAAAAAATAACTGCCAGACCAATTCTCAGGTAACCATTTGTATGCCTTTCTGCCACACACAAAATAACTCTCTACTTTAGTAGTAACTTTGCTATGAATATACACTCGCCCTGCATGAAACATTTTTCTGTCAATTATTGACAGTTGTTTATAAAGAACAGAATTATGTTTTACTTCATCAATTGTTTTGTGCATCAATTCAAGAAATGAATCATAGTTTGTATTACAATAAGAACCTGCATTATTAGCTTTAGTGTAACATTTATAAGGAACAGTCACATTGCAATTGCTCCAACCCACCTGAACAGTATCATTTTTATAAAAACACACAGTTCCCTTTTGTGAAACAGACAAGTGCAATGCTATTTTATCTTGTGATGTAATGGTTGAGGTATCATAAATCAAGTTTTCCCAGGTCTCATTGACCCCTAGGGGGACTGCAGTCATTAATAATCCCCCGTATGCTGTCGGCAAAGCTGTGCAAATCCAGAAATTCGAAACATTGAAAGTCTCAGCATACACATATTTAATTGCCTGGTTAGTGTTGAAGTTTGGGTGCCAGTCTATGAGTAACGCTTCACGTTTATTCAGTTCAGTTTGTGTGGCTGGAAAAAGGAATGGCCACAACAAAAAGATTATTGTCACTAGTACAGTTAACAGGATGATTATGCAATACTTCTGAGGAAATGGTTGTTCTGCATTCCTGTTTGTTCTGGATTCTATAATTTTTGCTCTTGACATGTGACAAGATTTTTGTCCAGTTCAAAGTTCTTAACTAGTTTACAGTGCATCAGGTGGAGCCACGAGGCATGCTCTGTGATCTTGACTGCAGTGGGGGTCGACAGAAGCACTTGATATGGACCTTCCCACTTTGGTGACGCCCAATTCTTTTTCTTTATTGTTTTCACCCAGATCCAGGTACCTGGTGCCACTGCCACTTCTGATGGTCTGGTTTGTTATTTATTTATCTGAAACAGAATTTGACTGCAACAGATGTTTAGAATTTAACAACTTTCTCATATACTCTGCTAGTGTACAGTTGGCTTCCTGGTCTGTGGGCATGAGAGGTTTCCACTGAGGTATATAATAAGCCCTTCCAAATAGTTTTTCAAAAGGAGTCAATCCTTTTGCATTTGGAACAATTCTCATGCTCAACAGTGCCAGGGGCAGACAGTACACCCAATTTCTTTATGTTTCTACTATTAACTTCCTTAGCTTACTCTTTAAAATCCCATTATGCCTCTCTACTAACCCTGCAGATTGCAGGTGATATGCACAATGATTTTTTAAAGAAATACCAAAATGTTTACTTAACTGTTGTATGGTTTGGTTTACAAAGTGTGTACCATTGTCACTGTAGATCCTTTCCAGAATGCCAAATCTAGGGATGATTTCTTTAACGAGAATTTTTGCTATGGTAGCCGCATCAGGATTTTTAGTCGGAAAGGCTTCCACCCATCTGGAAAACATATCTACAATAACAAGACAATACTTCTTATTTTCACATTTGTTCAATTCTATGAAATCCATACAGATAGTATGAAATGGATATGGTGGTGTAGGGAAACTCCCTTGCTTGGGCTTTAACGCCCCTTGTGCATGATGTTTATTACAAACGTGGCACATTAAACAACATTTTTTAGAGTAGTTTAAGAATCCATATGTCGTGAACACTCAGTTCACCAGCTGTACCATCCCCCCTGTTGAGACATGGCATTGCCCATGGCTCAACAAAGCTGCATATCTAAACAAATTAGATTATAATATCGGTTTCCCCTCTTTAGAGATGTACAGCCCCTTTTCCAGAATTGCTCCTCATTTTACCCATCTTTGTTTTTCAGCCTGCGTAGTAAGTGTCTGCATTGTCTTTAACATTTCTAAGTCTAAAACCTCAGAAGGTTGTAATTCCTCATTCAAAAGAAATACTTCTGAAGCTTTCTGCTTTGCAGCTGTATCAACTCTCGCATTACCTTTTGAAATCCTATCCTGTTGCTTGGTATGCGCTGTGCATTTACAAATAGCTACTTTCTGAGGTAACTGAATAGATTCTAAAAGATCTAAAATAAATTGTGCATGATTGATTGGTTTGCCAGTAGATGTTATCATTCCTCGATTTTTCCAGTGTTGCACAAAAATATGTACAGTAGAGAAAGTGTACTGGCTGTCAGTAAAAATGTTCACACATTTAACCTTTGCTAAGGTACATGCCTGTGTCAAGGCAATCAATTCTGCTGCCTGTGCAGATAAATTGTGTGGCAAGGGTTTCGCTTCTATAATCTCAGTATCAGAAACTACTGCATATCCTACTAGGTTCTGTCCTGCAGGACCCCTTTTGCATGAGCCATCCACGTAGTATGTCACCTCGGCATCATCCAAGGGGGACATCCGTGAGATCTTTTCTAGGCAGTGTCTTTTGCTCAATCACCTGCAGGCAGCGGTGTGGTGTGCCATCTGCAGGGGTTGGGAGCAAGGTAGAAGTGTTCAAAGTCGTGCATCGTTCAATTGTCATATGAGGTTGGCACAACAATATAGTCATGCAGGAAAGATGCCTAGCTGGGGAAAGATATGCTACCTTCTCTTGCAGTAAAATAATCGCGACTGCATGAGGCACTCTCAATGTGAGAGGGTGGAACAAAACTACTGAGGCCGAAGACTGTACTGCCATTGCAGCTGCAACTACTGCTTGTACACAGTGGGGTAAAGACCGTGCCACTGGGTCTAGTTGTGATGAGTAATAAGCAATAGGGCGTTGCTTGTCCCCATACTGTTGTGTTAACACTGACGTCATATAACCTTGCTTACAGTCTACAGTTTGGAAAAAATGTTTATGATAGTTTGGTAATCCTAAAACTAATGAGGATGCTATTAATTTTTTCAGTTTGCAGAAAGCAGATTCTGCTTCTGGTGTCCATTGTAACAAATCCTGTGCTGCCATAGGCTTTTTATATATCAGGTTAGTCAGCAGTGCAGATTCCAAGGCGTAGTTTGGAATCCAGCTCCGGCAAAAATTAGTTGTACCCAGGAAGGACATCATTTCCTTCTTGGCAGTGGGTTTTGGTGCTTGTAAAATCGCTACTTTTCTGTCCTCATCTAATGTCCTACTCTCTTTGGATATTACATATTCTAGGTATTTAACTTGTTTTCTCCAAAGCTGCAGTTTATTTTTGTTTACTTTATGTCCTTCAGTGGCTAAAAATTGTAATAGCGCTATGATATCTTCTTTGCAGTCTTGCTGGGTGGGGGCCGCCAGCAGGATATCATCAACATAAAGTAAAATCTGACTGCCTCTTGGTGGGGTAAATCCTGCCAAGTTGCTTGCCATTTCTTGTGAGAATATTGTCGGACTTTCACAATATCGCTGTGGTAGTCACGTATATGTATACCTTTTCCCCTGAAATGTAAATGCAAACCAATATTGGCTGTCAGGGTGCATCGGTATCAAAAAGAATGGATTGCTGATACCTACCACAGAAAAATATTTCTGTTGAGGTTTTAAATCATTCAACAGAGTGTGTGGGTCTGGCACCGTAGGTGCCCTTGGTATTACTGCATCATTTACAGCTTGTAAATCTTGGACCATACACCACTCTCCATTCACTTTCTTAACAGGAAATAAGGGTGTGTTACATGGTGGGTTAGGAGATTCTACCAGCATCCCTTCCTTAAGTAAAGCTGCTATAATAGGTTTGATTCCTACCTCTGCATCTTTTCTTAAGGGATACTGTCTTTTCTGTGGTCTAAATGCTGACTTCGGCATGATAGTAACTGGTCCCGCTGTATAAATAAGTCCTACATCTGACTTTCCTGTTGACCAAAGAATTTCTGGTATATTCTGTAAGGCATTCTCTTCCTCCTTTAATAGGAGTGCTAATCAGCTGTCCTTGCTAGACTGCAAGTGTACGGCTGGGTGGGTCTGAGTTATCCAATTCAACTTCTGCATTTGTATTCCCTGTTCTGACAGTTCTAACTCTGTCTGCTTTTCCCATCTCGTGACTTTTTCTCCTAAGTCTACCCATTTTACATTCTTGTCCTTAGTTAAGCTAACATGTGGCAATCAATTAGATTTATAGAGTGCAAAGAACTCCTGGGGCAGTGAACAGCTGACTACACTGTCCTCTTCCATGTCCCCGTACAGATTACGTAATATCAGTCTGTTTGCATGATTTCTAAACAACTCTTGCTCATATTCCTTATCAGGTCCTGGTGTGTTACAATAATACAGAGCACAGTGCAACAAATGTTGTTTATCAATGTCAAGGGAGGGGAACTTGCTGATGGCTATGTTCATCAACTCTTCGGTCACTGCCCCTGGACCAGTCATAACCAAGTCCTGGCTGTACCAATAAAACATTTTGCCCTCCAATTGCACTGCAAATCTATCAATTTGTCACTGTGCTTCCATACCCTGCATAGTCGGAACTACTGCTATACCAAATAGCTGCATAAGGTCTCTGCCCAAGAGGTTTACTGGGCATTTTGTGGAAACAAGGATTTTGCTTTTCTGGGTCAATCCTGAAACAGGATCAGTTATTACAATATTATGGGAGAGGGGCTCCCGATACAGCTGTCCATTAGCTGCTTTCACTAGTATGTAATCAAGTGACTCTGAATTTTCTGGCAGTTTGGAGGGATGTATCAGGGTCCCTGAGTCACACAAGAATTTGACTTCCCTCCCTTCTACCAGGAGTGCAACTTCTGGTTTTGTGTCTGCTAAATAGAGCTCTAAGCTCAATAAAGCTAAATCCAATATTTCATTTTCTTCATTATCCGTAACTTCCTGCACTTCCTCTATTTCTTCTGTCACATCATCTACTTCCTCTATCACATTCTCATTTGTCCTTCCTCTGCTATCCCCTTCTAGTGATTCTTGACTATCATATAGTCAGTCCTCACCCTCCTTGTCTTCCTCCGTGGTTGCCCTCTTGTTTTTCTTGCAATCCCTTGCCAAGTGTACCTTTTTACCACATTTAAAACATTCACCCCTTTTCTTTCGCCCTTCAAAGTCCTCTGATCGCTGATCAGATTATTTGTTTCCCTGGGCATTTCTCTTGCCCTTTTTCCTGGACTGTACTACATAAACTTCTGCTCCATATTCTACAGAAAATACTTGGGCTTTCTTTTTCTTTTTGCTATTAAAGTGCCTTTCGGCATACCTAGCATATTCAAGTAATGACTGCAACGTGCTTGTACAATGATCTACCATGTGCTTTGTAATAAAACTGCTTATGGGTGCAATGCTGCCTTTCAAAAATGCATTCTTTAGCTGCTGCTCATATGGGGAATCTTGTGTCTGATCTTCAGGAACCTGCATTCCGCAATGGTTATTAAAACATTCTAACAGTCTGGCATAATATCTGTCAATAGTTTCACCTTCTTGTTGGATGCATTGATTAATGCAAGTCCAGTCTGCCCTAGGCTTCTATTTCCCAGAGATTCGGTCTGTAAGACCTTTCACTCTGTTGTCTAGCTCTGCACTGTTATGTGGGAGGGGCCTGAGCGCAGTATCATGGGGATTCCAGTTGCCACTAATCATGTGCCAATCTGGTCCAACAATTTGTCTGACTACCTTTTCTATCTCTTCTCCATTTAAATTATAACTTAGCCTCATTCCTTGTAAATCTTCTAAGAACTTTCTAAAATGAACCGGAATTCCCTCAGTGGCTTTCCGGATGTCTTCTGGAGTCTAGGGTCTATACGCTAGAATAGTTGGGTCCTGACCTTCTTGCCCTGCCTGAGGATTAGGCACTTCTATAAGTGGGCATATTTCTTCTTCACTCATAGATCGTGAATTCCTATCCATTTGATATAATTCAATGTCCCCTTTTGAGTTACCTGCCCGTGTTCGAGCCCTGGTCTCGATGGGATCTCTAATAACGGTTTTGCTTTTGTTGTGTCTCTATTTACGGTGACAGCAGAATATCGTGGGGGTGGACTAACCTGTTCACGTGCTTCATATTCTGGTAAGGGAGGCGGAGGAGCTGATGCTATTACTAAGTTATTGTCCTCCTTATCTAAAAACATTGCTTTTGAATCATTATTCTTTTGTTCCCTATAGTTTACTTCCTCAATCCACCTGTGTGCCTGAGGAATTCCTAATTGGCGCTGATTTTTTACCTGACCTCTGGAATCAGTTTTAAGCTGTTTGACAAGTTTAACAAGTGAGGATTTTTCTAATTTACCGTCAAATTCATACTTATTAACCCATTTTGAGTAGTATTTAATATTATCAGCACACTGTGACTGCATGTATGTTGCATCTTCAGTTAACGGCAGATTTTGGGGTCTTTTTGTGCAATTATTACCCATTTTGTTCTAACCTTTTTAATCATTACATAACTCCTTATTTTTAACATGGTACCACAGATTTTGTTATAGTCTCTTCAGAATGACTGCTTACCTAGTCTGTTTTCCCTGATCTATGACAAGACAGTAATCCTTTCTGTCCCTGACTTGTAAAAATACAGTCCTGACAAAAACAACACAAATCTTGTCCCTGATCTAAAACAGAAAAAAATTAGATTCACCTTACCTGAGCCTTTGTGATTGATCACCTGGTTCATGAAAACCTGTCCTTCAGTTGCAGATCAGACAGTGGCTGGCCTCTTTTGTATAACAATTCAGTCAGAGGGCTTTTCAAATAAGAAGAACCAATGTGGTTTCTTCCCCATACGGTTTCAAGCTACCCAGCCTGTCTGATCCGAGACGAAGTGAGGGTTTCCGGTCCGAAGGACCAATCTGTCAAAGGAAAAAACTTCAAAGACCAATACACATAAGGTTCAGTTAAGGCACATTTAATAACTTGCTGCAAGGAGACAAAAACATGCAAATACAGGATTTTGCCTAACTACTAACTGGAAGTATACTATTCTTATACTGTTCTACAAGACATTGCCTTCTGTGGCTGATGTAATCAAACACAACTTTCAGTATTGTTTTACAGCAGATGTTACTCAGATTTTCTGCTGACATGACTAGATTTATGAAAAACATTTTGAGAAAAGCAACCTGGCCTTGCTGGGCCCTAGCCCGTTACAAGCTTCTATTGTGTAGTTCTAATACATGTGTTACATTTCAAGGTACTTTTCTAACTTAGACACAAGCAAATGCTGATTGCAGTTCATATTTTTCAAGCAGTCTTTGTTTTGATTATCTATAGCTTCTGCAGCTGTGTGTTTTCTCACAGCACAAGCAGAACTCCTTGTCTAAGTCTCATAACATTAATACATCTATTCATTATTTTCCTGACACAAGCAGAACATATCTGCTTTCCTGTAAATTTCCAAAGCATAAGCAATAGCTGTGCATATTTCATGACAACACAAGGTTAGAAAGCTTCTGCAATTCGTACAGATTTTATGCAGTGTGAAATAGAATAAATGTGTTAACCCTTTTCAAGCCTTAAATGCACTAAGCATTTTACTAATACATACACTAATAAATATTTTTCTGACAAGATGAAAAGGCTTCCTGTGTGATCTTGTAAATTTCAGGTATAGTTGGGGCTGAGCAGATAAGGGTGGAGTCATCTGCATACTGTATAAGAGAAGCATGCTTGATGGCTGTGAATAGATCATTGGTGAAGAGTGAGAATAGTAGGGGACCAAGGATGGAACCTTGGGGAACAATGAGTGTTACAGGAAGTCGAGGAGATAGGTCATTATACCAGACAACTGATTGTTGGTGGCCAGTTAGATAGCTGTGAAACCAATCAGTAGCTGATTGGGAAAAGAATAGGTTAGTGAAAACAGAGATTAGCAGTTTGTGTGAGACCATGTCAAAAGCCTTGGATAGATCCAGAAATATAGCAGAGGAGAACAGGCCATTATTTTTATTATGAAGGATAGCATTAGTGAAAGAGAGCAAGGTGGTAGTAGTGCTGTAGTATGGCCTGATGCCATGCTGGGTGCTGGACAGGAGGTTATTAGCTAAGAGGTAGTCTGAGACCTGAGAATGGATACATTTCTCAAGTATCTTGGAAAGTGGAGAAAGGATGGCTATGGGGCAGTAATTGGAAAGTTCAGTGGAGGAGCCAACTTTATGGCAAGGAATGATGTGGAACATTTTCCACAGTGTGGGGCATTGCTTTCTGATAAGGACCGATTAATTAATGTACAGACTGGATAATCTAGGGCTTTTGCTGCTATTTTTAGGTATTCAGAGGGGAGATTGGCAGCTGCAAGTTTTGTAGGCTTAAGTTTCAATAGAAGTTTTTTTTTTTATATAGGAGGTAGGCACTGATGAAAAAGAAAAGACTGTGGGCAGAATATTTGGTTGTGATGTAGGGTGGATGGTTAGAGGGTTGTGTTGTTTAGTCAAAGACAGAATGGTTTCAGTAAAGTGTTTATTGAATAAGTCAGCAATACTGCTGGAGGAAGGGGGAGTGGTAGGTGGGGGGTGCCTACTTTACCTGGGTGGAGAATGGAGTTTATTGTGGATCAGAACTGCTTGGTGTTGTGATCAGAGGAATTTAGGGCAGACTGATAATACTGGGTTTTATCTTCATTTATTTGATATTTGACCTTGTTGTGCAACTCTAAGAATGACTGTCTAGAGGAGGGGGGGGTTGTTAAGTGCCACTGCTCTCAGGCCTTATCTCTGATTTTCATTAGTGCCCTGGTGCTTTTTTGTAGCCAAGGGGAGTAATGTGTTTTGACTCTGGCATTTCTTATGGTGGCATGTGTGTTTAGGATGTTTAGGAAGGTGCTATTAAAGAAGTGGATGGCTTCATCCAGATTGAAGTACTTTAGTGGTGTCCAATCCCATTTTTGAAGGGATGAGATAAAGGAGAGAGGGTTAAAGTTTACCCTATTTTGGATTTGCCTATAGATGATGGGCTTAGCACAATTTAAGTGGTGTCTCAGAAGGAATGTTGGAGTGTGGTTATGGAGGCTGTCTGGTAGACAGCTGAGTATGAGTAAGGGTCTTTATTGACACATATCCAGGTGTGAGTAGTATGTTTGGTAGAGTTTTTATTTATCTGGGTAGGTGACTGTATTAGTTAGGAGAAACCATGAAGGTTTAGGTGGTGGGCTGGATGATTGTTACTACAAGATAGCCAGTTGACATTAAAATCACCTAAGATTATGGTTTCCTGTGGTAGGGAATAGTTAGCCCAGTTCAGGAGGTTTTCCAGGGTTGAGATGTTTTGGCCAGGTGGGAAGTAACATCCTATGATGTTGATTGCTTTATCTGGATTTAGATTTAGGTTGGCATATAGGACTTCTTCATTTCCAGTGTGGGGGGCAGATGTATTTAGGATCTGGATGTTGAGGTGGTGTTTAAACATTACAGCCACACCACCTCCTCTCTTAGATAGTCTAGCTGCTTGAAAAATGTTATAACCTGTTGGGAGTATTTCCTCACTTCTGATGTGAGGTTTGAGCCAGGTTTCAGTCAGGATGAGAATATCAGGAGAGTATAAATGTATGTTGGTGTTTAGGTCATGGGTTTTATTAGTTATACTTCTGATATTTAGACACATGAACAGGATGTCAAACGGATTTCTGTTGGATGTTAGTTGTGAGAAGGAGCAGCTATTAGGCAGATTTTTAGGTGAGGAGTTGGTAATGGTAGGACCGGGATTAGGGTGGATATCACCACTGAGGGCTAATTTAGATAGGACAGTAAACATAAGTCTTATAAATCTGGTAATTAACCTACCATAATTTAGGGATATTTTTTGTTTGAATATACCAGGAGACTGATACTATGGTGATGCATTGGGATGGAGATTGTGATGGTATGACAAGTGTAATTAGTAGGTTGTAGATGGATAGAAGTGAGAGCAAGGGTGCAGTGATAGTGGTGGGGTGTGTCTATTATGGAGTTCTGGTAAGATGTAAGGTATGCAAGAAGAGTGCAGGTAAGGAGTGTAAACACCTTAGGTAGGACCATCACCGTGTCAGGTGAGCAGTTAGATTGGAAATGGGTGGGGTACTGTGGGCAGTAGAGGAGATAGGTTACTAGTATTGTTCTGATTGGTTGCTGGTTATTGGGAGGGGTTAGTGCCTAGAATAAATCTAGATGTAGTGGGGGCAGGTGGAATTAGAGGGCAGGGAGGGGTTATGTCAAGTATTGTTATCAAGATTAATTATCATTACCTCAATATGGCAGCATTTATGTTACAAGAACACTTCTGGGCTACAGCATGTGCTCGCATATTAGGTTTGCCTATAGGAAAGCCATTTTGTTTACATTCTGTGCTCATGCTTTGCAAATACCTTATGATGGCCACAAACACTATTGCTGGCCACAAAAGGTTGCTTGCAAATGTGTAGGAGAAATGAGCAGCATGCATTTTCAAATAGCACTGCTGCTTATCACTCTACCATACGTAAATCGTATAGGCTTGGCATGAAGCCTACACGATGTTAATGAATCCCTGAGCTATTCTTTGCTTTTTGTTTTTTTTTATGCAAAGAATCCCAAATAATACAAGACATTTGCAACTTGTTTTGTTGTTTATGACACATCCTAGAGCCAAAGACATTTTCCGGTATTTTAGGCGCTCTCTACTAACAGTACTACTTATTTGCAGTGGTTATTTGGGCGATTCACTGTGCGCAGTGAAGACATAAAATCAATGCAAAAACATCCTCAGCCAGTATAGATGATACTGTCCTAGTACTGAATAACTCTTAAGAAGAATTAATGCAATTATTCTTAGTATTTGAAGATTATAACTAAAATGGGGTTATGTTCAGGCATGTAGTGATTGTCCAAGCCAAAGCAAACTTTTTTTTTGCAATTCTAGTATTCTGATATTAGCATGGTATTTCTCACTTAGTTCACATCAGTGGTTTCTATGACTGAATTATTGTACAATGTAGGTAAGCATATCTAGATGAGTATCCCAGCAGAAAATAGTCTTAAATCCATTAAAACACACATTACATTAACCTGCTTTGTAACATACATAATATTTTGAACCTTTCATTGTACTTATTGATGGCGCTAATAATAGATCAAGGGCAGTTTTCCTGCAGTGGTAGGATGAAGGAGACCAAGTTTTCATTCACATTGAATGAAAACAGATTTACTGCACTGTTAAAAAAAAAATTGTAAGTGAAATTGTCTAATCAAACACTCATAATATTTTTGTGGTTATAGCCTCTTATGATGAAAGACTACACGTTTCTAACTTGGTTAAAGACTTTAGAGCACAAATATGATTTTTCCATTTGTGTTTTCAGGAATTTTACACAATTATTCAAAAGCTTTAATATTTTGACTGGATCTGTGTCTAGATTCAATGATTTTGGAAATGGGTTAAACCCAAACTACGAAGAGAAGAAGTGTGAGATCAGCTCTCAGTTTTCATTGAATTGTTCCCTTTGTCGGTAATATAACTGCATCAGACTTCTGAGTTAAATGGACTCTACTTCATGAAGAGTATACTGCACGTGTGTGTGTGTGTGCGTGTGTGTGTGCATGTGTGTGTGTGTGTGTGTGTGTGTGTGTGTGTGTGTGTGTGTGTGTGTGTGTGCGTGCATGCGTGCATTTTAAGTGAATGAAAGTTTCAAAGAATGTAGAAGTGCCCATATAATTTATCTTCTGAATTAAATTTTGATGTTATTGATATCAACAAGTTAATTATGATTTGGTGTTTCCTCAGGTTTTTAATAGCCCTACTTTTGATATATTGATAAATAATAATGAAATGTGAAGAAATGCTAGAGAAATATTTTGATGGCAAGGAGTATAATTTCATAGGTGTAAACTAGGCTAATGATCACTGGGGCTTTTATAAGAGAAGTCATGCATCCCAAATGTATTCCACAAGTTTTTTGAGCCTTAGAGGTTATTGTAAGGGGTATTTGTAAGCTAGGCTATGGGTTACAGACTGTGCCTGTTCATTAGAGACATAGGTGCTAAACCTGGGATTAATTTGTCATTTCTCATCTAATGGGCCATGTTATGCTTGAGTAGGGTTAGGAAAGAACTCTGCTTCACATGGATTTGAGGACTGTTCCAGGGGAGGGTGAATTCTCTGAGACACCTAATTTGGTGAGTTTGTTTACAATGCTCAAGTGAGGTATTGTATAAGATGCCTAAACTGATTCAAAATATGCAGTATGCACACTTTTCCCTTCATCCATTGCCTTTGTGATCTTTTCTAAAGAAGTCCACCAGGCTGAGTAGGCATGATCTACCTTTTATAAAAGCCAAACAGGGTTGGATCCACCATCTGAAGGTTTCTTATTCCATTATTAATCATATCTATTGAAATTTATTCCATGGCTTTGTATATAAAACTGTCAGACTTGTGGTTCTATAGTTGCTGGGGTCTGTTGACAGATTGTCCTTGTGCAGAGGGACGACCTTTGCAATCATCCATTTATGTGGCACAAAGCCTGTCTGGAGCTATGGATAAATTGTGACTCCAATGTCCAGATATGTCATGCTATTTACCAGGCATCTTGGGATATTATCAGGGCCCATTGATACAGTATTCTTAGCTTTAGAGAGCACATTTAGGACCTGCTCCCTAGTGGTAATGGTGGGGTTATGTTTGATGGTATTACTTTAGAGGGTGGCCATGAAGAGGGATAGTGAGGTGAAACTGGAGCTGAATTTGTTGGCCAGTTTATTTATTTGTTTATTTTTATTTATTTTATTTTATATTTATTTTACATTTGTTTACCGGAAAAGACCAACTTGGAACAAAGCCAATTTTCAGCAGAGGCCCGGGTAGAAATGCTCCAGATGTATGTCTTTATAAGCCAGTTGATTCACTATATCTTCCGGTTCCATGTAAGTGGCTCCATTAAGAATCAGTTCTGCACACTGTCACGTACTGCCTTTGAGGTTTTGGACATAGCTAAAGAAAAGCTTGTGGTTGTTCTTTACCTCAAAATCAGCTTTGGCAGACTTAATTTTGCCCTCTTGGTTGTTTGAATAGCCTAGTGATAGAGTTTTTATCCCACTTGGCATTGCACATTCTAATTTTAGCTTTGACTTTTTTCCCTTTGTACATTCTGTTTATGTTTTGATTCCACCTGGATGACTTGTTTTTTGAGTATATTCTAGGCTTGTTTCTGGTAGGTAACACTGGCTCTATGCATTCATTAACATGATTGTACAGGGTTTCTGTGTACAATTCTGTATAGGCAGCCATGTTCTCAGGGTTTGGAAGGACTTGAAATATTGTTAGGTAATCGCTTATTAATAGGTGTTTTGCCTTAGAGTAGTTTCTAACTGTTAAAGGATTGATTTTTATTTTGAAGGAGACAGCTTTATGATCTGACCTTACCAGAGTGGAGGCTGCAGCATTTTCCATATTTATGAGTACCAGATCCAATATGTTTGTACCCCTAGTAGGTTAATGAACTAACTGGTCCAGAGTGTTTGTGTTTACAAAGTCCAGGAATCAATGACACTGCAAGTATGGGGTTGTATTGGATACCCAGTTAATAGAAGGGTAGTTAAAGTCTCTGATGAATGTTATATTGGGTTGAGTGTTAAGTGCCTCTAGTGGGTCTAAGTATGAGCTATGGGTTTTGTAGGTCATAGATGGTGATCTTAGTTTGCAGTGATATGATATGATATGATATGATATGATATGATATGATATGATATGATATGATATGATATGATATGATATGAGACTGTGCCTATGCTAACTGAACATGGAGAAGCTCAAGTTCATCATCCTGTTTGACCAACCTTGAGGTATGTTTGTTTTTTTATGTAGATAGCAACACCTCCACCTTTAGTCCCTGCCTATGAAGCAGTTAATCTAAATGCATGGAAAGTATTTTATCCCTGCACTGCAGGGGGTGCTCTCCATTGCTTTAAACCATGACTCTGTAATTGCACAATGTCTGCATTTTCCAAGGTGAGGAGAGTTTGGAGAGAGTAGGGGCCCTTGTTTAGACTCCTGATATTGAGCAATAACAGCTTTACTTTCCCTTAAGTTTATTTTGCTAAGTTGGAAGGTTTAATGCAGGCATGGGCAAACTACGGCCCGGGGGCCACATGCGGCCCGTTAAACGTTTTGATTCGGCCCGCCAAACTTGAAAAAATTTAATAAATTAACCTTGTTAATGTTTTATTTCCCCTGCAATTCTGATGTTTCCTCACTAGATGGCGCACTCTAGATATATTGGCTTTGTTGAGGTGAAGCGTAGGCCTATTACTCCACGTTTGCACTTTACCCTTTGACCCACCGCCCCTCTATGAAGATGAGCGGACCCAAGAAAAGGAAAGAATCGCCACAACAAAACTAACTCCAGACTTTGATGCGCTGGCTAAAAAAGAAGACCAACAACACTGCTCCCATTAAAATGTGTGTGTCTCCGTGATACGTACGTTGTTAAAATAAACAGTGCACGCAGATCAAATATAACGCTTCACAGACTGACTTGCTGCAACTGTTTCATCCTTGCACTGGTCGTTGTTGACTTTTGGCACCGGGGAAACAAATTGAATAAAAGGAACAGGACAAGTACATCTGCATCTCCTACCGTTTTGAAAAAAAAAGACAGTCAGGAGGAGAGTGATGGTGATATCCTGAAGGATAACAGAACTTTCAGTGCTTTAAAATAAAATGGTCATTTATTTGATTTTCAGTGTTTAAAGACTCATTTCGAAGTCAGAGATTTTATTGTAATGCTTTTCTTCATTTTCATTGGAAATTAAAGCACATGTTTTCTCCATATCCCAAGATGTGTATTTTTCCCCCAATGAGGTGATGTTTTCAAAGCATGCCATCTATCTGCTCCTGTTCCGGCCTCTTTGTCAAATGTTAGAACTCAATGTGGCCCACCCCTGGTTTAATGCAACAAAAAAAGAGTAAAAAAAACAGAAACAAACTGTTTTTTTGTATGTTAGTGCTTTCATCAAGTTTAATAACTCAACTTCTTCAGATAAACAGAACAACCATATCAGATACACTTAAATACCAAATACAAAATCACATGATCAAGGGTAAAAGTCACATGACCAAACAATGTTAAACTTTTAAAGTGACACATTACTTTTCGGAGAAAATTTTTTGAATGCATATTAAGTCATTTAAAAAACATTTAAAATACCATCTGCCCGCTGAAAAAAACATTTATCATCCTCATTTTTTGAAAACATACACAACCAAAATACACAAATAATATAAAATTCTAAACTATTCAATGAGTCAAACTCTTCAATTTCAGCACACAGACTATAGACCACAGATCATTTAATCCTGGTTGATAATAGGCGTGTGTACTAATCTGCCAAATTAACTTGCGCTGCTCAAGTCTTAGGGTATGTGAACCTCCCCTTTCATCATACTCACCTTGATCTATCACTCTGAATAAATATGAGTAGTCTGGCTGATTGTTCAAATGTTTAGTTAAAACACTTTCCAACCTCCTTTCTCTAATATTATATAGGTATTCATACACATGCTCTCTTAATTTACAGTCAGTCTTGCCTATGTAAAAACTAGGACAAGACTGGCACTGAGCTAAATACACCACTGTACTGGAATTACAGTTGTACTTGCCCTTACAAGTATACTTTCTCCCTTTCAGTGTGCATGTATAACCCACATCCATATGCTTACAATAGGCACAGGCCTCACATTTAAACATACCTTGTTGCCTCATCAGTCCCAAATTTTTAAATTCTAATAACCCTTTCAGATTTTGAGCTCTTTTGAAAATAAATGTAGGGTTAGCACCTAGTTTATTCACTAAGGACCCCTCCGATGCTATTATACACCAATTCTTAATCAAGACCTGTTTAGTGTTGCCAGCATCAATATTATAAGGGGTTATAAAAGTCAAAGGATAGTTTACTATTTCACTTTGTTGGATATCATCACTCACTGTACCCCCATTTTCCATCATACATTGTCCACCCCACAAGATAGCTTTGAAATAACCTACATTCCTTTTCATTTGAACTTCATTCACAAGTTATTCGAGTAAGGGTGCCAAGTAGTCTCTCTTTGAAAACATTTGGACTAACAAGTCACATTCAATCATGAAATCAAAATTAGTAGTGCACATTTTGGTTGCTCTGATGAGCTGTCCCTTCACAACAGATTTGTTTCTGATACCAAGGGTGAGCACTAGTAAAGTGCAAAAAGGAGTTTGAATATGTCTCCTTTCCTACAGATCTTTGCTTTATAACATCTATTCTGTCTATCCTTAGACAAGTCCACGTCTAAAAATGCTATCCTCTCTGCATTGAATGTGTGGGTGAATGTTAGAAATTCTGTTGTTCTATTACAATATTCAATAAATTTAACAAATAAATCATATCCACCCTTAAATATAATAAAAATATCATCCACAAATCTGGTGTAGTAAAAAAATGTGCTGAATGAAGAGATTATTATTAAATACAAATTCGCTCTCCTAGTACACCATAACTAAGTTAGCCAAATTGGCTCCTACTGTGGAGCCCATGGCTACACCCTTTTTCTGCAAATAATATTTACCCTCAAACAAGAAGAAATTATTGCTCAAAATAATATCCAATAATTCCTGTATAAGGAAAACATTAGTGTTACTAACACCCTCTTAGCTAAAAGTAGGCTCACCCATTCAATTCCTAGATCTTGCAGAATTACAGTATAAAGGTCATTCATATCTACAGTAGTAAAGTTAAAATCAGGTTCGAAATTCAAACTATTGATGTTCTCCAAAAAGGACCATGAGCCTTTACAAATATAAGGCTCCTTCACTACATGCTTCTTCAAAAAATATCTACAAACTTAGCTAGGGGTTACGTAATGGAATTCCTACCATTTACAATTGGCTGGAAAGGGAGATTTACCAAATCTTTGTGAACTTTCAGAATCCTGAAAATCACTGGAACCTGAGGGGTTGGCATAGAGAAATAATTCAGTAAATTAAGGTCGATACAATTCTCTATAAACAAGTCTTTCAAGTAAATCAAACAAAAAGAGAAATTGGTCTCACCACGATGTGTTGGAAATAAAACTCCTTAGTCCTTGATGCAAAAATAGAAATAAAACTTTAAATCTTTATTCCATATAACAAGAAAGTTGATAAGCGCTTTCGCATAGATACAACTATGCTTCATCAGATAAATTTTAAAAACAAAACTCTCTGTTTTAAACTAAAATAGGCGGGAACTTAACTCATTAAGTCTTCAATTTATCACTTAATTAACCGTATATGCAAATTCTGTTCTCAAGACCCTGCCTAACTTCATTCAATTACAAGTGCAGGAAAAACAAAAATAAGCATTTAACATTCTTTGTTCTTTTCTTCCTGCCAACCAAGGGATAGATGCAGCTATCAACCACTTATATACATTACTTTAAAAAGCCATTCTTTTAACAGGCCACTTTAGAATGAACCTTACTATTTTACCGACAACTCTTGTAAACACTTTTAAACACTTTTAGGCAACCTACATGTCATGAATTTTATTACATAATCTTTAACACCATAGTCTTGGTATGAATGCATAACCATATGAACCAGTAAATAGTGCATAATTAAATAAATAAATAAATAATCAAATAACTCATGAATGTGAAGTTTATAAAAAAAAAATATATATATATATATACAAATGTCTCTATAAAAAATTAGTTTTTTATATATATAAATAAATTAATAAATAGAATTACTATTGAAATATAAATATATCCATTTAATATAAAAAACTTAAAAATGTTAAAACTACTCTATAGTCAGACATATTCACCTTGATGAGAAATTTTTTTAATATATAAAGACCTAACTATGACATACACTTAGATATTCTGCCCAATATGTTAAGATAGAAAATGCTGATAAACCATCTGAAAATATTTAGCTTAAAAAATACATTTTTTTTTTTTTTTTTTTTTTAAAAACAATGTTAAATCACCATCTGTTATTTAGTATAGGTTTAATAGAAACAAATTTATTTAGACCTGGAGAGAGGTGAGCTCCCAGTCTAAAAATCCACTTTAACTCTGCCATAGCTAACATATTACTTATATCACCTCTTCTCTTGTTCATTGGCACAATTGCTAAGACCCTAAAACAAAAAATGTGTTCTTTATTCTCCTTAATATGCAAAGCTAAGGCATTGTTATCACTACCTCTCTTGATTTCATACAAATGGTTGTAAATTCTATCAGTTAGCCTACGTTTAGTAAGGCCAACATAGGAAGCTGTGCATTTATTGCAAGTTGCTAAATATATCAGATTTTTTGTCAAACAAGTAGCATAAAGCCTGGGAGTAAACTTAAAGTTTAAGAACGGATGAGTGTATATTTGTGATGTTGAAATAGAGGAACATCTATTACAGCTCATGCACGGAAAAGTACCAAATTTGTTATTGATGGTAACTGTTGTACTGTTATTATGAATAAAAGTGTCACATAAAATTTGTTTCAAATTAGGACAATTCTCATACATAAATCTAGGTTTGTCACCTACTATACTTTTCACTAACTCATCTGTAATTAGTATGTTCCAATTCTTACAAATAATTTTCTCAATCTGTTTCATGCCACTGGTGTATTTGATTACATATTTCAGGACTTTAGAATTATGTTGTGGATACCTTATTCTTGTAAGTGTATCACTACCCTCATTCCTAATCACTTTCTTTGATGTAGCATCTATTATGACTTGATCTTTTATTATGTCTTGTCTAATACTTTTGACTAGTGCATGATCATAGCCTCTATCTATAAACAAAGACTCTAGCTTGTCCGCTTCTTTAATTAGTGAAGTATTGGACTTGCATAATTTTGAGGTTCTTATGAATTGACTTTTTACTATGCCTGAAAATGTGTGCTTCGGGTGCATGCTGTCGAAGCTGAGCAAAGTATTAGTCCAACATGGCTTCCTATAAATAGAAGAAGTAATACTACCTTCCTCGGTCAGAGTAAGAGTCACATCTAGAAAATTTACCTTAGTAAATGAAGAATCCATAGTAAACCTAAGGTAAGTTGTTGTAGTCTCTAAATATCTTAAAAACTGCTCAAATTCTTCCTGCGTGCCTTCCCATATAAGTATTACATCATCAACAAAACGTTTATAGTACTTTACTTTACTAAAAGTAGGATGGTCAAATAGATACCTCTTTTCCCAGCTAAAAACCACCAGGTTGGCATATGTATTGGCACAGGGGGTGCCCATGGCAACCCCCCAGGCCTGTAGATAATTAACATTGCCAAACATGAAAACATTATTGCTGAGGACTAACTCAAGAAGTTGACAAATTAAAATAATTTTGTCACCCGTAAAAGTAGGTTCACTAACCAATAACTCCCTAATTGCTTCTAAACCTGCTTCACTGGGGATGGGGGTAAATAAATTTTTTACATCCAGTGTCACCAAAAGGTACTTACCAGGTACTCTCTCTAACCTCAATTGTAAAATACTGTCTAATAAATCATAAGAATCCTTCAAAATGGATGGAATAGAGTCCACAAGTAATCTAAGACTATACTCAATGTACTTAGAAATGTTAGAAGTGACCCACCCTTTACCTGAAACTATGGGCCTCATAGGAATGGGTGTGACTTGCTTATGTATCTTAGCTAGTCCTTTGACTACCGGTATTAATGGGTGTTCAATAAAGAGATATTTATGTAAGTCAATATTGATCTGTCTACAATAAAGTAGATCATGAAGAGTTTCTTGTACATTCATAATGATCTTGTTAATATCATTAAAACTAACAATCTTATAAGTACTAAGATCAGAAAGTAAATCTAACATAAGTTTTTCATAATCCTGTGTGTTAAAAATAGCAATCCCTCCTCCCTTATCAGCAGGTCTGATGACTACTTCAGTCATTTTCTTCAGTTTAGTTAATGATTTAAATTCTGCTGAGGAGAGATTCACATAAGCTGCCCTCTTACTATGTTTAGAAAACAAAGTATAAAAGTCATTTTCACATGTTTTCTGAAAACTTTCTACACTAACTGATGGTGTCGGAACAAAGTTGCTTTTGCGTTTAAAAGACATGTTAAAATCGGTAGTTGTTACATTGGTGTCATTAAAAAACACTTTAAGTGAAACTGATCTACAAAACAAGCGTAGATCAAACAAAGTATCTGTTAATCTACTACATAATGCAGGAAAAAAATTTAAGCCTCTGCTTAATAGCGCAATGTCTGAATTATCCAGTACAAAACTAGACAAATTATAAGGCAAGACAGATCAAGACAAGAAAGATCTTGCAGAATTACAGTATAAAGGTCATTCATATCTACAGTAGTAAAGTTAAAATCAGGTTCGAAATTCAAACTATTGATGTTCTCCAAAAAGGACCATGAGCCTTTACAAATATAAGGCTCCTTCACTACATGCTTCTTCAAAAAAATATCTACAAACTTAGCTAGGGGTTATGTAATGGAATTCCTACCATTTACAATTGGCTGGAAAGGGAGATTTACCAAATCTTTGTGAACTTTCAGAATCCTGAAAATCACTGGAACCTGAGGGGTTGGCATAGAGAAATAATTCAGTAAATTAAGGTCGATACAATTCTCTATAAACAAGTCTTTCAAGTAAATGTTAATTCTCCTGTACACTTGGTTCATTTCATTCAAGGAAACCAAAATATATGTGTCAGTGTTTAACATATTGAGCATTCTTTCATTATAATAAAAAATGTTCATAAACACAAGTTTCCCACCCTTATCAGGTTTGGAAACCCGCACTCCACTTTTTCTTAAATTTTCTAACATTTTCCATTCAGTAGGGTGAACATTAATACAATTCCACTTTCTGCTCTTTTTATTACTATCAATATTCCTTAAATCTATTTCACAAATACGCTCAAATAAATCCAATATTGTGTTCAGTGGTGGGATGAAAATACTTGGAACCCTGAATTCAGAAATTTCACAATTATTCCCATAAAACAATGGATTCAGGTTGAACTTATGAGTGTACAGTTTCAAGTCAATCAAAGACCTGCTCAAATCAAAATGTTTACTTACCACAAAAGTCAAACCTTTGGACAAAAAGTCTACTAAGGTACTGTATACTGCATAGCTTGAATAATTAAAGATGTTAAAGTCCCCATCTGAATTTTTTACACTATTCAGGGACCAATCATTTCCCCTTTCATTTGAAACCCTATATTCAGTAGTCAATTCAGTTACTGCAGTGTTAAAAACAAGTACCTCATCTGTTGTTACCGATGATGGTTCCTCCTCCTGTTGTTGTTTCTCCCTAAGTTGTTATTCCTCCCAAAGTTCTGTTGGCCACAATTCTGACCCCTGCAAAAATTTCAATTATTCTGGTTGTTTGGGGATTGTAATTGCCCTGAGGACTAAAATTTCGATTTTTAATTCTTTCACTTTGTTGCAGGTCATTGGGAGCCCCACCCTGTAGCTCCCCGCCATCATCATTAGGCTGCTGTTTCTCATATTCATCCAGACTTCCTTCCACGGGAGGCAGGATTCTGACATCATCATGTAGTTCTGAGCTTGATTGAGCTTACACTGAGACACTACGACCGTTCCATTGCTGCAATGGGGGTGGTTTAGGATATGCCACTCCCCTTTAATAATCATTATGATCATGGGAAGGTTTTTTAACCTTTATATCCCATAATTTCAGCATTTGGCCATCAATGCTTGAAAAAACATGATTATAGTCAAATTTCTACCTTTCAAAATCTAAATTGCGTTTAATAAGGGTATTCAGTACATCAGTCTCAGTCATTAAATTATCAGCCATCTTCTGATAATGTTTAACAAAAAGCTCAAGCAGTTCCAACCCTTGTTTGTCAAAAAACTTGATGAATTCATGATGAAAGGGTGAATCTGCTACCAGTCCTGTAGGACAACGCCAGGACCTTAAGCCCTTTGTGACCTGGTGATGCTGTAAACATTCACGAAAATAGGTTCATAGGTTCATAGGTAAGTACTAGGCTATCTGCAAAGGGCATTTATTAGCCTAGCCAGAATGTGTTGGCATTTGCCACCCCCTTAGATTAGTTCCCTGTGCCTCTGTCCAGCAGAGCCATTAGTTCCCTGCACCACTGTCCAGCAGAGCCACTGCAGTGATCCCTGGGATAAATTTTCTGATTCCCATCCACCCGTCAAGGTTTCTCTTGAAGAGTGTTAGTGAGGGGCTCTGCCTGATATATATTGGAATATATATAATATAATATACTATTTCCAACTGTAATTTCTTTAATTGAAATGATTTATAATCCAGAACTTTTAGATTCTCATTAATAGTAACAGTGTTATTAACTAAGGTATTACTCAGTGTAGAACGTGAATGATTTACTTGGGGGGGGGGTTGAAAACAGTCACATAGTACGAGTGTACCACCCCTATAATTATCTGAATTTCCTGCCGGATTCACTGACTGGTCATTATTCAAAACTGGATTGAAAGAAGATGCTGCTTGCGGATGATTCTCCCTCAAAACAGGGACTACTCCATCCTTTTGAGACTTATTTAACAACCTCTGCCAAAACTTCCACTTTGTTTGTTAAATTGTTCATAAGGCGAGACAGTCTTTCCATTTCTGAACCAAACTCCCTTCCTGTGACAACTTGGGGAAAAAGTGGTGCACTAGAACTGAAACTGGTTGCCATGCCTCCAACCAAAACCACACAAACTCAAACTCCAGAGAAAACTGACAAACCACTTAATAAAACAAAAAAGAGACAAAAAACTGGAAGCATAGCAAACTGTTTTTTTGTATGTTAGCACTTTCATCAAGTTTAATAACTCAACTTCTTCAGGCAAACAGAACAACCATATCAGATACCATATCAGATACACTTAAATACCAAATAGAAAATCACATGATCAAGGGTAAAAGTCACATAACCAAGCAATATAAAACTAGAAAAGGCACTATGAGGGAAGGCAATATCTTATCTAGTATTTGAAAGCCTAGCAGGGACAGGTGCAGACCATTCTTGGCAAAACAATAATGTCTGTTGATATCAACAATGCTTACAAATATTGCACCCAAAATCTAAGCTAATTATTAAAGTCAATCATCTTCTGCTCATATAGTAGCATCATCCTTAGTGAAGGTAGAATACTGCTCTATGTAGGCTCATACCAGCTTGGGATAAATATTTTGAGAGCTTCATATTTTCTCTCTTCATATAGTGCAGTAAAGTACATGGGACATGACTGATTCATACTGGTACTTGTGGTTCAATAGCCTGAGTTCCAAAGAACACAATAGCAGGCCACTTAAAATCATTTTAATAACTGGCTAGTGATATCAACTGTCTACATAAAACTGGATGACTTATGGTTATAGGTTCATAGATTAGTACTAAGTTAACTGTCCTTGTGAGCCATTTTAAGTCTAGCCAGTTATCCCTTGTGAGGCTCAAACTCTACACCTAGTGCTTGTAAGGCAAGCACCTTAACCATTAGGCCACAACTTCAGTTATTAAGTGGATAGGCCTTGCTGGCCAGATGACTGTGGAAGCTGACTTAAGATCTTACAGTGTCTGGAGCTCAGGTTTTATACTATATTTCTAAGATGTACATGGAAAACACACTGGCTATATGCAGTATATTAATTGTGAAATTTTATGCTAAATATGTCATTATTAAAGTTGTACTTACACATTTGTACCATTTGCTCTTGGCTATTATAAGTTAAGTTTCCTGGAAATTTCACTCTGGAAGAGGAGAGCACTTTTGTACATTAGTGCTTGCAGAACATATTACCATATAGATGTATTAATTCAAGGTCATTGATGGTAAAGGAGTGTAATTTAGAGAAACAATATCACCTATCTGGTCAACACCAAACTAGATGATCTGTGCCCCACTTTTTTTCTGGCCTAATCCATGTGTGCATTGTTAGAGGAACAAAACTGAGGAATCCATCAGAGTGTCTGGCTAAGAGAAACACGACAAAATGTATGCACCAATCTGATACACAAAGTAGTATAAATGTAAAAATGCTGGAATATCTGTATTTCTGCAGAACTAACAGTCATCAATGAAAGATCAGCAGTAGCAATTGAAACTTGACTGATTTTTTTTGAGCACACTGACATTCAGTTCTTACACAGGAAAAAAAAAAGGACCAGAGAAAAAAGACAAATAGTAATTCAAGTGAGAATATATGATCCTGTTAAAGATCACACAAGTGATTTATATAAATCGTAGCCCGCATTTTAATAAGTTCAAAACATATTGAAGGCCAGTCTTTTTACTTTAAGTATGTTTGTCAAAATTCTATGGCTAAAGACAAGAGTAAATCATCGTATGTCTCCTGAAACAATTTCATGCTAGTCTTTTCATTATTTCCATTCACACAACTGTGCTACCATTAGAAGTAACTTCTACAACTACAATTCAGACATCAGATGTGTTATCAGCTGTAGAAAACATGGTATCACAGTACTGGCTGCTATCTATTGATTTATTAAGTATAGTTCTGCTGATGTTGTTATTTATACATGTGCAATGAACATTAAAAAAATAAAGGATATACCTGATGTTAATAATGAATTTACTTTAATAAATTCAAGTTCCGATACAACAATGCCAGGATTGCTTGTTGAGACAAGATGGAAGATGGCTGAATTGCTTGGTGTAATGGTATGGACAACATATCAGCTAATTAAAAGAAATATTGTTATATGGAAGTTTTATGAGATAAAAGTTAATATAAGTGAAGATGACAGATGGGTGGCAGTTCTCTTAATGGAGGATTTATGAATGAAGCTGTGGGTGATAAAAAAACTGCCAAGGAGACAAATAGGGAAAGTACCAGCCAATAAAACATGAATGACAAATTATTGAAAAAAAATATAAGCTCTGTAATGATTCAGTTATTGCATTCAAAAGGAAGAAAATTTTTACAAACACTTCACATAGCCAGTTAGCTCTGCATAACAAGATAAGGAGCTGCTTAAAATTAGGATAAGGAAATAGATAGAAAAAGAGGAACCACATCTGAATCATTCAGAAAGACTTGCCAACAGAAATGGGGAGTATGGCCCATCAAAACAGAAACATTTGAAATATGATAAGAGGTAAGCACACAGGAAAAGGGGTCCAAAGAATTGAGTAGTTCTTTCTGAATATCACCTATCAATGTTCCTTTGTCTATTGACAACTAAGATTTTAATTTATCCTTATTTATATTTAATGTCAGTAGTATCACCACTATCAAGGTTCATGAGCAGTTATCCAAAAAAGGTTAAACTTTTATTTCTGCATGATGCCGTAATGTGGATAATACTATAACTGAACTCAAAATCTTTGTATGCAAACTCAAGATTGCTTTGTTAATATATGGATCTGTTAATTGTGTTCAGCCTACATTGGGTCTCTGGTGCAGATCTCAATGGAACCCACCTTTTGCAACCATCATTAGCTACTCTAAAAAGATTTTATGTAAATTACATTCAAGCATTAGCATCCAACCCACTGGAAAATAAATATTACAATTTACCCCTCAAAAAACGAAAAGCATTCTCTAAATTCTCGCAAAACCTCAAGGTCAGGATCTTGAAAGCTGACAAGGGGGAAGGGGTTGTTTTGATGGACAAACTTAATTATAGTGGGAGAATGCAAAATCTCATTTTAAATGACAATTTTTTTCAGATAATTAGCATAAATAAGGTCCATAACTTTTACCAATACATCAGTATGGTACTTAACAATTTATTCTTGGATTGTGACATGTAAATGGAGGAATAGGTATACCCAAGATTCATAAGGACAGAATCAATCCCCCAATGAAACCCATTATATCATAAGGTGGTTACAAAATGGAACTATTAGCTATTTGTATTGATCAAAAATTATAACCTTTCATTGCAACATCTTTAAAGACTCTTGGAATTAATCAGTAAAATCAGGGAGTTGCAATTTGAGCTGAGTGAAATTTTGGTCATCGCAGATGTCAAGGACTTGTTCACCATTATTCTAAAATCTACTGGTTTTGAATGATTTTGTGACATGTCTCCACAGGACATCAATACTATTTGTATTATGATGGATTTAGTTTTAAGAAACATTTTTTACTTTAGGGAATGAATATTAAGACGTCTTCTGGAGTGGCGATGTTGGTGGGTAGAGCTCCAACCTTTGCTTATCTGTTTTTATGCCAGTGAGTTTGTGTATTTCAAAGGAGCAATGAGTTCTGGCCCTTCATTAAATTGCATCTCTGATTCCTGGATTGTATTTTCATTCTCTGAATTAGTGACTTGGCCAGATATAACCAATTTTATTTTAATATCTTGGTTCTACTACTTTTCTGGAATTCTCTTTTAACATTCAACATGTGGGCATTTCTTTTCTTGGTGTATATTTGTACAAGCGTTTGACTATTATGACTCTATCTTTACAGGAAGACCTCTTTTTCCAACAACTACTTACATTTTCATAGCACTCATTCTTTCAAAAAAAAAGTATTGTGAAGGGATAATTTATCCATCTTTCCAGAGTTGTTTCTGAGGATGAACATTTTATTAAGGAATGTATTTTGTTTAAGAACATGTTTCTTGAACATGCTTACTTCAACAACTTATTGGAGGAAGTCAATGACTTTATCTGGATAGGTAGACCAGATTGTTATGCATCCTTCTTCAGAAAACCTTTATTCAACATCCACAGGACATAAATTCTTTTTGACAGTTTGTTATCTCTGGTATTACATTATTCCTTGTATTCTGGTAGCATACCATTTATTGTTAAAAATAATTGGTCCAGGTTCTCTGGTATTTCCCCTGGTCTAATACATTTGCCACCACATCATTTCTGGATACATGTCATTGAACAATATTGGTATCTACTTACAGCCATATGAGTAAGTTTGGTGCATGCAGCCAGTGTTGCTACATATTTGAAAAACCACACATGCTTATTCAGAACCATCTCAGGGTTATTCTTTGCAAATTCAAATATACTTGCAACACCACTGAGGGGATCTATGTGTCTCTGTTTTACATGTCTTATATTTTTAATTGGAAAACTCAAAGAAGATTAAACAAAATAATCTATGAACATTTACATTCCATTAAATATGGTGATGAAAATAATGCTTTATTTAAACATTCTTGTAAGGATTTTTAAAAAAGTTTACTATTTTGTATCAGAAAAGATCTTCCAGGACAGTGAGGGGAGTGATTAGCAAACTAACTTTCTTTGTAGGGAATTGTCATGAGAAATACTTTTAAATACTGATGCTTTACCTGGCTTGAATGAATATGTTTCACTTGCTCCACTTTTAAAAAGAAGGTATGATAGCTTGAGGTATTAGCATGTCCTGTCACATCTAGATTTTTAGCATACATAAGCTTATTTTATGGGGATTTGTTTTATTCTGATGAAGTCCTTGTAATAGGACAGAAAGTGAAAAAACAATAAATTCCATCAAGTACTTTGTGCTGAATGTTCCTTTTTTTTTTTTTTTTTTTTTTTTGGAACATTTGACCTACTCTTTTGTTTGTTAGAAATGGATAGAAAATGAAAATTATGATCAATGATGTAAATCTACAAGATTTAGGCTAATATTCCTCTGTAAAAAAGAAAGTGACATGCTAAATACCTGAAGTAGAAGCTATAGATGGATACAAGAAAATGTTAATACTGGTTTTAGGAAGGAAAAGGTTTTTGTTCTTCCTTTTGTGTATGGTCAAAGCTTAATTGGTTAATAATGGTAGTGTAGCCATAAGGTCTTCATTGAATAAAGAGAAATAGTTAATGAAGAAGACAAAGACTGAGGTTTAGGAATGCATGAGCCCAGATTTTAACTAAATTTTGGCATTTGAAAGAAAGGAGTTATTTGAATATGATGAGAGATACTCTGGTGTAATTTTAGAATATTAATAATGTATGAATGCAGTGCAGGCTAATGAGAAAGGAAAAAAAAACAGACAAAGAAAATATAAAATCAGCATGGAGGTGAGACTGGGTATAACTGAAAAAAAGAAGCAAAATACAAGTCCTGGATGAAGGGAAGATGTGATTATTGACTTACTCATGCATAGACTAGGAACAGGTCAATGATTACTATCAGAAAGCCTGAGAGGGGACATGTGGAAAAAGCTTAAATTAAATTTTAAAAAGAGGAGACAGGCTTTCTTCAGATATATTTTGGAAATCAAGAGGAAACTGCTAAAGAATGAAGTGGGTTGAAAATTCACAAGGTAGTGAATAATAAATCAAAATTTGTAAATTACTAATTTTTGTCATTGTTACCAAGAAAGACGGAGAGACAGAGAGAGAGAGAGTGAGACTAAAATAGAGAGGGGAGATTATGAATCTTAGACAGAGAGGTATCAAAAGAAGAAAACCAAAATGATATAAATACTTCATTACAAGAGGTTGATACATCAGTGGAAAAACAGAAAAAAATTTAAAATTTTATTAAAAAAATAAGTCTTCTACAAGTGTTTAGTTACTAGTACTTCATCGTATGTTTGTCCATTGTTATGTGCACTTGAAGAAGAACAAAAAAAATAATAGTATTATATCAAGGATACAAAAAACATTACTACATATATGTTAAACTATCCAGACATTTTAATAGACCTCCTACATTTATGGGTCATTTTGAAGACACCTTAAAATAAGAATCCATTATCACTGTCCTTCTTGGTGCCTTGACATTCATGATCTCTTATTTGTCCTGTTTTTGAATGTAACACCTCATACTCTAACTTCCTAAACTCACCATCTTCTTCAACTTCCGAAGGTACAGTTGTTTCTTATGAAAACAATGAGTGGCTTGATCAGACTGGATACTCTGATAAAGTGAGTAATCAGTCCTTAAGCTCATTTTAATATAGATAATTTAGGAGAGATCTTTGACTGGTCTTCTTGGTCTTGAAAAGTCCTCTTCTCTTTAAAAAGCTGTGTCATAGACAAAGGGTAAAGAGGTAAACCTGCACATAAGTACATGTGGAAAAACAGTACTAATGTCAGTAAGAGTAGCAAGTAAATTACACAAAGACTCTTGTGTCTTGAAAAAACTGACACTGAAAGCAAAGTAGTGCAACTTCATAACTGCCATCACAATTAGTGAAAGTGAACACAATGATAATCACAAAGTTTTTTCTGGTATATGTTTGGCCAAGTTTCTTGATAACCTGTAAGTTAAGTGGATCATCCCCTAGATCTTTGAAATTTATGACCGGAGTGTATTCCACAAAATAGTAAGAAAAAAAAGGGGTAGATGTTTAAAAAATAAGGGAGGTAATTAAATATAGTAAACTGAGAATAGAGATTAACATTTAGAAACAGTGAAAAAAATAAAAATGTTCTTTCATCTAATTTTTGACTGAGTTTGAAGGTTGTATAATTGGTACTATTTTTATAAGATTTTTACAAAGCTAAACAATGACAGAAAAATGTTTGTTAAAGTATTTAAGGAGTGGTTAGACAAGAGTTAAGTCTGTGTAAAAGTATGTGAAGTGATTATTAAATGTATTTAGAAGAAAAAAATTGCATGAAATGAAATTATAAGTCAATGCCTATCATATTGAATAATGTGGGCTATAAAATCTTTATGAAAATATTGCAAATAAGGTTTAATGAATTTTTTTGCATGAGATTTTGGCTGAAGGAATTTTTGGTATTAAAGGCAGGAAATTATCAAGATTTGTTAGTAATGGTATGGGAGATTATTGATGACATACTAAATGGTAAAGGTGAGCGGTGCTTATTTTAGGAGATGTTAAAAAGTCATTTGGTTATATGGAGATTGATAGCTTATGAAACATTATTGAGGACTATGGACTGACAGGGAGATTGTTGACTGCTATTTAATCAGTATACTGTAATGTGAAGACTAGAATTTTGGTTAATGAGTGTTTAGGTACTGAGGATTTTATGAGAAGAGGTGTGAGGAAAGCATGTCCTTGGACTGATATTTTATTTGTTCTAGTTATGAATGCATTTGATTGTAAGATATGAAAATATGAGTATGGATGGCATGTCTGTCAGTGTGTGTGCTCACTACTTTGTATCTTATGCAGACAAAATTAATATTATTATTTTATTATTGTAATTATTATTATTATTATTATTATTATAGCTAGAAATAGTAGATTAATGGGAAGTAAATGGTGTGCAAAGTTGATTGACAAGTGTTTGGTTAGAACAGAGTACAGAAAAAAGTAAGGGTATAGGAGAAAAGCAGATAGAAAATGTTTGTTTTTCTATGAATGAAGTGAGTTCATTGGGAATAAAGTTTGGAAAAAAGTGAAATTATTGAGGAACACCAGAGAGAAATTATAAATAAAATTTCAGGTATATGTAGATTTTTAAAATGTCATATAAAAAGAAAACATATTTTATTAATTCAGTTATTTGGGGTAATATAAGTTATTTTGCTAGTATATACTCTTCCAGGACAGATAGAAATGGATATTTTTGTTTTGTTTTTGTTTCAGATAGGGGCGTCATATAAGTTAAGTAGTGAAGGGGGGATCCTAGGGTAAATTAATTCTGTTACTTATTTTAATTTGATAAGCTTGTATTATTTTTTGATTGATAAAAAAGGGAAACTAGGGAATACATCAAAATTATTGCAGTGTAAGGAGTGCAAATGGTGGGATTATAAAGGGAAAGTTAAAAGGAAAAGATGTGTTGTGATGGAGAAATAAGGGAATATCAAAATAAAATAATGGTATAGGAATTAGAAGTCAAAAATATAAATATGTCTCTAAAAATGTAGCATAATAAAACCTTGAGAAAATATTATAATTAACCCTTGGGATAGGTTGGATACAAAAATTGTTGAGGTATTTAAAGCAAGGAAGAAAATATTTTAGAGGTGCAAGACTTTTTATGAATGTTAAGTATAGACAAATTACTGGTAAAAAGGTATTATGTTATATAGGATTGTCTCACAAAGGTCATGTTTACTTTGTAAGGAGGTAGAAACATCTGAACATGTTTTTTTTTTTTTTTTTGGTAAGTAAGAGGGTTAAAAATTATGGTCCAAGATTTTCAAAGAAAGGTATTTCATATTTCTGGAGATTTAAAAAAAATGATAAAGTGAATATGAACATGGTAATTTATAGGTATTTTGGAAACAAAAAGGAAAGTTAAGAAGAAGAAACAGATGCAATTTTATTTAGGATAATATGAAACATTTGGAAATATAGACTGAAAGAATTTTTGTTTAATAAGATGTGAATTTTTGCTGGATATGTAGGTGAAATGACATTCTGCCACTTTGATTCCAGCAGGTAAGAAATCAGTGAGTGTGTGTGTGTGTGTGTGTGTGTGTGTGTGTGTGTGTGTGTGTGTGTGTGTGTGTGTGTGTGTGTGTGTGTGTGTGTGTGTGTGTGTGTGTGTGTGTGTGTGTGTAAATAATATCAATGATTCGTATCAGGTGGCACATACAATATTAGAAGGCATGTAAATAACTCTTCTGAACAGTAGTAAAAAGGAACAGTTAACAAATTGTTATCTTTCATTAAGACACATGTAGACTCCCATACATTTTGTGATGATAACAGGTCACACACCCTAGACTGTGGAAGTAGATTTTGATGCAGGTATAGTAGTGGACCTTGCCGTGAACCCGCACTTAGTCATAAACCATCCTTGCTCAGCGGTGTAGACAAAAAGTTGCTGTGGAATGTGTTGGGGGGGGTCTAGGAAGAGTAGGATCAATATTTCTTTAATTTTTCTCACATTCAAATTTCAGATATATACACAGAATGTCAATATAACTTGTTTGCAGACAGTGTATCCTCTGGAAGCAGCATATAGGAATCCATTACTGTGATTTCTATATTTTTTTTTACTATCCTCACAGCAAGACCTCAGATGTGCAATACAGGTGGCTATTATTTGCTGGTAAAGGTAAGGAGATATTCTGTGTGTGTGTGTGTGTGTGTGTGTGTGTGTGTGTGTGTGTGTGTGTGTGTGTGTGTGTGTGTGTGTGCATGACACGCATTCACCCGACACTTCAAATTACCGACATTCCCAAAGCCGACATTACCGACGCAGTTAGTGAACACCTGGCCATCTACTTGAACTTTGCCCCTTACCCCCACAGTAGTACATTCTCGGAGTTGGTATATTTAGTAAGGGGAGTGTGGGGGGTGTAGCCCCCCACATTGGTGGGTTTGTTTTCTTTGGGTAGCTCTTCCGTCACACGATGGTCAATTGTTTACTTACCTTTTGGGAAACGTCAGCTTTGAGAATGTCGGTGATTTGACATGTTGGTAAATTGGGTTTCAGAGAAGTGGCCTGTCAGTAAACTGAAGGTAACCCATGTGTGTGTATATATATATATATATATATATATATATATATATATATATATATATTTATATATATATAGATATATATATGTGTATAAAAAAATATATATATATATATATATATATATATATATATATATACTATATCTGATGGCAACAGGTTGAAATATGTTACCGTGTTCTTTTTCTTCTTTCACTTTTGTTCCAGACTGATATCACAGTCTTATGCAGAAGGCAGCTGTTGTTTGGAAGTAAAAGTGAGGAAGCATACTGTATATAAAAGATAACTACATTTTTAGGGCATATTAGGTGGACAGTACAGTTCTAATGGGGTATTTTCCTTTGACACCAATGCATTAGTCTGATACTTCTGAGTATATGCAAAATGGGAAAAAGACTAAAAAAAAGGTCTAGTTTCTCCTTATTACACCAACATGGAGTAGCAGTCAGAAAGAGAATCAGGACTCAGTGTAAATAAGATCAGGAAAACACTGAATGATAGAAATATAAACTACTAGTACCCCTAGTGGAAGAAAATTGTGTTTATGAATTGTCTTTGAGGATGAGCTAGATGAACATGAAAATCCTGTACCTGTATTTGTAGAAGAGGAGACTTCAACCACAATTTGATATCAGAATACTGCTGAAAGTAATGTCAACTTGGCTGATCTTTTGAAAGTTACAGAGTGACTCTAAATTTTATTCATACACCATGCTCCAAGTGGAAGAACTGACTAAAAATTGGCAAAGCTATGTTTCTGTCCATTGCAGTCCTAACCCATAGGCTACTGACAATTTGCACTAGCCCCCAAAGTTAAGGAAAAGATGGCATTGCCTGCACTTGCTGCACTGTTCTAGGTTAGAACCCTGCCTTTTACTCTCCACAGAGCACCCATAACATCCCAGAAGTTGGTGGTCAAGATTATAAGACCCTGAGTCAGATATGTCACAGCCCACACAGATGACATCATAATAATCTCTGATGACTGGAAAAGTCATTTCTCTAAGTCTAAGCTGTTTTGAGGTTTTTGTACCAAGCTGAACTGACCACTAACCCAGCAAGCTGAATGCTAGCGATGGCAGAAACACTTGCTATTTCTGCTACATTATAATCAGACGGATAATGAAACCAGTGGCTGAAAAAAAAAACTTAGGCAGTTCAGAACTGGCCCACCCCAATCACAAAAATGCAGGGCTAGGAACTTTAGCAAGTTAAGACATATTTAGGCTTGGTGAACAGTATTGCTATATGTTTGTTCTCTACTTAGGCATGTTTTATACTCCCCTTGACTGACCAGTCCAAGGGAAATGGTTCAGTAAATGGTTGAAGCTGAACTAATCTTTAGAGAACTAAAATGTTTGTTGAGTTTGGAGCCTATAATGATAACTCCTGACTTCTACAAACCATTCCTGGCATACGCCAACACCTCAGAAATGGGACTGGTATAATGTTGCCCTAAATAGTGGAAGGGGGAGGAATCTGTTAACATTAGCTGAAAGATCAACAACCTGGAAACTGATATTCAGCAATAGAAAGGGAGTGCCTTGTGATTAAATGAGCCTTGCCACCCACTTGCTAGGAAGTGAATGTATACTCTTTACATGCCATGCCCCACTTCAGTGACTTTACAGGCAGACTGAGAATGTAACTAAATTGTTTTGTTGGGGGTTGTCCCTCCAGCCCTACAATTTTATGATTAAATACTATGCAAACTACAATGTGAAAGGGTCATCTCATTTATAGAGCTCATCTACTGGAGCCTGTGCTGATGGTCTTCTGCTGGACATATTGCATAGCTGTAGCTGCTGAGACTAGCAAATACTGTCTCCTTACGGCCAAGACAGAGCAGTCAGGCAAGTCTGAACAAGAAACGGGTACCTTCTGGGAAATATAGGTTAGACAAGCAGCAAAATAGAAGATTCATATTTTTCCTGAATCCAGGGTCAAGAAAGAATTGTTTTGGTGTCTCTAGTTAAGGTAAGCCTAAACAGAGAGACCAAAGTAAAAGCTATCCCTGTAGTATGAAGTCGGAAAATATTCCTGATGTCTGAAGAGATAAGGGTATTATTAGTTGGAACATATCCATACTTATGAGTATATTAAAACATATTAAATGATTATAAGTAATGATTTGCTATTAGCACACTTGACATACTGTACAGAAGTCCTACAAATGACCCTGGACACTTGCTTAAATGGTTGTAGAGGGCTATACTTCATTTTGTTGTCCATCTGCCTGTAACAAGGAAACAGGTTTTCATGTTGTATGATGTTAATAAACCAGTTATACCTTTTGAGAAAGCTGATTCACGGACTGGTTCATTGCCACCAGTACTATTAAATGGTATACTATTTATAAGACATTTTACATGAATCAACCTTTTTTCCAGTGGGGACCACAATTTCTCCTAGCAGACCTCTGCTTGAGCAGTAACATCTTTGCAACAAAGGCCTCTTAGTTAGGTTAATCAGAAGTATAATTTCAGAGTTCTATAAAATACAAATTTTACTATGTTAATGATATTGCATATACATTTTCTGTTCTTAAAGAAAGGGCAGCATAACTGTCACTATGTGCAGAAAAGCTTTAAGCTTCACATTATTCAAAAAGATCTGCCTAGAATCTATTCTGGACTGAACAATGAATGGAAATTCAGAGTAAATCTAACAGATAATCTGGATGCAAGTTTATGATACTCTTGAATTTTGAAAAGAAACTGCACACTTTTTTAGTTTCATAAAGGAGACCGGTTTGCCGTACAGATTGTTGAATACTGCCATTAAAAGTTACTTACAGCACATTAAATAAAGCATCAAGAGGTGCTAGTATTATTCATATATGATAATGTTATTTCATAAGTCTATCAAATGCAATGAAGCAAAATGAGAATGACTTCACATATTCAATTAAACTTCATATCTTATTGTAATAGCAATGATGGAGTGAGAACAGCCTGAACAGATTTATTGTGCTAGAAAGAAACTGGAATAATGTTGCATGTTATTGCTATTATATTACTGCTATATATAGTTCCTGAAAAAAACTATATTCACTGTATGTACAACCAAGTTATCTCAGTGTTAACAACCTTATACACTCTTCATAGTCATTAAAAACTACAAGCACCCCCCCAAAAAATGTTACCTATCTTATTCTGCAAGAGTTTCTGAGCCTTCCAAGGGCATACTTATTAAACTTAATAAGATAAAGACTACCCTGTACATCTACTAACTCAGAAAGTGCCCTTCCACTACCTTAATCTCCACATTAGACACACCTTATTCATTAAAACAAGACAACTTAGTCTTGCAAAAGTTACATGACTTACTTTAAATCTAACACAACACATCAAACCTTGGGTCCAAATTTGGAGGTAATGGAAAAAGACCCACCCTCAAACTAGATACACTGAACATGACACCTTATGACACCTTGCCTAAATAAATACTAATACTGTCAAACCAGTATATTGAAGATCCATACAGCAACCAAATGTCAGCCAAAGAAAGTAATTCTGGCAAACAATAAAATGGCACTCCAACCACAAGATATTCCACAACACTAACAGCAAAATATTAATACCACCTGACTCATTCAAAGCTGTACTACATAATACTTGAAGCTCCCTAATACTATCCCTTTCACCGCATAACCAAACCTCTCATTGGTTCCATATTTGCATGCCCCTCTTAACTACCCTTGGTTCTATTTTAAAGCTACAACTAAAACCCAAATTTATGAGCTCCTCAACATATTATGGATAGTGATCCTGAGTATTATTTTAGATTTAGGGCTATGGATGCAGTTAATAAAGAAGCCAAAGGTGGTGATATAAATAATGTATTGGAGAATAAAGAATATAAATGGATAGTCAGGCTGAAGGCAGATTTTAAGCCTGGCCTGAATAATTCTGTTAGTATTAAACCTGTGTTAATTAGAAGACAAAGACAAAACCTTTAATTTGTGTGTGTGTATATATATATATATATATATATATATATATATATATATATATATGTATATATAATTTTTATTTTATTTTTTTTGCTTTGTTATAACATGGTTTTAAATGACTGTATTTTATAATTGGGGAGTTATGTGATAGGCTGACTATGATCATGTGATTTTTATCTGTTCTTATTTAAAGTGAGTATTGCTATTGTAAAGCATTAGCACTGAAGAAGGGTGGTTTACCTGAAAACTTTGCATGTTATAATAAAACGTTTTTGGCATTGGATTTGTTGTTTTGTATTAGCTACTCAAAAAAATCCCAGTCATTAAAATAGTAGCTTCTAAGCTGTTCATCACTTGCTGCTAAAAATTGTATATCAGTTAGTTGGGTCTATATTATATGCTCGAGGGTTTAAAACTTCGACTCTCATATGATCGAAATCATATGAGCAAAGTTTTAAAACTTTGAACAAATAATAAAAAAATGTACCTGAATGCTCTGGACAGGAGGGCAAGCCCCCCTGTATGCCCCACACCCCCAGCTACTTAAATATACCAACTCCGAGATCAGATTACATTGAAGTAAAGGGAAAAATTCCCTAGGGTGATCTCCATTGAAACCTGCGAGCTTTCAAAAGTTCATTCATATGGTGTCGACCATATGAGGCTCGAACTTTTGAATGTTTGAGATTTCTAATGGAACCCCAGTTAGTTTCCTACTCACACAAACACATGCACACACATGGACACACACACACACACACAACTTAGCTCTAACAGCAGAGTCCCCACATTCTTTTAAAGTACAACCATTATTCCACTACCTATGGTTCCCATCACAAAAGCAGTTGATGGCTGCCAACCTATTGCAAATATTAACCCATTTCCTAAGCTGCAAGACACTCATGTATAACCACACACCAGAATACTTAGCTACACATGACAGACTTTATGCACATTAAGCATAGGCTTAGAGCAAAGTTACCACCACAACTGCTATCTTTTCACTCACTAACCAAATCTGTTCTAAAACGGAAAATGGCAAACTCAGTGGCACAGTCATAGATAAGCATATCTCTTATAAATACCTTAATTTTCTTGTTCATTACCTCATCAAATATAACATATTTTCCATGGCAATCATCAAATATAACATATTTTCCATGGCAATCTATATTTTTGGCAAAAAATGAATCCACAGATTTACAAACATATATATGCATTTCAAATGAAATGTGCATATGATTTTCTGCTCTTTAGTGAATCAGAGATGTTAATCACACCTAATAACTTGTCTCTATTCCCCACACCACATATATACACATTTGCTGCCTTTCTTTAACCTGTATCTGTACCAGCTGGATTCATGAATGTCTACACTTAGTGCTGTACAGACAATAGGGCACTATAGTATTCATTAAGCAGTCCTGTACTTCACTCCTGCACTCAAAACAAGGGTAAGTCAAACAATATGCAAATGAAGGCATAAGTAGCCATAACATGTGCTAGTTAATCAATCAATATGACAGAGCTATTTAGGAAGTTATAAAAGTAAAGGTCTGCACTCACTGCTCCCTTTTGCCCTAAAATCCAAAACTCTGGAATACAGCCACGGAGACACTTAGAAATAAAGTGTTAGATGAGTTGCTACTGCCATCATTAACCTGTATATGCAACAGGCTTTAATTCAAGGTGCTGCTGCTACCACACCTCAGCTGAGAAGAAGATGAAGAAGCATGATCTTAAGACCTTATTTGATTTATCATGGAGTGCATCATACAGAAATTGTAGAATGATACAAGTTGAACAGGGATACACTAGAGGAAATATACAACCTCTGCCACCTTCACCTGGGGCTCCAGGAAAATTGTGGAAAACCCATCCCACTGGAAACAAATGTATATGTAGCATTATATAGGTATAATACAGGGATATATTGGGAGTGTCACAGGCATCAGGTTCTAGAATCTTACATCAGTTTCTAAATGCAATGCTACAATGTGCAAGGAATCCTATCTGTTTCCCATGTACCCAAGAGGAGAGAGCAACAGCCATGCAACACTTTTATGCCATAGCACACTTCCCTGACATTTTGGAGGCCATAGACTGTACACACATAGAAATAAAAAATCTACCCAGTGAACAGGGAAGGAGGTAAATCAACAGAAAAGGATGCCACACTATTAACTGTCAGGTTTTATGTAATGCCCAAGGGATCATCTAAAATATGTGTGCAGGTAACCCTGGCAGTTTTCACGAGTCACACATATGGCAACCCTGTGAGTTGTACACAAGGTTTGCTAGAGTTGACTTTCCACAAGGGCATCTAGTGAGGCAAGCAGGTTATACACTGGAACCTTGGCTCATGATACCCATGAGAAATCCATGCAACCCCAACGAGCAAGGATACAATGATGCTCACATCCAAACCAGGAATATAACAGGATGTATAACTGGCTTGCTCAAATCAAGATCCCAGTGTCTAGACACATCAGGAGGTACCCTGCATTATGATTCAGCCACTTTAGCAAAAATATTCACAGTCTGTGCCATGCTGCACAATATAATCCAAATGAAACTGTTCCAACAAAGACAAAAAAGGCTGAGGACCACAGTTCCCAGGACCACAGGTAGACCTAGCAGCTCCAGATGATAAGTCTGAGGAAGAACCATCAGCTGCAAATGGTGCTGGTTGATGTAGACATGCACAATATGGCATGGCTATGGCTAAGAAGAAAGGAATAGCACACACAATTACCACCTAATTGAACAACTAAGGTCCAAAGCATATATAAATATTAAAACTGATGCTTGCCAAAGTCTTCATCCTTTACTTAAACCATGTAATGGTTGTGTTCTTTCCCCATCAGTCAAGCCCCAGATACATATCTTGTTGCTGCAGCTATTAACAAGGTAAGTGTGGAACCTTTTAAAATGATATATAGAGATGATATACAGAAATTATTTCTCACATATGCTGATAATTATGTCACTAAGATGAATCATGGCTCAAATATGCAGTACTATTTACCTTCACTAATGACTGATTGATGCAATTTATATATATGATTATGCCCAATACTGGACATCACACATTTCGGCTGACCAATGTACACATACCAGCAGTGAGCAGGTCAATGTTAGCATCATTTGCACAAGTATAACAGCAAGCAATAATTAACTACTTAGTATGACTGAATTACAAAGAATAATACAATAAATGCAGTGAGTGTCATGAAATACATAACCAATCATTTACAAATGAATATAACTATATATAAAAACATTTATACTGTAATACATGATATTAAAGAATGCTTCTGACTAAGCAAGAATTAGCTATTCATTTTGTGCATCAGACATATAGGCAACTCTAAGTCACAAAGAAACCAGCAAGGCACAATCATCACTGGTTTGCTATCAAATGTCTGAAAATCAAAAGACTAAACCCCAGAAAGATTGAAAATATAAAATACTGAATGATTGGTATATATCGTTAGCAGGGGGTGTGGGGGGGTGCAGCCTCCCACATGAGTGGAGCAGGGTGGCTTGCCTCTTGCATCAAAAATGTATTCAGTATTTTGAATTGTGTGTCTTTTCAAGATTCAGTCTTTTGACTTTCAGTCATTTGATAGTAAATCATCATCACCATTTGCACAGGGTGGGGGGATACTGGAAGGCAATTCTAACACCAAATAAGTGAGTGTGTGCAAGTTTTCTGCAATTACACAATTGTCATGGTCAGTTGCAATAGATTTATATCAGTCAGCAGTAGTGTTTATATAGTGTGTGTGTGTGTGTGTGTGTGTGTGTGGGGGGGGGTATCATTTGGAATGGGCATATATGAGAGAATGATATACATATATAGAACATGATTAATTAATATGACATAACTGAAAATTCACCAGTATACACATATGGCTCATCCTCCACCTGAGCACCTGTGTCAAGTAGGAATCTTGAACACTCTGATGAGATGTCTGGATCACTTGCAGTTGACGGGAACTCCTCTGTCTCAGTCGGGGGGGGGGGGATTGATAGCAGGACCACCACCAGTAACCCTCTGTTCCAGTACAATAGCAGCTGCTCATTTCTTTCCTTTCTTAATCATGTTGCTGGCCCAATGTCTGATTTCAGATATTCACATATTCTCCCACCATATTGACAACATTGACCAATTGCTCCAAATACAGTCATGGGAGGACTTGTTATCTCTGTGTCTGAATAACAGGTTAGCACCACGTCAATGTATGGCCTGAAAATGATCTAATTTCCCTCTTCTGTGAATGATGGTTTATGTGGGCCACATGTTATAAGGAATAGTAGCAAACAAAGCACAAACCAAAAAAATCCAAACCCACGGCAAGCAGGACTGCAGATTCCAACAGAAAATTCTCGGATGCAGAGCAACCAGTCAAAAAATTCACCAGTACTCAAGTTTATTCCACAAAAGAAAAAAGTTTAGCACTTTCACCCAGTCAATACCGAGCTTCATCAGAACAAAGGAAAGAATGCATTCATTGCTAGCTTTAAATACCAAAAGACGCTCACATGACCCAAACTTTCCCCCTATAAAAACTCTCAAAATTCATAAAAAATTACAGTCAATCACACAGTTATTTATAATGAATAAATAGACCATAAATAACCCCCTTTTTTAAAACAACAGTATGTTGTAACATAAAAACTTTGTGTATAAAAATAAGGAGTGCAAAGTGCCAAATCTTGTGTCTAAAACTGAGTTCTAGCAACAACATGCAGTAAATACTAATATATATTAGGACCTGAATATCCTCCCAAATACAAAATAGTTAAATACAGAACTGGTACTATCAACTAGCCCTCTACTACAAAGTTGTTGCTGTTTTATTTTTTGAAGATTAGTGTGGGGGGTGCAGCCTCCCACATGAGTGGAGCAGGGTGGCTTGCCTCTTGCATCAAAAATGTATTCAGTATTTTGAATTTTGAGTCTTTTCAAGATTCAGTCTTTTGACTTTCAGTCATTTGATAGTAAATCATCATCATCATGATAGTAAATCTTCCTGAAGACACTGGAGAGTATGAATGTCTCTCCAAACACCATCATATTGGGTGACTTCAACTACCCAAACATAGACTGGGAACATTACTCAAGCCCCAACACCCTAGCCCAAAGGTTCCTGGAGTTTATAAACTCAAATGCTATGGAACAACTAGTCACCATTCCCACAAGAGGAGAAAATATACTAGACCTGATCATCACAAACATGGGGACAAAATGCTCCACACCGGAAGTATATCCCTCATTGGTGAGATTAGACCATAAATTAATCTCACTGGAGATCCACATCCCGCCCCCAACCCCAGCAAAAAAGACCAGAGTGAAGAACTTCTCAAAAGCAAACTTCACACTTCTTAAGACTGGAGTGGTATCCTTCAAGGCCCCCGAGCCAGTGGAAACCACAACCCACGCTGCTGAAACCCTTACAAATGCTTTCTACGAACACCTCCAGGAATGTATGGATCAAGCAATCCCTAATAAAATCAAGACCCTTTCCACCAAAGGCAGGCGCCCGGTCTGGTGGACCCCAGCCATAAACAAACTCTACAACAAGAGGAGAAAGCTACTACATGACAGAGCAAAATCCCTAAAAGGGAAGGCATCTCTGATCACTACTAGCAAAAAACTACGATCACTCATAAAATCATCCAAGGCCAACTTTGAGAGAAAAATCGCTAATGACACAAAAGACAATCATAAGGATTTTTTTAGCTATGTTAGAAACCTGGGTGGAAACTCCCAGATATGCTCAGAATTAGTCCAAAATGATACAAAAATCACTGAACCCACAGACATTGCCAACATACTGGCAGACAGGTTCAGTGCAAATTTCTCCCTTCCCTCCCCCCCAAAAGGAGAAATATCTATCCCACCAGAGTCTAGCCTCCCAAACATCTCAGATGCCCAGGTGAGAGCTGCTCTCTCTAAAGCAAAAAACACAGCATCAATGGGACCGGACGGTGTCCCGGCTGTGTGCTACACAAACTCAATGAGGAACTAAACCCACACATAAGGCTGCTGTTTAATCTTAGCCTTACTACAGGATACGTACCCAAAGAATGGCGTACGGCAACTGTGGTCCCACTCCACAAAGGCGGTGCTTCTACGGACCCTGGAAATTACCGCCCCATAAGCTTGATGAGCCTTGTCTGCAATGCTATGGAGAGGATCATAATGGAACTCATAAATAAATACATTGAGGACCTGCAGACACTGGATCCTACCCAATTTGGCTTTGTCAAGGGCAGATCCTGCCTCTTGAACTTGGTCGACTTTTTTGAAACAGTCACTAAGGCCATTGATGAGGGTAAGGCAGTTCACACAGCCTACCTTGACCTAGCAAAAGCGTTTGACACAATACCCCACTCAGGCATCATAGAAAAGCTCACCAGCTTAGATGTAAACCCATATGTCACAAGATGGGTTGCAAACTGGCTCAAGGACAGAACCCACAGGGTTAGAGTTGCTGGTGCCATGTCAGACACTAAGCCGGTCACGAGCGGTGTCCCACAGGGCTCAGTCCTGGGCCCCCTCTTGTTCGGCATTTATTTTTCTGAAGTTCAGGCAAACATAGGGGGATTGTGGCTGACAAAATATGCAGATGACTGCAAACTGGGCACCAGAATTGACACTCCATCAGACACAGATATCCTCCAGAGAGGTCTCATAGAAATGGATAACTGGTGCCAGAGCCATGGCCTTAAGCTAAATGCCAAAAAATGTATAGTCATACCCTTTGGGAAAAACAAGGTAACCCCTAATTACCACAGAGGTGGTAATCCATTAAACATGGAAGAAGTTATCAGGGACCTGGGGACCCAAGTTGACAGTAACCTCTCTTTTGACACTCACATTGCCAAAGTGGTTAGGAAGACCTTCTACATTGCCCACCTGATCATGAAGGGATTCACATCAAGATCAGGAGAGGTCATTGTACCCCTGTACTCTTCACTTATCAGACCAATGATTGAGTACAATGCCCCATTCAGAATGTACCTTACCCAACACCTGCAGCAGTTGGAAAGACCCCAAAAGTTCCTCACCAAAAGGATAAAGGGGCTCAAACATATGTCATACTGCCCGACTGAAGAAACTCCAGCTCTATTCAGTCGATACCATCTGCTCAGAGGAGATCTGTGCCTGACATACAAGGCCATGTCCAACCCGGAATTAATGGACATGCTCCACCTCAAAAAATCCAAATCCATCAGAGCCACGAGAGCAAGAGACTTAAACCTCAACACGGATATAAATAGGATGTGCTGGAGGGACAGATTCATCACCCAGAGACTCCCTACACTATGGAACAGAATCCCAGTCCATGTGAGGCAGAGCCCCTCACTGACTCTGTTCAAGAGAAATCTTAACGAGTGGATGGGAGATCGTAGGTTTACCCCGGGAATCATCTCTGTGTCACTGCTGGACAGAGGCACAGCAAACTAATGGGTATAGTATTCTCATCCTAAGTGGTGGTGAAAGCCACACACACTCTGGCTAGGCTTATAAATGCCCTAGGGCAGATAGCCTAGTATGAACCTATGAACCTATGAACCTATAATCACCATTTGCACAGGGTGGGTGGATACTGGAAGGCAATTCTAACACCAAATAAGTGAGTGTGTGCAAGTTTTTCTGCAATTATACAATCATCATGGTCAGTTGCAATAGATTTATATCAGTCAGCAGTAATGTTTATATAGTGTGTGTGTGTGTGTGTGGGGGGGTGGGTATCATTTGGAATGGGCATATATGAGAGAATGATATACATATATAGAACATGATTAATTAATATGACATAACTGAAAATTCACCAGTATACACATATGGCTCATCCTCCACCTGAGCACCTGTGTCAAGTAGGAATCTTGAACACTCTGATGAGATGTCTGGATCACTTGCAGTTGACGGGAACTCCTCTGTCTCAGTCGGGGGGGGGGGTTGATAGCAGGACCACCACCAGTAACCCTCTGTTCCAGTACAATAGCAGCTGCACATTTCTTTTCTTTCTTAATCATGTTGCTGGCCCAATGTCTGATTTCAGATATTCACATATTCTCCCACCATATTGACAACATTGACCAATTGCTCCAAATACAGTCATGGGAGGACTTGTTAGCTCTGTGTCTGAATAACAGGTTAGCACCATGTCAATGTATGGCCTGAAAATGATCTAATTTCCCTCTTCTGTGAATGATGGTTTATGTGGGCCACATGTTATAAGGAATAGTAGCAAACAAAGCACAAACCAAAAAAATCCAAACCCACGGCAAGCAGGACTGCAGATTCCAACAGAAAATTCTCGGATGCAGAGCAACCAGTCAGAAAATTCACCAGTACACAAGTTTATTCCACAAAAGAAAAAAGTTTAGCACTTTCACCCAGTCAATACCGAGCTTCATCAGAACAAAGGAAAGAATGCATTCATTGCTAGCTTTAAATAGCAAAAGACGGTCACATGACCCAAACTTTCCCCCAATAAAAACTCCCAAAATTCATAAAAAATTACAGTCAATCACACAGTTATTTATAATGAATAAATAGACCATAAATAACCCCCCTTTTTTTAAACAACAGTATGTTGTAACATAAAAACTTTGTGTGCATAAAAATAAGGTGCAAAGTGCCAAATCTTGTGTCTAAACTGAGTTCGGCAACAACATGTAGTAAATACTAATATATAATAGGACCTGAATATCCTCCCAAATAAAATAGTTAAATACAGAACTGGTACTATCAACCGGCCCTCACTACAAAGTTGTTGCTGTTTTATTTTTTGTTTTTTGTTTTTTTATAAATGGGTAGCCCTTAATTTAAGAACACTACTAATGCTGATATTGTTGTTCAAACCTGGAGCCCTACCAGCATCCAGCCTAAGTTGCCAAAGCAATTCCTTGTATTCCAATCTTGATTCCCAGTTACCACCATGAAGGTCTGGAACTACTTGCTCCAAAACCAAAAATTTCACATTCATATTTTTGCAGAACTGGGAATGTTTGAAAAAAGCATTAATGTCCTTGCCCTTAGTAACTTCATACATGTATTTATACACTCTTTTCTTTAACTGCCTCTCTGTTTTGCCAACGTAAAAACGATTGCAAGTCACACAAATTCCCAAATAAATAACCCCTTTAGCTCCACAGTTAAAATATTTAGTAGATTTAAATTTAAATTTTCTAGAGGGGATAAAAACTGTACCTTGATTGATCATATAACTACACTATTGTCATGCCCCACACTTGTATGTACCAAATTTAGATTTGTCTGTGGTTGGTTTTGTTAAGTGACTTCTTTCCAATAAATCCTTAAAATTCATGTCTCTCTTCCTAACAAACTGTGGGTTAGTTGGAACATAACCTTTGATCTCCTCATTCAAGGTCAATATTGGCCAGTGTTTCAAAATAATTTTTTCAACTTCATTGGATGTAGTTGAAAAAGTGTGTATAAAAGTACCTTTAAAATCTCGAGTTTTTGGTAATACATTACCACTATTCGTTTTCCAGTCCCTAATAAGGGAAAACAATTGGAATTTCTGTTTTCAATAACTTCAGTTGCCATATTGTCAATAAGATTCCTTGTCTACCCTTTTTCTTCAAATAATGCCCCAATGATCTTAACCTCATCAAGAAAAACTTCCATCATGTAGTCATCCTAGATGCCCTAATCATTTGACCCTTCACAATGCCCTTTTCTTGAAAAAACGGATGTCCACTATTAAAATGTAGATATGAATTTGAAAATGTGCTTTTTCTGAATATCTTAGATTGAAAACATTGGTTAGTGTAATCCTTATACAAAGAGTTGTCCAAATAATTCAACTGATGCTCACTAATATTGTGTGTAAAAGCCAAAAACTCAGTAGTATTATTAATATATCCCACAAATTCATCCAACTTCTCGCTTGAACCATTCCATAATAAACATATATCGTCAAGTTATCTAGTATAATAAGTAATGTGTCTGGACCATTCAGTCCGTAAAACAGATTTCTGCTCCCAGTAATATAAAACACAATTGGCATACAACGGGGCGCAAGGAGCCCCCATTGCCACTCCTTTCTTTTGTTGATAAAATTCACTATTAAAATAAATACAATTGTTATTTAACACAATTTCTGTAAATTAAAGTATTAAATTAATAGTATTACTGTCCAATCCAGTTTCGGAAACTAACACATCACTAAACCAGTCGAGACCAATGTTATGTGGGATACTCGGAAACAATTCTACTATATCAATAGTGACCATAAAAATATCTTTCCCAAATTTCTCTTTGTCCATACCTTTCAAAAAATCCCAGGAGTCCTTACTAATATAGGTTCATAGGTAGGTACTAGGCTATCAGCCCAAGGGCCTACGTAAGCCTAGCCAACAAGGTTCCCTGGCTTATGCCACCCAAGAAAGTTATTTTCCTGTGCCACTGTCAAACAGAGACACAGAAGTGATCCCCGGGGTGTATTTCCTATTTCCCATCCACTCATCAAGATTTTTCTTGAAGAGTGCTAATGAAGAACTTTGTTTGACATAGATGGGTAGCCTGTTCCAGAATATGGGAAGTCTCTGGGATAGGAATCTATCCCTCCAGCATGCCCTGTTTATCGTGGTGACAAGTTTTAGGTCCCTAGAGCGTGTAGCTCATAGGGATTAGGACTTTTTTAGTTGTAGCATGTCCAACAGCTCTGGGTTTGACATATCTTTATATGTTAGGCAGAGATCACCTCTGAGTAGGTGATATGCTATGGAGTAAAGCTGGAGTTTATTGAGGTGGTCAATGTAGGGCATTTGTTTGAGTCCAGTAATCCTCTTTGTGAGGTACTTCTGTTGCCTTTCCAGCTGCTGCAGATGTCTTGTGAGGTACATTCAAAAAGGGGCGTCGTACTCTATAGTGGGTCTAATGAGTGTCAAGTAGAGGGGAACGATGACCTCTTTTTTCCTGGATGAGAATCCTTTTATGATGAGGTGTGCCAAGTAGAAGGACTTCCTGACTACTGTGGCGATGTGACTATCAAAGGAAAGACTACTGTCCACCTGGGTCCCAAGGTCTCTTATCACGCATTTGGTGTAAAGTAGATTGCTACCTATGTGGTAGTTCATGGGTACAGAGTTTTTACCAAAGGGGATGACACTGCACTTTTTGGCATTGAGCTTGAGGCCATGGCTCTGACACCAGACATCTGTCTCAAAGAGGCTCTTCTGTAGGATGTTCACATCATTTGGAGACTTGACTATGGCTCCTAGTTTGCAGTCATCTGTGAACTTCATTAACCTGATGCCTTCTGTGTTAGCCTGTACTTCAGAGAAGTAGATACCAAACAGGAGTGGTCCCAGGACGGAACCCTGTGGTACTCCACTTGTCACTGGTTTGAGGTCAGATTTGGAGTCTGAAACTTTTGCAGTGTGGGTCTTGTCAGTGAGCCAGTTGGCAACCCATCTTGTGACGTAGGGATTTATGCCTAGTTTATTGAGTTTAGCTATAATTCCAGAATGGGGGATGGTGTTGAAAGCCTTGGCGAGGTCAAGATAGGCTGTGTGAACCACCTTACTCTCATCTACGGCTTTGGTGACTGTCTCAAAGAAGTCAATCAGGTTCAGGAGGCATGATCTGCCATTCACAAACCCGAACTGGATGGGATCCAGAGTTTGGAGGTTACTGATGTCTTTGTTTAGGAGTTCCATGATGATACGTTCCATGGCTTTGCAGACTAGGCTCATCAGACTAATAGGTCTATAGTTCCCGGGATCAGTGGTGGCTCCCCCTTTGTGGAATGGGATAACTGTTGCTGTGCGCCATTCAGTGGGCACAAAGCCTGATGCGAGGCTATTATTGGATATGGTGCTTAAGTGGGGAGCCAGTTCATTATGAAGTTCATGTAAAACGCAGCCTGGGATGTTGTCCGGTCCCATGGATGCTGTGTTTTTGGCTTTAGAGAGTGCAGCTTTCACCTGTGTAGTTGTGATTACAGGGGACTCTGCATTCTTCCTGTATAGATATGGGCCCTTTAGGGGGTGGGGGGAGTAAAGTTAGCACTGAACCTATCTGCCAGGATGTTGGCAATATCAGTTGGTTCTGTAATTTTTGTGCCTTTGTGCTGGAACTCAGAGTAGATCTGGGTATTGCCATTGAGATTCTTGACATAGTTATAGAATGCTTTGTGGTGTGTAGTGGTGATTTTATTTTCGTAGCTAGCTATGGAGGATCTTATAAGGGACCTCATCTTCTTACTGAGGCTGACCAGGGAGCTCCTCCACTCATGGGATTTTACTCTCTTTTGCAACAGTTTCTTCCTTCTGTAGTACAGTTTATTTATGGCAGGGGACCACCAGATTGGCTTCCTTTTTTTGGAGGATAGCATCTTGGTTCTGATTGGGATAGCATGATCCATGCACTTATGTAAGTGCTTATAGAGTGCATTTGTGTAGGATTCAGCAGTTGTAACTGTATTGTCCATCTGCATGGGTGTCATGAAGTTCACTACTTCTGCCTTAAGAAGTTGGCTTTGGAGAAATTTTTTACTGTGGTTTCCTTAATGGGGGGTGGGATGTGGAAATCAAGGGTGATTAGCTTATGGTCGGATCAGACCAATGAGGAGTTGACTTCAGGTGTGGAACACCGGTCACTCATGTCGGTAATGACTAGGTCTAGGATATTGTTGCCCCTGGTGGGGGTGTGGATAAGTTGATCTAGGGCATTGGAGTTTATGAATTTCAGAAAGCATTGCGCTAAGGAGTTGGTACATGAGTAGTTTTCCCAGTTAATAGTGGGGTACTTGAAGTTGCCCATTATTAGGGAGTTTGGTTGAACCCTAACATTTTCCAGTACATCAAGAAAAGAGGAGTGGGAATCCTGGGGCATAGTGGGGGATCTGTAGCAAGCTACAATTTGGATTGCAGTTTTGCCAAGAGTTAGTTGCACTTGGATAATCTCGGATGCATTATGCTGAGCAACTAGCCTGGAGGTGTGGATATCCTTAATGAATATGGACACACCCCCACCTTTGCTGTTTCGGTCCAGGTTACATAGCCGAAAAGTGTGGTATGACTTATAGCCTGGTGCAGGGGTGCTCTCTGGAGCCTTGAACCAGGTCTCAGTGGAATAGATGCCACAAATATCTTAACCATAAAATCAACATACTTTGCTAATGGCTCCGTGACACTCCCTGCCCCAGACACTATAGGTTTAAACCTGATCGGGTCAATTCCTTTGTGGGTCGTTGGTATCCCAAAAATAATGGGAATTTTAGCATTTTTCTACATGCAGGTAATTATACAAATGCTCATCAATACTTCCTTGCAATAAATGATCAAATAAATAATATCCAATTTTTGCGTATGCTATATTAACCTCATTACGGGATACCAACGCGTAATGTTCTGGATCCTGTAATAAATTGTGCAAATACATCTCATAATCGACTGTGTACATTAACACCACTCCACCTCCCTTATCGGGCTTCATAACTCTACATTCCTCTTGATTTAAAAATTTTAAAAAATTCCTTTCTTTCTCATTAAAATTGTCAGCCTGCCTGTTGTTCCTATTAAATTCACATCGCCAAATGTCCCGTTCGGCTAATTCTTCAAAGACTTTAAGGGATGGATGGGTGGGGGGGTTAAATGCACTTTTCCTTGTAAGTTCGTGACTAATATAGGGCTGCCCCTTGAAAAAAATACTTAAATTTAAATGCCTAATAAATAATTTTAAATCGATCAAAGTGTTTGCCACCACCCATGGATGGGAAAGAGCAAACTGAAACCCTTTGGAGAAAACCTCAAAGTATTCATCTGTAGGTGTTAAATAGGTAGGTTGTTTTATAAAAAAAAAAATAAAATAAAACAACAACAACTTTGTAGTGAGGGCCAGTTAATAGTACCAGTTCTGTATTTAACTATTTTATTTAGGAGGATATTCAGGTCCTATTATATATTAGTATTTACTACATGTTGTTGTGGAACTCAGTTTAGACACAAGATTTGGCACTTTGCACCTTATTTTTATACACACAAAGTTTTTATGTTACAACATACTGTTGTTTAAAAAAGGGGGGGTTATTTATGGTCTATTTATTCATTATAAATAACTGTGTGATTGACTGTAATTTTTTATGAATTTTGGGAGTTTTTATTGGGGGAAAGTTTGGGTCATGTGACCAGCTTTTGCTATTTAAAGCTAGCAATGAATGCATTCTTTGTTCTGATGAAGCTCGGTATTGACTGGGTGAAAGCGCTTAACTTTTTTCTTTTGTGGAATAAACTTGTGCACCTGTGAATTTTTTGACTGGTTGCTCTGCATCCAAGAATTTTCTGTTGGAATCTGCAGTCCAGCTTGCCCCATGTTATAAGCACTATATTCCTTTTTGTGAATAAGAAATAAAGAAGGAAGTGATTGGCAACAAAGCATATATGAATGTATGCAAACAATCATGGCTAAAAGAAATTGTATGTGTGGCTCTCTAGGACTACACATAGGTAATACATATTTATAAATACCCCCCGAACAAAAACATCAATAGTAATGATAAAATTCTTCTGTGAGGATGACAACACATCTGTATCTCTATACCAGATAGCATCCTTAACAAAATTAATTTTATTAAAATAAAGTCATTTGCATATATTTAACATGTAGAACACCCCCTTTGGTGGTTGATGTCTGGCATATATCACAGTCTGAACACATTGTTTGGGCTGCAAATGCAACCATGTCAGTGCTGCTGTTAATGTACCACTTTTTATAGCAACTATTCATAATTCTTAGAGAAATGTAGCTAGAAAAGCAGGTGAAACACAGTGCTATATGAGCTATGACAACACCAATGGGCAAAATGCAGACACCAAACAAATGCTGTTTGAGAAATGTAAGCCATTAGTAATACTCCTTTATAAATAAACATCACATAGCTTAACAGAAAGAATATTTTGTATGAAAGTACACAAATAATTGCAATTACAGCAGTGAAATAGCAGTATGGATGTCTTTGGATCCAAACAGTCTCCATTACTATGTTATAAGTGCCCTACCAACATGATTTGCTTATATAGTGAGATTCAACCCTGTGAGCGTTGTGAATATACAAATCAGATAAGAACTCATTAGCATTTATGAATACCACAATCTTCTCTAAGTACTGGACAGGTAAACATAATGTAAGGACCTACATGATTCCATGTACATGCCCTTGCAGCACAAGAGTGAGCATTGAGAAGTAATGCTTGCTAAAGGCTTGCAAGTACAAATGATTGGTCTGACTGCATGAAGAATAAGCACTTCACACAACTGCCACTTTTATGTGCATTTACCAAGGTAGTGTCAAGGGAAGGAGAGTTAGCAAGAAGTCTTGGATTACATTGACTGACTTATGAGATAAGCCTTTATAACAGTTTTATTAATACATGCTTATGACCACACTGGGTCTTTGGCTATAACATTGTCTGTAATTGTATTTAAATACATAACCCATGTAAATATACCAACAGACCTCAGAATCAATTAAATGACATTGTATTCACATTAGAAACCCTTAGAAAAAGAATAATGTTCACAAAACAAAGACAATAAAACAGCTGTAGCATTGCAAATATTGGTTGCTATTGTGACAGGAAGTATTAGCTTAACTGTTGTCAATATCCCACCATCATCTATACATCTACTGGCAAATTATATGGGACAACTGTCAGAAAATACTTATATTGCACCTTTAATGTTAAGTGATATGATGTCACATTTTGAGAATATCTAATAGAATTTCACTTTTTCATAATATAGGTCTGTGTCTGTGGCAAATATTGAAAATAATCTCAAATGTGTCTTAATGCCATGGTTTCAAGGTTCATATCCAGGGAGTGTACTGTCTGTGTGAAAATAATAATGTTTAAGCACCATATGCTTATGTTATAACATAAACTGGAATAAAACATCAGTACATATGACATTTTTTGTTTGTTTTTTTTTTACTTTTTTTCTTTCTTCATTATGTGTCATTAGTGCTTGCTATATAAGTCCAATATAATGTGTGATAGGTAATTTAAAGTGTACTTATTTAGGCATGATATGCATAATAGTTTTGTTATAATTATTATGACTCATCACATATCATATCTATGTATTTAGGGCATTATGTCTTTTGAAGTATGTATGTAGCATGTACAACATGTATATTTCTGAGGTCATGTAAATCCATGCATCTGAAATGTATTCACAACCACAAACACTGCTTTTACAATGACCATGGATACTTAAAGTCAAACACATTCAGGCATCTGTTAAATATAGCTCAATTAATTTGTAAATTAGTGTATTTCAAATTAAAACTTGGTTTATAGAGCTAAAACGTTTTTACTGACACAACTAAAGCTACACTTGCCACTATTTGTATCCTCCCCACACTTCTTTATGGCATTCTCATCTTTACTAACCTCCTTACTAACCTTCAAGCATCACAAAAATCAAAACTTAAATAATGTTATAACAAAGCTGCAAAATTTACAGCAGGTATTCCTTTCAAAATCCACCACTGTATTGCAGTAAAAATTCTAAATTGGTTAGAACTACCCCACCAACTAACATATACACAGCTTTTTACCAGAATCCATCTGCTTGCCCAGCACTAAGTAACATTCTACACAACTATGTTCCCAGTCAGTCACTAATTTCTAATAACCAATATCTCCTGTCTGTCAACAAACCTATCAAATATGTTGGGTATTGTCTACTCTTGTACTATGTTGCTAAGGCTTGGACCTCCTTATCTGTATCCATCAGGTCAATACCCTCCCTCCCATCCTTCAAAACCATTCTGAAAGACTTCCTAGCCAAAAGCTGGCTTTGTTTTTGCTCAACAACAGAATAAACTATATCCCTAAATGTGAACAAATACCTAACTATACCTTATATCTCTTTACTCTACCTTCTTCACTCATTTTCTTACTTATTTGAATTTTTCTCCCTGGTTTTCTCTCTAAATATACCATAAGCTTGCTTTTCTCTCACTTTGTCCTAAAATTCCTGTTTGCATTTTTCTAAACCTCTTTAATTTATCTATAAACTGGTTAAAGTCTCTCTAACTTGTATCTATTCTTAATATTTACGTATTATGCGTAATTTGGTATAGTTATTTAAACTGGAGTTGTTTTTTGTACTATTTTTAAATTATTGTTGTTAAAATGTTTTGTAATACTTTTGAGCTTTTCTTCCCAGACCTCTGCTGAAGATGGGTTTCTACCCAATCCAACTTTCATAGTAATCAAATGTCAATAAATAAATAAATAAATAAAACACTTAAAAAAGGGATTGTCCTATGGCACTGGCAGTTACTAATCAAAAGTTAACATGTTATTTCTTTTCTTCATGGGTTTTACTCCAAGGTGCTACTACTTAATTTTACTAGAGTACAAGTCCTAACAACCCAAGATTTCTCAGTTTGTACCATTTAACCCCAACCAGGAGGGATTATAATAAACACAATAAAATATTTCAGTGTTTAACACTGGAACATGTGTAAATATTGTGAGTATCACACAAGTCCAAATTTCACTGGAATATTTCACACCTTCCTTGTTTTTGATGTAATCATTGCCAGTGTGTCTTCCAAGCTATGTTTGTGCTTTCAATTTATGCAAATGCAGCTGACAAGGCTATGCATCTTTCTGTGCATGTGAGAATTAAACTGGGGACCGATTCAGACACATAGTTCTAGTTGTCCTTCTGCGGGCATGGCTGGCAATGGTGAGGATGGTATTCCATTTATAGCACAAAGGTAGGGTGTTGAGGAAACCAGGATTTTCGTGGTAGTGCTCATCAAATGCTACAGCTACAAGCTGCTGCAGAGTGATTATACCAGGTCTCAGTATAAGGTTGAACCTTGGAATAGCTTGGAGAAAGCTGTCTCTAGTGCAACTGGCATTTCATGGACTGGGGAACAATGTTGTCATCATTACAGTGACATAAAATAAAAAGCGCCACGCCAGATAACAGCAGAATCTTTTATTCAATGTGGTTAGAGTGCTTTCATGCCACCATAAAAAGAACTTAATCAGAAATATAGTTTCAATGACTTCCTCCCATTTAAAAAGCAAAAAAAAGGTGCCGCACTTGAAATCAAGATTTAAAGAGATATACCAAATAAAACAACATTATAATAAACTGTTGAAAGTTCATAAAAACATCATCTATGACAGACTGTATGAATAGAGACTTAAATATCATATAAATAATTTTAAGAGAAACAAGTAGACTCACCTTTCAAAACTGGCTTAACAGATATTAAGTCACTAATACCTGATGAAACAGTTGCATTTAGAAATATTTGTCAATAAAATTCCCTCTGTTTGACCAGCAACTTTCATTTAATTCAAAAATAACACTGAAATGTCTATTATTTAAAAAAAAAAACTAGGTTGCTGTCTTAACAAGTTAATTGATCCAAGGCTACCAAATAGAGTATTCCAATGGGCATTTATGTAACTTTTCAAAGAATTAATGTCCTTGCTGTATTGCAGGCTAATGCCTGTGAGATTTACTGGTACTAATATCCTTATTTTTACCCATCATAGAATTAGATTGCTGCAATAGAGGGCGAGGATTTATCATTTCTAGACACTGACACTAATCTGCTTACTTTATTCAACATGTTTTGTGGATATCCTCTGTTCCTAAACAATCCACAAAGTTTGATAACTTCAACTTTAAACACAGAGTCATCAGATACTAGTCTATTAAGCCTAATCAATTGTCCTTTGACTAAATTTCCTTTTCTGCCATAAAGGATGCTGGTTGTCAAAGCGCAGATACACATTTGAGAAAGTGTCCATCCTAAAAATGTTAGATTCATATCTTCCATCCTGTACATTTTTGTACAGTGTGATATCTAAAAAGTCAATAGACCATTCATTGCATCAATGGGTAAATTCAAGAAAGTCAGTGGAATGATTTAAAAAGTCTGTAAAAGACATCAACTCCAAAACACTGCCTTTCCACAAGATGAAGATATCATCCAGGTACCTCAAATACATTTCAAACATGGATGAAAAAGATGAATTTAAAACCATAGTGGTCACCCAATACCATAAGACCATGGTGACAAAAACAGGGGCTGAAGCTGCCCCCATTGCCACACATGTATGTTGCTTGTAATATTCACCTTTGTAGTAAACAAAGTTGTTGTGCAAAACCAACTCCATGCATTGAAAGACTAAATTAGTCTCTGAATTGTCCAGATTTGTCTCAGTAACCATGGCTTCATAAAACCATTCCAATCCCTGTTTGTGGGGGATCTCCAAAAAAAATCTTTGGTGTCAGTAGCAACAAATGAGGCTTCTGGCAAAAACACTGCCTTTGAGATTACCTTGAGGATGTACCAAGAATCCTTTATTATGTGCTTTTTGTCTGTAGAGAATGGCTTGAGTTTAAAATCCACATTTTTCTCCAGAGGTTCTGTCTTAGACTCAGCAGGAGTGATAATGGGTATCAAGGGGGGGTCTAAAACAGATTTATGGATCGTGGGAAGTTCCAAAATACCTGGAATCCTAGGATGTTTGACAACAAAGAATTCCCTAATAGTCCAAGGTAGATCATATCTTACAAAAATATCCTCCAAAGCCAGATCTATATTGTGGTTAATATCATTGAGAGAAACCTCAGTAAAGAATTTTCATTTGTTTAAATAATCCAGCATTTTGGAGAAATATATGTGCTGATCCAAAACAATTACCTCCTCCCTTATCTGGCTTCATATTACATACATTCTCGTGGTTTGGTCCACCATACCTTCACTGGTGACTGCAGGGGTGGCACCACCACAAGCAGCACAGACACACAGCATATCTTGATCATAACTTGTCAACACTGTCTCTACATCTCCTGTCCTACATGCTTCACCTATGTTAAGTAGTGGCTGCTGTTACAGTGGTGCCCTCTTGTAGCAGTACTTGTAGGGTAGTGATTTTTGTCATCTGTCAGGAACTGACAGGGCTGATGCAGGACATAATGGAAAGCAGCCTTTGTGCCTGAATCAGCAGAGTTGAAAAGGTCCTGTGTTAGATTACAGAATCAATGCCACACCTAGCACTGACCTAGGAAACTGACACAGGAGACATTGGTGACAGTTGTGATCTTGAGGGCTAGATTCTAACTGTGCTCAAGCTGGAGATGGTTGCACCTCCAATGTTCTCTACTTAGCCCCAGTCACAGTGTCCCCCAATCGTCTATGTCCATCACCATTTTTGTCTTGTATGTCCTACATGTCTGCACCTGCTACCTAACCTAACTTACTTACCTGATCCTGTTATTCCTAAGCACCTTTCCCAGCAGTCATTTCTTTCTATTACAAAAAAATGATGTCTCATACATTTTACTTATCTGTCTTCTTGACATATAATTTGATCAAATTGGCTATACAACAATATTCTGTTGTTGTCAGCCATCCCTGGCATCATGACTCTCCATGTCCATCAAAGTCTGAGTACAATTCTGCATTTATGATGTGAATAAGTGGATAGTTATGGTGCTATCCCACTATCACACTGCAAACTCCTGTATTCTTTCCCCTGTGTCCTCCCCCTCTGCTTAGCCCTTATTTTCACCACTGCCATGTCAACCCCTTTTACACACATTTAATCTGGTCAAAAAAATAGAATCATACTCAAAACACATGGCCAGAAATGGCCCATGAAAATCCTTCACTTTTTCTCCTCAACATTTGTGTGGAGCTGGACATCATGCTGCAGTACCAAGTGACAGTGAATGGCATTTCACACCCTGTGGGAAAAACAGGTGAATTTTTCTGTTGCCCACACTAGTCCAGTTATCTTCCCACAAATTTTCTTAAATCTGCTGCTGAACAGAATACAGAGTAAAGGCACTTTTTTGAAACATGTAGTCTAAATAGTTATTAAGCTGTTGGATGAAAAAATAAGCTTTCCTATGTGGTGCGTCTAGCTGTAGACTGGTAGTTTTGCATAGTGTCAAGGATTCGATTCCAGATGAACGTCAAAATATTATTTCATGTTATTTTATATTCTTATCATGTGCTTAACTGTGAACTCTATTTCTCTCCAATTACAATATTTCATGAACCTAGCAGGACAAGGAAAAATATAGTATAGCATCTGAGTCCTGGGACAATAAAGCATTTGTAAAAATGTTCCATTCCCAGCAGGGAAACTTATTAAACCACCCTTATCCTGCTTATGTCTTAATCTCATTCCTGCTCTTCTACCGTTTCCTGCTCCACATAGCAAACACTTTATTGTACAGAGCACGACAAATGAATAGTGAGGAAACACCTAAGACTAACGCACCATAAAAATGGTCCTAAATGTGACATAAACAAAACTCTTAAACACTTTGAATGTCTCTCTCCATTTCACTTCAACCCTTACGTCTCATCATATTTTACTGCTGCATATTTATTAGGCTGAGGAATGTAATGTTCATTCTATTGGATTTACTACTATTATTACTGTGATGAATCCAAATGCCTACATCATCTGTTAGGAAGTAAATAGTGTGGGAAGAAATAGCTAGGGAATTGTTATGGCTAGGCTTGTGTAGGCCCTAGGGCTAATAGCCTAGTACCAACCTATGAACCTATGAACCTCAATAGGTTATCACTGTCCCTTCAATTGTGTGATCTTAGCTTTGTGAAGTAGGAGTTCCTTTTTGGTGTGCTGAGATAATGCTCAGATGTATAGACTGCTTTATTTGCATATTGTCAAGGGCTCTAATCCAGATGATTCCATTCATCCACAAACCATTTTTGCACATAGGATCGGGTGTCACTTCAACAGTGACAATCATCTAAAGACAAGATTCACACCACATTGTGGCAAGCCCTGCCGCAATTGTTCTTCCATACCACACCTTCACATCCCTATGGTCAATTTAGAGTGCCCAAACCACCTACTGCATGCCTTTGGAATGTGGGAGGAAACCAGAGCACCTCGAGGAAATCCCCACAAACACAGGGGGAGGGGATACAGACTCTGCACAGAGGGCACTCCAGCCAATATTCGAGACGGAGAATTTCTTGCTGCGAAGCATCAACTCTATCCACTGTGCCCTGTGCCACCCTGTGTCAACATCCTTTTCACTATTTGTAATAACGGTGATGACAAAACTAAGAGTAACACTCAACAAAGACGAGCAGAAGTGATCAGTAAGCAGAACAGTTTGATGTCGGTTTCCTTCTCCCCATCATTCTCACTAACCCCTTATGTGTTATCATTCATTGCCCTGACCATTGCTCAATGTCTGGTACATAAAAATACTAAATGACACTAAATGGCACTTCAGGTTTTATAACAAAATCTTGTGGGTTTTTGCCTTATACAGCTTTAGCACAATTAGCTTTGTGAAAATGTGCCAAACCCTCCTGTGATATAGAAAATATATTTATTTATTTATTGACATTTGTTGATTGGGAAAGTCCACTGGGTCAGAAACTCATTTTCAATGGAGGCTCATGGAGAAAAGCTCCAGTTACAGGTCAAAAAATTTACAGCAGAGTAATATTTACAATAATAAAGCAGTGTGCAAAGAAATGTATACAGTTTCCTTGTAATTAGTTATACACAGAGTAAAAAAAGTTTTATACACTCTGGTTAGGTGTTAGTAGTAGACTCACAGTATTTTTAATAGCATTCACTGTATGGAAGGGAAAAAGACAGCAGATAAATTCATAATAAACAGTTCATTTATGCACTTCAATGCATGGGAAGTTTAGGATTTAGCCAGACAAGACCACACATGTCATAGCTTCACTGATATAGAAAAGTGAATGAAGTTCAAAGAATTTGCAAAGTATTACTCAAAAATGAAAAGAGTCTAACTAATCAGAAAAATCTTAGTTTGTTTATGGTTGTCTATAACTCTGGGCACAATGACAGATTTGATTATTAAGAAAGTGGCCTTATTAGGGTGAATTTGAAGGTTTTTATGGAATCAAGTTGTGTAATGGGAGGGGTAGGGCATTCCATAATTTTGCTATGGAGTGGGAGTACAAGTTTTGTCCAGCTTTCCTGCTGGGTTTGGATATTATTAGAAGCTGTTTATTAGTAGACCGAAGATTCTGGGAGGGGATGTAGGACTGTAGGATAGAATGAATTGAAGGGCAGTTTTCTGGGTTGTATATTACTTTATGAGGAAGAGTTAGTTGTGTATAGTGAAGGTAGTGGGGAATTCAAACCATTTCAGTTCCTTAATGACCGACAGTGGTGTGTGTGGTTTGGTAAGCCAGAGGCAAATTTTGCAATTTTATAATAGCATGATTGTAGTTTTTTACTTAGAGATGTGTGAAGGTTGGTAAAGATGGGGGAACCATAGAGGAGGGAAGGGAGTAGGAGGGTATTTGCCAGTATTATTTTTGTAGGTTTATCCATGTAGAGTTTATGCATATGCAATGCTTTTTTTATTGTATTAAGAATATGTTGTTCAAAGGATAGTTTTTTGTTTATAGTAATGCCTAGTAATTTTGCTGTTTTCACTACTTCAATTTCAGTCTTGTTTTGGGAGAAACTTTTAAAGTCCCGTGGAGGTGGTTTAGATGAAAATAGTTGTAGCTTAGATTTTTGGGGATTTATTAGTAGTTGTCTTCATTTAGCCAGGTTTCTATGGTTGAGAAGGCATTTTGCATGATAGTATAATTGTCACCATATTGGATGAGTAAACTTTGTAGGGAGATTGTGTGGACATTATTTATAAACACATTTAAAAGCAAAGGTCCAAAAATGGACCTCTGGGGGACTCCTGTCTTATTAATCAGATAACTAGATTGATTGTTTTGACATCTGATGGACTGTTGTCTGTTGATATGGTAGCTGGTGAACCAGGTAAGAGGTATGTTTGGAGCATCCTAGTGTTGCTTGTGGTTGGAGTAGTTTAGTATGTGATACTGTGTCAAAAGCTTTGTATAGGTCTAATAATAATACTGTTGTTAATAGACCAGAATTCAGAGCTTTGTTCACAGTATCAGTGAAAGAAAGTAAGCCTGTGGTAGTGTTGTGTGTGGACGAAAGCCATGTTGGGTAGGGGCGAGGAGATTATTGTCAGAAAGGTGTTTTAGTAGTTGAGTGTGTATATACACTTTTCCAATATTTTAGATAATACTGAGAGAATTCAAGTGGGTCGATAGTTATTTAATCATTAGTATTTCCACCTTTATGTAAAGGGGATTTGATGTATTGCTTCCAAATTTGAGGGACTATGGATTTTGAGATGGATCTGTTAATTAGAATACTGATGGGGTAGGCTACTGCGTCAGCACCAAGTTTCAAATATTTGAAGGGGAGGTTATCAGTGGATAGGGAGCATGTCTTAGTTTTGTTGATTTAAATACTAGACAGGTGGGCACTGGTTTTAGGGAGAATATTGGAGTAACAGGAGTATTGTTGGTGGTTTCTTTGTGGAATGAGGGATGTAAGCTGGGATTCCTGTTAACTGGGTTTGAGGTGCTTATGTTACTGTTGGGGGGGTTGTTTGATATTTGTGGGGGTTCTTTGAAAAGTTTAAGAATGCTGTCACTAAAGTGGGAGTTAAAAATATGGGCTATTTGTTGTGGGTCTTTATCAGGGGATGGTGATGGGTTATGTGTTAGGGTCAAGGAGAGAAGAGACTGATTTCCAGACTTTTTTGGTTTATTTCTTTAACTGGATAATTGAAAAAATATTTTTTTTGTCATTTTTAACTAATTTTTGGCTTTGTTGCAGAATTGTTTAAAGTTAATTTCATTTGCTTATTTTTTTTTTGTTTTTATGCCATTCTTTCAAGGCTTGGTCTCTGGAAAAAAGATTTTGTTTTGTTGGTTTTGTAAGCCAATGAACATGGTTAAGTTTAGTTCTTTTGTATCACATGTGTGATAAAGTATTTAGGGTAGCAAGGAAGATCTTATTAAAATAATTTACAGCATCTGCTAAGGGTAATGATTTTAGTGTGGTCTAATTCTAAGCTTTTAGGGAGTTACTGAAAGTTATTTGGTTGAAGTTGGTTAAATTTCTTAAAGTTCTATATGAGTGGGATTTGGGTACCTGAGTATGGGTTCTATGTATAAAAGCTGGTAAATGGTCACTTAGGATATCAGGGAGGGTACCAGTGTTGGAATATTTGTGTAGCTCTGAGACTAAGATCCTATCCAAGGTGGATTCTGGATGCTTGTTTTGTATTCAGGTTGTGCATGTGACAAGCTGTGTATATCTGTGAAGGTTAATACAATTAACTGGGGAGTTTGAGATTAAATTTTGCCAATTAATGTTAGTATCCCCTAGAATGACAGTTTCATTGGATACATTTTGGGTTGTCCATGATAGAAAATCTTCGCGAATAGGGATGGTTTGGCCTGGGGGATTATATAGTGCTGCTATGCATAAATGTTTACTATTATTTATTTGTAATGATGCTAATAAAGTTTTCATGTTACCAAAGGTTGGAGCAGGTTTAGGAAAGGATGTAATGATTAAGGAGTTACAGTAGATTAAGGATACACCCCTTCCTTTCTTTTGGAGTCTGTCTTTACATAAGATATTGTAACCTGTTGGAACTATTTCAGTGTCTGATATATACATACATGCATACATACATACATACATACATACATACATACAAATGTTTCAAGCATGGGCATTAAAGCCCTTCTAGCTTGCCAATATGCCAAAACACTTGTTCCCATAATAAATGTCCAGGCTGTTCTTCAACATATCTAAACTAGTACTTGCTTTAATGTAATTTGATAGTCTGTTCCAAGCATCAGCTACTCTGTCAGAGAACCAATTAGTGCACTTCTCATTCCTATAGAATCTTCTACATAGGTTATCTGATGATTCTCTAGTACTTTTTGAAAACCCAACAATTCCCAGAGGTAGTTGTCCCTAAATGCCCTATATACCTGAATATGGTCTCCTCTTAAATATCTGTACAAGTTCAGATATTTTAGTCTTTCATGATAACTTAGATTTTCACATCCATGGATGCCCTTAGTATATTTCCTCTGCACTCTTTCCAGTTTATTCATGCTTGTTTTCCTATAGGATTTCCATATTGTTATTCCATAGTCAAGTTTGGGTCTAATGTAACTAACAAACAATGACTTCATTATGTTTCATTTCCTAGACTTTATAAATCTTTTTATACAACCTATAGTTCTATAACTATCATTAGCCAATTGGTTGATATGATTAGAAAAACTCATAGCTGAATCTACCCATATACCCAGATCCTTAAATGAGTCTACAGTTTCAATCACTGTGTGCTGTATTAAATATTCACCTTTCAGTTTCTGTCTCCCAAATCTCATATGCTTAGTTTTTGATGTATTTATCAACATATTACTCTCCTGTGCCCAAATGGTCAATTTAGTCAAATTATTTTGCAGACATGCCTTATCTGTAACACTTGTAATCAGTTTACTCAATTTCAGGTCATCAGCATATAGACTGTAGAACACCTCAGATGAAAATATAAGGTCTGAAAGAAAGATGCAATCTAAACAAGTAAGTGCCTAGTACAGAGCCCTGTGGGACACCTTGACTGTAACCAAGGATTTCACCTCTCCAGCTGGTGTGTGATACTTGCCATGTCCTATTTGTAAGCCATGAAGCTATCCATCTTATCAAAAGTACATCAATACCTAGTTGTACTAATTTATTTATTAGTGTTTTGTGCATGACCCTGTCAAATGCTGAAGTTAAATCTATATAAATTACATCACAGCACAATTTTTCATTCATAGCTGTTATTATATTGTTATAGAACATTATGTTACAGGTGGTAATCAATCTATTTTCAACATATGCATGCTGATATATGGTTTCAAGCCCAAACTATCCAGTTCTGACAATAACTTATCCAGTATTACCTTCTCCATTATTTTTCCACAACATGAAAGTAGACTTAAGGGTATATATGATTCCGGGTTTGTCCTACTCCCCTTTCCCTTAAAGACAGGTTTAATACTTGCATGTCTCCATTCTTGAGGAATCTCCCCATATTTATATGACCTGGTGAATAATACATGTAATGGCAGTGTAAGTTCTTGCTTAAGTGTTCTCAGGTCATTATTACTTATTCCGTCTCCTCCCTGCACTTTGTTTGGATCCAGTTTGCACAGTTCTTTTTCAATATAATCTAATTTGCTTTCAGTATCTGGGATTACCTGGGTGTCACCAGGACAATTTACCACCCCTTTTGTGCAGCCAAACTGTTCTGCATAAGATTTTGTAAATATATCTATAACCTGTTGTGTCTGAGAATAAATTTTAGAATCTGCACACAGTTTATCAATTTGTGTACCTTTACTCCTTCCACATCTTATGTATCTATAAAAGGGTTTCCTATTATGCTCAATATCTTTATATAAATTTTCTTCAAATTTTTCTTGATCTTGTCTAACACTATGCTTAATCTTTGTCCAGCTTGTTTATTTCAGTTTTCAAAGTTGTAGTTCAACCTCTCTTCCATTTCTTATATTTTTTGTCTCTCACCCTAATCAGGTATCTTGTTCTTATGGGAATATACCCCCCTGATGTTGCATGCTTAGATCCTGATGTTAAATATTTTTTTTTTACTTTTTGCACTCAAACAATTTCTTTTTCAAAACTTTTCACATTCCATCTGCAGTTTTTTCACTGAACTCCTCACTCCAGTTAGTTTTATATAGTAACTGTTTTGCTTCCCTATAATCTGTAATTAACCTTCAGTACACTGGCCTAGATTTCAGTTTGGCAGAATTATCTAGCAACAAATTAACTTTTATAACCCCATGATCACTGCACATAAATGGTGGTAAAACTTGACTTGAAGTCACAGTAATTTCTTTGGGAACACAAACAACATCTAGTATATTCTGTCCCCTCGTAGTTTTTTTTTACAATCTGAAGCATTTGTTGTTCCTGAATATACTCTGTGAATAATTTCTTTACTAACATTGTTGAATCAATATTATTTCAGTCTGTTTATGGTAAATTTAAGTCCCCAGCTAATATTATTCTTACCTCCTGTGGTTCATGTAAGAAATGTATGAATTCCTCTAGGTCATCTGCACTTGACTTTGGTGGTCTGTATACTCCAACAATTGTTATATGTTCCAGGGTTGTCTTTATTGTCACAGTTACACAGTCTATAGTATTGGTGTGATCATTGAACATGTAATAATCACAAGTCTCATCTTTAATCCCTGTCATAACACCTCCACCTGATTTTTTGTTAGAATGTCTGTTACAGCAAAAACATTTATACCATGACAGAACTGGTTTCCAGTCATTGTTCTTTAACCATGTTTCACAAACTATAACAACATCAATCTTGTGGGAACGTAGCAAATTTACTAATAAAAAAAACTTTATTATTAATGCTCCTAGCATTAACAACCATTAGAAATGCATCAAATGTTGCTATCTGTGAACTGTTACATTTTTGACCTGGCAAAAATCCTGGCCAGTGTTTGTCAAATATTGCAAAATATCTGCTGCAAAAAATCTCTTCCCTGATCTTGCACACCATCCAGTCTGAACACACGTGTGCCCCAAATAAGGCTTGGATGCTCTACACATTTCCATTTTTTAAAACAGGACATTTTTTCCATGTATGTGTTTATCCAAAAAATATTTTCATTCACAGTGACCTGACTATCCTTTCTATAGGTGATTTGTGAAAAATATGTCCTAACACCAGTACAAGCTATAATATCTAAGAGGGCTGCAGCTCCCAACTAACAGTCAGAGAATCTTTGTTGGTGACATCATTTGTACCAACATGAATAAAAATAGATCCATACTTCCGAACATTAAGGCGTTCCAAGGCTTGTTGATATATATCACTTTAGCCAGGTTTCAGTAAAAGCTACAATATCAGGTGTGTAGTAAGACAGCCAGGCATGAAATTCTGTAATTTTGTTATGAATAGGTTCATAGATAGGTACTAGGCTATCGGCCCTGGGGCCTATATAAGCCTAGCCAAAAAGGTTCCCTGGCTTTCGCCACCCAAGAAAATTATTTTCCTGTGCCCCTGTCAGGCAGTGCTGCAGAAGTGATCCCTGGGGTGAATTTTCTATTTCCCATCCAGTCATCAGGATTTTTCTTAGAGGGCCAATGAGGAGCTTTGTTTGACATGAATGGTAGTTTTTTCCAGAGTAATGGAAGTCTCTGGGACAGGAATCTATCCCTCCAGCATATTCTGTTTATTGTGGTGACAAGATTTAAGTCCCTGGAGCATGTAGTTTGGAGATATTGGGATTTCTTTAAGTGTAACATATCCAACAACTCTGGGTTTGACATAGGTTTGTATGTTAGGCAAAGATCGCCTCTGAGTAGGCGATATGTGACAGAGTAGAGCTGGAGTTTTTTGAGACGGTCTGCATATGGCATCTGTTTGAGGCCATTAATCCTCCTAGTGAGGTATTTCTGTGGCCTTTCCAATTGTTGTCGATGTCTTGTGAGATACATGTCAAATGGGGCATTGTACTCTATAAAGGGTCTGATGAGGGATGAGTAGAGAGGAACAATGACCTCCTTTTTTCTAGAGGAGAACCCTTTTGTGATGATGTGTGCCACATAGAAGAATTTTCTGATAACTATGGCGATGTGGTTATCAAAGGAGAGACTACTGTCCACCTGTGTCCCGAGGTGTCATCACACTTTCAGTGTTTAGTGAGTTATCACCTATGTGGTAGTTCATGAGTACTGAGTTTTTCCCAAAGGAGATTCCAATGCACTTCTTTGCATTGAGCTTGAGGCCATGACTTTGACACCAAGCATCTGTCTCTGTGAGACCCTTTTGTAAAATGTCTAAATCATTAGGTGATTCTATTATGGCTCCCAATTTGCAGTCATCAGCAAACTTTGTTAGCCAAAGACCTTCTGTGTTGGCCTACACTTCAGAGAAGTAGATGCCAAACAGGAGAGGAACCAGGACCGAACCCTGTGGTACTCCACTCGTTACTGGTCTGAAGTCAGACTTGGAGTCGACTACTTTTACTGTGTGGGTTCTGTCAGTGAAAACACCACGCCTCGCTCGTACAGCATGCCCGGCCAAACCAAAACGTAGAAAACACAAAAGGCCAGCATAAATAGTCCAATACTTTATTGTAAAGATTTCGTAATTTCAATATTATAATAGGACATACAAATGCCCCAACAGTTAATCAGAAATCCAAACCGGTTTCGGCTGAATGCCTTCTTCAGTGAAAATGATAAACTGGTGAGGAAAGGAAATCGTGCATATTTATTAATGCACCAGCCAATGGTAGGCAATGGTATAGTCCTACCCCTTCCTATCTAAATAAACAGGTATCAAGATAGATAAACTGGATAAAGACCATTGTAAAATAGGTCATAGTCATGAGCAGGAATAATAATAATAATGATGAAGGCTCCAAACGCATAACCAAAAATGTATCTAATACTCAAAACAGTTAGTTTGGAGCCTTCATTATTATTATTATTATTCCTGTTCATGACTATGACCTATTTAAGACTTCGACCGATGGTCAGCAGATCTGAACAGAGGTTGACCGATGAATGGAACCAAGCATTACAAGATGGTTCCTTGACTTTTGTTAAGATTTTGGCTTCTTATTATGAGAGGGCTATTGACATCAATATATCAGTAGTCAAAAATTTAAGTTCGGAATGTAAAAAATTCCACTCATCAACCATTTATAAAAATTTGGTGACCAAGTTGTCCAAAGAATTAACAACATATGATAAAGTAACCAAGGATAGGAAGGTTAAAAAATTCAACCGGGATGTTATGGATTATAGTAAAGGACATCCATTTGAAATACAAAGATCAGTTAGATTTCAGGATCTGAATCCTGGAACAACTAGGGGTAGGACCAGAAAAAGACCAAGATCTATTTTAAAACATAATGACAAATCCTACACCAGCACTTCCGGGGATGAGTCCTCTTATACCGATAGTGAAGGCATACCCTTAGCGGATTCACCTGTTAAGAAAAGAACCAATATCACTATCTCTTTAGAAGAGGTAGAAAATATAGAGGGGGGCGAAAACACACCAACCGGAATAGGTACAGAATCAATGGAAGGATTGATCCAAATTCTGTTGAAACAATAGAAACTAAGTGTAATAATGTTTTAAACCTATCTGACACTGCGTTAACTGATGATCAACATAGACTTCTAAATAAATGATTGGGATTTGCACCCAGCTTTTTTTGTGATCAATATCAAACTGCATTGGATGTTTTGGACGTCTGTCGCTGTCTTAATCTGAAAATATTTTTTCCTGACCAAAATGCAGCTAGTGCCCATAGATCTGCTGAATTTAGACTCCACAAATCACTTTTTCAACCACCTATGAACAAATATGTAGCTACTTTTCAACAAGCAGTATTAAGAGATCTACATTTTCCACCATTTGAATCTCAGATCTTACAGGAGAATATTGATTCTTCTGAGAGGAAAGCTCTAATGGAACTTAAAGATAACAACAATATTGCTATACTTCCAGCTGACAAGGGAGGGGCAGTTGTTGTTTTAAATATGGATTATTATATCCATGAGGGACTCAGACAATTATCAGACTCCAGATGCTACATGTTTATGGGAACTGATCCTACACCAAAATTCAAAAAGGAAATTGATGCATTTCTTGATTCAGCAGTAGAGGAGGGTATTATTACCCAAAACACAGCTCAACATCTAACAGTAACAGATCCTTCCAAACAAATATTATATTTACTCCCAAAAATACACAAATCCCTTACTATAACACTGGGTAGACCAATAGTGTCAGTTCGAGGCTCGCTTACTGAACCGCTTTTGGTGTTCTTAACACAACAACTCAAACCACTACTTAAACATGTGAGAGCAAGAATACAAGATACTACCCAATTTCTACAGATTATACAAGACACACAAATAGAACCTCATTTGTTAATGTGCACACTAGATGTTAAATCCTTATACACCAGCATACCACACTGAGCTGGATTGCAGGCACTACAATATTGGTTGGAAAAAGCGGATCTATATCCACCAGGTTATAACACACTGATCATCTGCATGTCCAAACATGTACTTAACAAAAATGTTTTTTATTTCCAAGGAGAATGTTATTGGCAACTGCAAGGGACAGCTATGGGGGCATCTTTTGCCCCCATTTATGCCGATTTATTTATGGCGTACTTGGAGGAATGCCTTATATATAATCCACTACACAACATCTATATGGTTGAAATTGATATTTGGCGTAGATACCTTGACGATTGCTGGATGGTGTGGCATGCAGACTCAGGGTATTTATATGAATTCATTGAATATCTTAACAGTAACATCTGGGGAATTGAGTTTACTGTTACATTCAATATCCATCATATTGACTTCTTGGATGTCACTGTTTATCGGAATACAGATCATGCTCTGAGTACCAAAATTCATCGTAAATATCCGCAATATAATACATTACTTCATGCATCAAGTATGCATCCATGCCACACCATCCATAATATTCCCAAATCCCAATTTTTCAGGATAAAATGTATTAGCTCCTCTCTGAATGATTATGAGGATGCTAAGGTGGATTTGACAAACAGATTTTTAGAAAGGGGATATCGTCCTTTTGATATTGTATCTGCCAGTGCATGGTCGGGCAAACAGAACAGAAATACATTGCTGGAATATAGGGATAATTCTTGTACACCACAGGATACCACTCTCAGATTTGTTACCACATTTGGAAGGAACCATCAGGTTATTAGAAATATTTTGAATGAGAATTGGAATATTCTGTTGGCTAATAACTACCTTCGGGAGATCTTAGGTTCTAAATGTCAGTTCTCATATAGAAGGGGTAGAACCCTGGGATCCCTATTTTCCCACTATAAACATCAAGAAAGTGGAGGGGCCAAATATAAACAATTAACAATGACAGGGGATGAACTATTGGGAACTTTTCCCTGTGGCCACTGCATATCGTGTAACCAGGTGAACAAGCTTAAGCAATTTACCAGTGCCAACACTAGTAAAGTTTACAATCTTAGGATTTTTGGTAACTGCTCGAGTAGTTGGGTTATATATTTGGCCACATGTCAATGTTCAGCCTTCTATGTGGGAAAAACTTCCCGTTCTCTCAGAATAAGAATAGGGGAACATCAGAGTGATATCCGTAACAAAAAGTAAACAAATGCTCTTTATCAACATACCACTAAACACCCTTCAGCCATGTTTATGTTTACTGTCATTGACAGGATTATTGGGGATAGGAGCCATCAGCAAGGATGGCAAAATATACTTAGCCACAAAGAAAAATACTGGATTATCCATCTTGGAGCCTTGTTTCCTCCTGGTCTCAATGACCATTTATGATAGATATATATCTATTTAGTTTTTGTCCTATTGGTACAATGCTATTTTGGGCCCATTTGGATTATTCTACATTCAAAATATATATATATATATATATATGTAACTTCATTTATTTGTTTAAAGTTTACATGGTGATATTGAATTATATTTGTACATATAATTATTAGCTTTCTATTTAGTTAATTATGGGCTCATATTGTTATAACTGATCCATTTTGTACACTAATAACTGTTTTGAGTATTAGATACATTTTTGGTTATGCGTTTGGAGCCTTCATCATTATTATTATTATTCCTGCTCATGACTATGACCTATTTTACAATGGTCTTTATCCAGTTTATCTATCTTGATACCTGTTTATTTAGATAGGAAGGGGTTGGACTACACCATTGTCTACCATTGGCTGGTGCATTAATAAATATGCACGATTTTCTTTCCTCACCAGTTTATCATTTTCACTGAAGAAGGCATTCTGCCAAAACTGGTTTGGATTTCTGATGAACCATTGGGGCATTTGTATGTCCTATTATAATATTGAAATTATGAAATCTTTACAATAAAGTATTGGACTATTTATGCTGGCCTTTTGTGTTTTCTAGGTTCTGTCAGTGAGCCAGCTGACATAGTTATTCATGCCAAGTTTAGTGAGTTTATCTATAATTCCAGAGTGGGGGATGGTATCAAAAGCTTTGGCAAGGTCAAGATAGACTGTGTGCACTACCATACCCTTGTCTAAAGCTCTAGCGACTGCTTCAAAGAAGGCAATCAGGTTTAGTAGACATGATCTACCTCTTACAAACCCAAACTGAGTGAGGTCCAGGCTTTGAAGGTTACCTATGTCTTTGTTTATAAGCTCCAAGATGATACATTCCATGGCCTTGCAGACCAGGCTTGTTAGGCTAATGGGGCGGTAGTTTCCAGGGTCCATGGTAGCACCCCCTTTGTGGAGTGGGATAACCATCGCTGTCCACCATTCAGTAGGCACATAGCTTGAGGTGAGGCTATGATTGAACATGATACTTAGGTGGGGTGCCAGTTCATTCTGTAGTTCATACAGTACGCAGCCTGGGATGTTGTCTAGTCCCATGGATGCTGTGTTCTTGGCTTTGGAGTGTGTAGTCTTTACTTGTTCATCCGTGATTACATGGGCTTTGCATTCTTCCAATATTAGGATGGGCCCTTTGGAGGGTGAGAGTGGGTAAAGTTAGCACTGAACCTATCTGCCAGGATGTTGGCAATATTGGTTGGTTTTGTATATTTAGTGCCATTATGCTGTAACTCAGAGCAGATCTGAGTGTTGCCATTGAGATACTTGACATAGCTGTAAAATGCTTTGTGGTTGTCTTTGGAATCAGTGGTGATTTTATTTTCATAACTGGCTTTGGAGGATTTTATGAGGGATCTCACCTTCTTACTGAGGCTGAATAGGGAGTTCCTCCAATCTTGGGATTTTACTCTTTTTTGCAACAGCTTCTTCCTTCTATTGTAGAGTTTGTTTATGGCATGGGACCATCAGATTGGCTTCCTTTTTTTGAAGGATAGCATCTTGGTTCTGTTGGGGATGGCACAATCCATGCACTCATGTATGTGCTTATACAGTGCATTTGTGTAAGATTCAGCAGTCGTACCTCTATTTTCCATCTGCATGGGTGTCATGAAGTTTGGCACTTCTGTCTTAAGAAGCATGAAGTTGGCTTTGGAGTCATTTTTGATGGTGGTTTCCTTAATGGGAGGTGAGGGGTATGGATGTTTAGGGTAATTAGCTTGTGGTCGGATCTGATCAGTGAGGAGTTGACCTCTGGTGTGGAACAGCAGTTACCCATATTGGTAATGACCAGGTCCATAATATTGCTGCCCCTGGTGGGGAAGTGGACAAGCTGATCCAAGGTGTTGGAATTTATGAATTTCAGAAAAGTTGAGTGAATGAGTTGATACATGAGTAGTTTTCCCAGTTGATGGTGGGGTAGTTGATTGTTATTATAAATAAGTCCCAAGTGTTAGTGGGTGGCTTAGAGGAGGGAGAGGGGGTATGGCTGATATTGGGAGAGAGGGAAGGACCAGGTCTGGATGTATAGTGCCACTTGGAGAAAATAACAAGAGATGATATACAAGGTGTGAGAAGTTGTAGGTTTTAGAAGAGGGTCTAGCTGAAGTATAGGGAATTATTTTGAGTTTTTTGTTGATAGGGAGGACTCTAAATTTGTTAGTGTATGTATTGGTACAATTGAATATAGATGATGAAATGTATACTGAAGTGTAATACTCTTACTCTTACATATCTATATGTCTGCTGGATGTAACATACAACCTAAGGGTTGTCATAAGTGATATAACTGTGATGAAGATTGATACGTACATACTCTCTTTCTTTAACATGCCATCGGTGCCCCTTAAAATGTATGATTTTAATTTAATAATGTATTATTTCCCGTTTGTTGAGCTGAGATAATACAAACTGTAATTAGTATTTTATACTGTCAAAGGTTAGAATCCAGAAATGTCATACAAATATGTAATACAATTATGTAATGCTTTTTTCATATTAATAGCATGTGTAAAAGTGTGTGCTACATATGTTAACCCATCACTATCCTCCTTATCTCCTCATCATGTTTCCACTCTCTTACCCTTTCTTGGTCCATATTGGAAACACTTTATTGTACACAACAATACCTTTAATTTATTTCGATTTTTAAAATATGTCCATTTTTCTGCAGCTGAATTTGTGGTGTGTTCATCACAACACTGTGAATGTATGGGAAAACATTGATCTTTGAATTCAATGAGTAATGCCATGCATCTGAATTTTTTTCAATTAATATAGTTTGGAAAATGCATTACCCTAGCAGAAGTGTAAGTTTATAGGGTCAACATTTAAAAATTGCCCCTAACTCTTGGCTTTTATCACCCATAGAGAGACAGAAAAAATAATTATGATGACAACCCTAACAGTAACATATCTCAAAGATCTGCTCCCTCCTCTCACCCTTTTTGTCTCATCAGTCTTTCTCCTTAGCATTTCAGCAATGCTAAACACTGAGTAGCAGCTGTAAATGCTGGGAAATGATAGGACAACACTTCTGGGAAAATCTTATGAGTTTTTGCCTTCAGCCTCTTTGTTCTGATGTCCTTCATGCTACTATGCTTATTCTTGCTGCACTATGGCAGAACAGCATGAAAACACTATGAGAGGCAATTATTATCATATGTTCAATAGGCTGTAGAGTTGAATGTACAGTAGATAAAGTATCCTACCAACAAACTTCTTTGCTTCATAGTGTTTCCGTCATTGTCTGGTTTTCTACCAGCATTTACATTTTCTGTCCTTCATGTGTTTCATAATCATTTACAACAAGCTCACATCTGACAATAAATTACCACAGGATATTAGGTATGATCAAACCTTTATGTGTTAAGCATAGTACAATATGCTGATTTGGACAATATTGCTGCTATATGTACATAAGGTGATAAGATCAATGTTGCTTCATTTCCACCCATGTTCTGAAGTATATCAGTTATGACTCATGCATGTCTGTCATAGATGAATTGACTTTATTACTCAAACATGTCATGTAAACATGTACAATTGCATAAGATTTGCAACATAACTCAAATACATCAACGGTTAACAGATGTGAGGTCTGTGTGGCTATATACCTGTTTCACCCATACAATGATTAATGCAATGGAGAAATGTGTAAATCATGACACATAAAACTTTAAGATACATCTCTGTATTACATTTTATTAGAATCACACCTGTTTGCTATGCCTGTACTCTTTATTTGTATGAAACTGGGCATGGAGCACCACAGACTACTGATAATTCCTGTTCTAAGTTCAACACCAAAAGATATAATTATGCATGGACTAATACTTTATCATCAGTCACACAAATAAGGTTCCAAACACAAAAGTACTGGTAAATCAACACATAGTCCAGATGTATCTTACCCAGAAAGGCAACAAAAACCAAGTCCACACTGTAAAAAACTTTAATGCTCCAACGAATGCAAGATATTATACCAGATTCCTGTATAATATCTTGCATTAGTTCAAGCATTAACACTTTTTACAGTGTGGACCTGATTTTTGTTGCCTTTCAGGATTAGATACATCTGGACTGTGTGTTAACATAAATGAGGTTGGGATATTTTAAGAACAGCCTGGAAACACACCACATAGTTTCATAGTTTCATAGTTTAGTACTAGGCTATCTGCCCTGGGGCATTTGTAAGCCTAGCCATAGTGATGTGGCTTTCGCCACCCCATAAAATGGTACAAAATGCACAGAATAGATTTAGAACACTGTGCCTCTGTCTAGTAGTGACACAGTGAAGGTCCCCTTATATAATAGAATTAGTTTACTGTGCCCCTGTCTAGTAGTGACACAGATGTAACCCCTGGGGTAAACTTACGATCTCCCATCCACTCATCAAGATTTCTCTTGAAGAGAGTCAGTGAGGGGCTCTGCCTAACATGAACTGGGATCCTGTTCCAGAGCATGGGAAGCCTCTGGGTTATGAATCTATCCCTCCAGCATGTCCTATTCATACTTGTGCTGAGGTTTAAGTCTTTAGCTCTCGTGGTTCTGATGGATTTGGATTTTTTGAGGTGGAGCATGTCCATCAGTTCCTGATTGGACTTGGCCTTGTACATCAGGCAGAGATCACCTCTGAGCAGGCAGTATGCTACTGAATAGAGCTGGAGTTTCTTTAGTCTGGCAGAATAAGACATATGTTGGAGACCCTTGATCCTCTTGGTGAGGTACTTTTGTGGTCTCTCCAGCTGCTGCAAATGCCGGGTGAGGTACATACCAAATGGGGCATTGTACTCAATCATGGGTCTGATGAGGGAGGAATATAGGGGTACAATGAAATCCTTGGATCTGGATGTGAATCCCTTCATGATAAGGTGTGCAAGGTAGAATGTTTTTCTAACCACTTTGGCAACGTGGATGTCAAATGAGAGGTCACTGTCGACTTGGGTCCCTAGGTCTCTGATTACTTTTTCCATACTCAGTGGGTTGCTGTCTATGTGATAATTTGTGGGTACTTTGTTTTTCCCAAAGGGGATGACTATACATTTTTTGGCATTTAATTTAAGGCCATGACTCCAGCACCAGTTGTCCGTTTCTGTGAGGCCTTTTTGTAGGATGTATGTGTCCGCTGGTGTATCGACTATGGCACCTAGTTTGCAGTCATCTGCGAACTTTGTTAGCCACAACCCTCCCATGTTTGCTTTAACATCTGAGAAATAAATGCTGAACAAGAGGGGTCCCAGGAAAGATCCCTGTGGGACACCACTTGTGACTGGCTTTGAGTCTGACATTGCTCCAGCGATTTTAACTTTATGGGTTCTGTCCTTTAGCCAGTTTGCAACCCATCTAGTGACATAAGGGTTTACATTTAAGCTGTTGAGCTTATCTATGATGCCTGAGTGGGGTATTGTGTTGAAGGCCTTAGCCAAGTCCAGGTAGGCTGTATGGACTGCTTTGCCCTCATCAATGGCTCTAGTGACTGTTTTGAAAAAGTCAACCAGGTTCAAAAGGCAGGATCTGCCCTTTACAAAGCCAAACTGGGTGGGGTCAAATGTCTGTAGGTCCCCAATGTCTCTGTTTATGAGTTCCATAATGATTCTTTCCATAGCTTTGCAGACCAGGCTGGTTAAGCTTATGGGGTGGTAGTTCCCAGGGTCTGTAGAGGTACCCCCTTTGTGGAGTGGTACCACTGTTGCTGTACGCCAGTGTGCAGGTACATATCCTGTAGTAAGGCTAAGGTTAAATAACATTTTTATGTGCGAGTTTAGCTCCTCTTGAAGTTCACGTAGCACGCAACCCAGGATACCGTCAGGTCCCATTGATGCTGTGTTTTTAGCTTTGCTGAGGGTGGCTCTCACCTGGACATCTGAGGATGACAGGGAGATTACATTCAGCTGGGATAAGTATTACTTCTTTTGGGGGGTGAGGGAGGGAAGAAATTTGCACTGAACCTGTCAGCCAGAATGTTGGCAATATCTGTGGGTTCAGTGTATTTTTTGTTGTTGTGAACTAACTCTGAGCATATCTGAGTGTTTTCACCCAGGTTTCTAACATAGCTGAAGAAGGCTTTGTGGTTATCTTTAGTGTCCTTAGCGATTTTTCTCTCAAAGTTGGCCTTGGATGTTTTTATGAGAGAACGTAGTTTTCTGCTAGTGTTGATGAGATATGTCTTCCCTTTATGGGATTTTGCTCTGTCGTGCAGCAGCTTCCTTCTTTTGTTATACAATTTGTTTATGGCTGAGGTCCACCAGACAGGATGCTTGCCTTTGGTGGAGAGGGACTTGGATTTATTTGGGATTGCATGATCCATGCATTCTTGGAGATGTCCATAGAAGGTATTTGTGAAGGATTCAGCATTGTGGGATGTGGTATCCACTGGCCCAGTGGGCTTAAAGGATACCATCTCAGTCTTAAGAAGAGTGAAGTCTGGTTTTGAGAAGTTTTTCACTGTGGTCTTTTGTGCTGGGGGTGGAGGTGGGATATGTATATCCAGGGTGATTAGTTTGTGGTCAGATCTCACTAGTGAGGGGTATACCTCCGGTGTGGAGCATTTTGTCCCCATGTTTGTGATGATCAGGTCTACTATATTATCACCCCTAGTGGGAGAGGTGACTAGTTGTTCCAGTGCATTTGAATTTATGAATTCCAGGAACCTTTGGGCTAGGGTGTTAGGACTAGAATAATGTACCCAATCTATGTTAGGGTAGTTGAAGTCTCCCAGTATGATGGTATTTTGTGATACATTCATATCCTCCAATGTCTTCAGGAAGGCTAAGTGGGTTTCCTGAGATTGGGAGGCTGGTCTGTAACATGCTACCAGTTGTATAGCAGTTTTGCCTATGGTTAGTTGCACCTGTATGGTCTCTGATGCTTCATGTGTTGCTACTAACCTGGAGGTGTGGGTGTCCTTGATGAATATGGACACTCCCCCTCCCTTTGTGGTTCAGCACGGGTTTTGGGGCCGAAAAGCATGATACGAGGTATAGCCTGGTAGTGCTGGGGTGCTCTCAGGAGGAGCCTTAAACCAGGTTTCAGTTACTGCACAGATGTCGATGTTCTCCATACTGAGGAGTGCATCGAGTGCCTGCATGTTGAGATTTAGACTTCTGGCGTTGAGCAGCATTACCCTTAGTTTTTTTTCCATTTTTGTTATCTAAGGAGGTGGGTTTGTCTTTTGAGCCTTGCCTAACAAAGGCACTATGGGGGTGGCAAGAGCCTTAGCCAATATCCGGAAGCCCAGTGGTGACAGGTGCAAGCCGTCCCTTGTGAAGCAGCATGGCTTGTCCAACATGTCATCCCAGGCAGACAGACATTGGATCCCCTTTGAATGACACCAGTACTTGAGCCAATTATTAAAGCTGATCATCTTGTCTTTGTATTGTGGCATCATTCTTGGTGAGGGCAAGATGCTGCTCAGGGTCAGGGTCATACCAGCCTGGGCTACATAATCAGAGAGGTCCTCTATGTCTCTTTTCATGTAGTCCAGGGAGGTACGTCTCAGGTCATTCACACCAGCATGGACAATGCGGAGTCATATTTGTACTTGCTTTGGAGTGACCTGAGTGCATGTGTTATGTGGCGGATCCTAGCTCCCGATAGGCAGCTCACAGTCACCCTCTCCTTGTTCAGCCTTGTAAGCGGGACATCAGTGTGTCTGACTATAGAGTCACCTATTACTAGTGCATCAGGCATGGTGTTTGGCCTTAAGGGCTGTGATTGATTGACACACTGATTTATTGAAGTATGTGTTGCGTGTGTTTTGTTTTGAGGTGGTGGATTTTTGGATGTCTGCTTTGGGAGCCTCTGTTGTTTTGGTAAGTTTTTAATTAGAGCCTCCGAGTATGTCTTTTTGTTTTTATGTGTTTGGTTTGCAGTTGTGGTAGGTCTATGTGGGACTGGGTTTGCTGTGTGTGTGGTTACCATCTCCTCCTGTCTGGTCATGCCAGCCCTGAGTTGAGAGAGTTCAGCCTCCAGTTTGGCTATATAGTTGCATCTCTCACATGTATTTGTGTTTGTTGGGAGGAGGAGAGGGTTGTCTGTGTATATGAGACAATTGTAGCATTGTCTCAAGATACCCAGATTAACCAGCTGAACTGGAGAGGACGCCAGTACTCTACCACTCAACATGCTAGAACAGTAGAAAGGAGTGCTGTGCCTTTAAGGGAAGTGGATATTCACAGAGGTGGTAGGTGGATGTAGTGCTTACTTAGTATGAGAGCGCTTACTTAGTAGAGAAGTTTTGAGAACAAGTGCTAGGCTTATAATATAGTGAGTAGTCTGATTATACTAAGAGTAGAGCTTCCTTAAGGGAAAATTTGAAGAGCAGACTTTGCGGAGCCAGAAGAAGTTTAACCTTGTTTAACCACACTGCACTATGCGCACAACCGCGTAAAGCCATGCAAACGCGGATTTTAAACAGGGAACTTCAAAAAATCTAGAAATGGTCCAAAACAACCAATTACTACAGCTCTTGTGCTGAGGTCACTTCTTATATGAACTAGTGAAAGGTATTCTGGCAAAACTGGATGGGCTTGAAGTACTGATATGTGTGTACATAAGGACGGAAATATACTTATAACAAATAAGAAACTAGAAGGGTCTCATAATTTAAAGTCTATGGACTGTATAAACAGGTTTACCTTTACCTGTGCATATTGCACAAGGGCGAACCACAAATGTCCGAAAGGCAGTCTGCAAAGTTTGCAAACGCCGAACAGAAAAATGTTTGAATATGCAATGAGCGAATGCACAGTGAGTTTTGCTCATTGCACATTCGACATTCTAGGGTGGATTGCGCTACAGTGGGGATCAGGAAATGGTTCCTTTCCCCACTGTAGTGCAATGTCGGAGTTAGAATAATAAAGTAGGGGGTGTGGGGGAGCAGCCACCCGCATTGAGGTGCAGGGGGGCTTGTCCCCTGCTTTACACTTTTTTCAACATAAATGTTCAAAAAACAGCAAATCTGCTTTTTGATTTGCTGTTTTTCGAACATTAAGGTTCGTCGACATGTCCAGTTTTGTGGTTTTGAGTTGCTCATATGAGCACTCAAACCACTGTGATTCATGGTTTCAAAGGTAAACCGTATAAACATGCTTGGAAGGAGCTAATAATAAGAATAAGCATTACAACTTCTGGTTTCTCAAATCACTAAGCAACAGCCAAAAAAAACACACACAAAAGTTATGTAATCTATGATTTTAGTAAATCTAGACATAAAATATATAATCGTCATATAAGATGAAGCAGTCTGTTGAATTTAGATACTAGAGACAGGATTTAATAACATGGGCTTCTGTATAATAAAACTACTGTCTTAGCTTGTCATAAATGACATACACTACACTGAACATCAAGGGGAAGCATGATGATTTTCTTATATAAGTAAATATGCATAACATGTCATGTAATTGCTTTAACTTGAATTGTAGTTTTTGTAACCCATCTTGATCATATATAATACTTAAGTGGTTACCAAGGCAACTAATGTTTTATACATGACAGCAAACTAACAAAGTTGTTCAAGAGAAGCAATAGAAGCCTGAACTTGGATGTCACAGACTGTAACAACCATATTCTGAGCAAATAGTATTAAATGGACAATAGATACTCAGTTTAATAACATGGGCTTGTGCATAATAACTACTGTTTTAACTTGTCATAAATGACATACACTATATTCAACATCAAGGGGAAGCATGATGATTTTGTCATATAAGTAAATGTGCATAACAAGTCATATAATTGCTTTAACTTTAATTGTGGTTTTGTAACCCGTCTTGACCATACATAATACTTAAGGTGTTACCAAGGTAACTAATGTTTTATACATGACATCAAACTGACAAAGTTGTTCAAGGGAAACAATAGAAGCCTGCACTATGAATGTCACAGAATGTAACAATTACATTCTGAACAAATAGTATTAAATTGACAATAATCACTCAGTTTAACATTTGCTGATTATACAAAATAGAATGCTGCCATTTAAATCTAAAAACTTTCATTAAATGCCATAAAATGCCAATTTATGAATATGGAAAGAGAACTTGTAATCATTAATCACAGTAAGTGAATTTCTTGTTTTTAACATATAAGTTCACTCATTTTATAATAAAAAATGATAGATATGAAAAGCCTTATATGTAGGAAATGGGGGGATGCACTGATAATTAAAATGCACTAACTTTCATCAATCATTACATAAAAACAAAATTGATCCATTAAGTAAGTTAGCAGCAAACAAAATGATAACTTAAATGCTAGCAAACAATGAAATATAACTTCTGATATATCCAGTACAATACATTATATTATAAATATTAGGTATAAATATTATTACCATTTATTTATATTAAGTAATACACACAGAGGTATCTGAGGAGGAACACCTGATCTGTGATATGTAGCAATAAGTAGCCTGTTTTTTTTTGCTTATTTTTAGTAGTTATTGCTTATTCTAGATATTTTTAGCAATTTTATTGTATACTGCATACTTGCACTGTATTTCATAGCTATTGGCTCACTGTTGGTTTTCTGCTGTGATAAACATTTCTGTAGTGTTTTCTGCCTAAAATACCTGCTGGCCTTGCAGTTGCCCACCCCTACTCTAAATTTGATCTTGGACACTCCTCCCAGTCTAGTGTCATTAGCTCATTTTACCTAATACAGAGAGAACATCTGAGAAGGCCAACCCACTTAGTTTATTTCCTTCTGTTCCTCCTTTCTCCCTTTCTTAAAAAAAAAATGCCTGCATCTCCTTGTGTTCTGACTGTGCTTCTGAAATGTTTTGGAAATATAGAGTATATTTCAGTGCATTTATTAAAACTGTATTTGGCTTAATATTGCTACAATGCAAGTGCTCTAGGTTGCACTGCATCTGAATTGTTTTAGTGTTGTTTTAGCTGCTTTTGTGCATACATACCCCTAGATTCATGAATCCTCCATGTAAGACTTAATAAGTCTTATTCGGAGGCTGCAGTTGAATGGTATGACATCAGTGTGCCATGAATATGCATGAGGGCGTGCTGACTCAACTGTAAGTCTTACATGGACCGTGTAAGAAAGCAGGGGGTGTGTCCAACTGCCGAGCAGTCTAAATGTCCACGCCCCTGGAAGTGTTTAAAATAAAAGCAAATAAACAAGAGCGAATCCGCTCAAATGTCCCTGCACCCAGCACCTCACTGTCTGATATTGTAAACCCCCATCACAGTTCTAAAATGCATAACATTAAATTTTTTTTTAAATTCCCAAAATAGCTGCCCGTATTTGCGCGTGTGTGCGCAGGTGTGCCCATTGCTTAGCTACAGTTAGTAATTCTGAAATGGAAGAGCATAAGAAAGAATGTTTATGCAAATCACACCAAATACCAATAGCATAAAGGTAGAGCATTCGCACAAAGAAGAGGCATTCACGGTTTGAGTCCCACCACTCCCTTTCGTATTTATTTTCTAAATGAGTATATGGAATAATACCTAACATATATGTTTAAACATAACTAAAAAGCAGTGAAATGGCCAATGCATCAGTGAACAAAATAAATATTTTAAAAGATCCCAATATAAAATTGCCTGCAGTTAAGCAGCGCTTCACCCAGCACAATAGAGTTGCTCATAGTTCAATAGCACTTTACCCAGTGCAAAAGAGTTGCCCATAGTTTAACAGCGCTTTACCCAGCACAATGTGTTTGCGCGGACGTGCACGCCATGCCAACCAGGGTACCGTAGGGCACCAAGGAGCAACATAGAGCAAAGTTGCTTAAATGCAGCCACACCCCCTAGCCTGTCAGGACAGTATGAAAATAAAATGAATGACAAGGTTCCAACCCAGGACTCTGTGCATCAAAAGCAAAGTACAGAACCACTAAGCCATGACAACATAGGGGAAACAGCCACTGTTAACATTCATATACTTACTAATGGTAGTTTAACCATTACTAAGCAGGTCTGCAGTCAGCCGAGAATTTTACAAAATGGCCAATCACAAAAAAGTGTGGGGAATGCGGCATATTTAAGCCCCACGGGTGGGAATACATGCCATAACTGATTGTAGCTCACATCTGCAGTTAGAATGTCTGGTGCCAGAGAGGGAACACGCTTCTGAGTGCAACGTTGGGGCATCGAGGAGTCGAAATACATGGTTTGGCTCCTTGTCCACCGTCATGAGTCAAGACTCCTGCAGGGCCAGTTCCAAGGGATGGAGTACAAGGCAGAGGCTTGGAACCAGTTAGCTCGTGACCTCACCAATGCCACAGGCCTTCCTCAGACTGGTGAGCAGGTCTGTCACCACCATGCAGACCTGAAGAGGCAAAAACAGGACCGCCTGAACCAATGGATACAGGAGGCCCATGGGATGCTGGATGCCCCACAACTGAGTATGTAGCCATGGAATGCAGTATGTAAGAATTGATAATGGAGTATGTATAATGGATAGGTATGTCTCAATATCCCTTCATTTACTTTACAGCTGCAGGTGACCATGCTGCGAATCAGCAAGCCTATGCTGATAGGCTGCTGAGGCTGCACCACCAGGCAGGTTAGTGATTATTCTGCATGTATTGTTATATAAAATATGGGAGAGAGCATGAAAGAAAGTGTTGTAGTCCAATAATACAGCCATAAAATTGCCTGAATAAGTCCTCTGCATGTACTGTCAGATAAAAACATCAGAGAGGCAGAAAAAGAGTGTAGTACCCCATTAAGAAAGGTAACATATGTCTGGAATAATATCTCTGCAGGCACTGTCATATAAAATAAGTGAGTGAGCCTGAAAAAAGAGTGTTCTAACCCATTAATAAAGATATAATATGTCTTGAACATGTCTGCCATATACACCGTTAAAACAAATAAAGGAGTGAGCCTGTGGAAAAGTGTGTAATGTCAATAATAAAGGTCTAAAACCCGGAGTGTGTCTGTGTCAAAGAGTTTGAAATGTTGTTGTACCCTTGCATTATACAAACAGTACTGTCTGAAAAGGTGCTGGCAACTCAGAGTTGTGTAGTCCCATATAAAGTGGGTGATGGAAGTGCTAGTAGCTGTGAAACATATATACAGTCCACAACAGTCAGTTACTGGCTGGCATGAATAAGTAAATCTGGCACACGTGAAGCATGTTATTTTTCCCCAGAAATGTGAGTGTGTGTCAAGAAATGCAGGGTTCTGTACAAATTGAAGCGAAAATGTCATGTGAAAACATCCCAGATATGTAGATAAAGAAATATAAATGCAATCAAGAAATATGTAGCAGTAACATCTGCATCCTGGACAGTTAGTATGTCAGATGTAGGTCAGGCATATATTGAACTAGCCAAACCCATTACACAACCTAATGTATGGTAGCAAGTATAATAATGCATGTAGGGGATATACACTTGCAGTCACTAGGATTGTAGTGTAGACGACAAGGTAATTATAAGATGTTAACCGAGGTTTTTTCTACACCCTACTGTATGTGCATAAACCATGCAATTCCACACCTCAATGGGTATGTATAATCTTAAATATTTTGTTGTGACATATGTCCTGTTGTTCTATAAATATTTGCATTCACGTTGATGCATGTGCCCTGTTTAAATACCACAATCATGGCGGCCTGTTGCTACCAAACATCCCTGCATGCTGTTGGAATATCCACTGTGATTCAATATATGCATGTGTTATGCTTGCTGTTCAACTGTTGTAACCTTGGTGGGTTGGGTTAATGGGAATATTACTGCATGCTGTTACAACTAATCTGGAATCCTGTTTTGCTTATGTTGTAATTAAACACACCTAATCACAGAACGTATGGGAAGGCCAGTCCCAGCGGACCCACCTGTCCCTCCTCAGCTGGCGAGTGCACCTGACACCAGCAGGTCCAGTGCCCAGCCCGGGCTCCCCTCCTCCATTGGTCCAGTGCCACCTTCAGGTGGAAGTGCTGCAGGGGATGGGACTCATCCCCCCGTGCAAGTGTGGATGGAGAAGGGCCACCTGTCACCCTTCGAAGGGTCCAGGTTGTGGTGCGTAGGGAGATCCAGCGTTCAGTCACTGATCCCATACACCAGCTCAAGGCGAGAGTGGCACATCTCAAGGGTGAACCTGCCCATCCTACGCAGCCCCCAGCACAGCCACCCATGGGGCTGTGAAGGTTCAGTGGTGACTGCCCATGGGTGGGGATGTCAGTTCCACTGTTACCATCTGTGGACTTATGGGCTTGCGATTTCCAAACATCCGACCCCATCAATTGTGTTCACCCACCCCATGTGTCATACACCACCCCTGTATGTGTCTTGTCTGTCTTGTCTGTTTACCTTCCCAACCTAACCCCCAACATACCTACTTCCTATACCTCACTTCCCACTCTCACCTGAAAAAAAAAAAAAGGGCAATCTGTACCCACAAAAAAAATTACGCCCCATACATAGCTGCCCATTTTGCATACATGTCCATTGGACATGTAAGCTGATAATTAGAATTGGCAGTACAACATACTTTGTTGTCCTCACCCCTCTCCCAGGGGTGGAAGGTTTCAAATTTCACTCCAAATTCATTGCATATGCACAGCTGTTGCTGTTAAAGCAATGAGCAGCTATGGACCTTCCCTACACCCGTCCTGCACATCCCGAGCTTGTTTACCTACTGTCTGTCCCTCTTTGTGCCCCCTTTTTCACCACTTTCCTATCTCCCCATTTTCTTTTCTTTAAAAGAAATTAGCGTGGGGGTTAACGGGAGTAAGCACTTTTAAGCAGTAGTAAGTGGGTTTAAGCAAGTGTGCGCATGTGTGCACTTAGCTAAGTGTCGCTAAGCGTCACGCAAACCCGCAAACCAGCTTACAACTGCTTAAAAGTGCCTTAGTCACTCTATGGCAGGGCCCTTGTTCTGCTGAGCAGCAAAATAAAAAACCTCTGCCAGTCTCGAACCCCAGACCATTGACACAATAGACTGCAGGAATTACCACTAAGCCACAGCAGATATACAAATATAAATATATCATGCATTACAATGTGGGAATGTAAATGGAAATTAGGAATGGTATAACACAAATCCTTTTCTGTGGGTCTTTAGCAGCAGTGGTTGTGGAATTGCATGACATGACTGTGAAAGGAGAACCAGCCATCCTAGCAGGGAATAATGTAACAGTAGCAACTTACAAACACCACACAGTATCAGACCAGGATAAATACTGGCCACAGGAATACAGTGCAATAACCACATTTGTATGGCAGTTAATTGTGTAAGTGAGAAAAAAGTACATACTCCCATGTATCCTATGTTAGCATTTGGAGGGGTGCGTACATCTCTACACTGAGATGTGTGTACTGGAATCAGCAACATTCAGGTTTGAGTACAACATGCATATAACTGGTTACAACCCTAGCATCAGATAAGAGACATATACCAACCTTCAGACTGACACAACGGTGTCCAGAGCAAACAAGCATTAGCCCCACCTTGGAAATATGAAAGGGCTATGCTACCTAACCTAGCATTTTATAGCAGTGGGCTGCAATCACAGTGAGTAATGCAATCACCAAACAGCAGGCTGCATGCAGTTACTGAATGGTGGGCAGCAATTGGTGCAGAGGCTGTCACATGCACAAGTACAGATACCTAGAAAAGCAGGCTGTACCTGCAGTTCACACATGCAGTTATATCATTGCAGGTGCTGTGAGATAGAGAGTGAGAGAGAGAGAGACACGGACACAGACACAGACTGCGACAGAGACAGAACAGAATGAGAAACTGAGACAGAAAGTTAAATAGAGGGTGAAAACCCAATACAAACCACCAATAATAAAAAAAAAAACTACAAAACCATAACACACGGAGCAGGGAAATATAAAGGTAAGGTATGTAACTCACATGTATGTGTTGGCATGTTGCAGATGTTCCTGAAGAGTACTCTACACACTGCAAATCATCCATGTGTGGCAGCAGTATGTATCTATCTGTATCTGTACATGTGCATAGGGCAAGGGACATACTGCAACTGTTAGCGAAGGGTGGACAGATATCTGTCAGTGAAGGTTGATATGTGCATATATCCATGTAGGTCGTAGTGTGTGGCCTAGAAAATAGCATGCAGTGCGCAGGAGCGGCCTTAGGTCAACTGGTGCCCTAGGCAAAAGGGCTCCATGGTGCCCCCTACCACACTTCCTGGTGCCCCCATCCTTGTCTTACTACACCAGATACATAGTGTAAAAGCACCCCTGCTAGAGTGGCACCCTAGGCGGCTGCCCAGTTGGCCTATGCCTAAGGCCATCTATGGTAGTGTTGATATATGTCATGTGGTGGTTAAATGCTGTGGGACAGATTTGCCAGATCTGCTGTGTTACAGCCAGTGAGGCCTGCTAATGCTACAAGGGCTGAGGACACCCACATGCATTCTGCACAACACTGTGCAATTTAATCTCGTACCTGTACATCCCACAACTGTTGCATAAGCGATATCCCCACCATGAAAGGTGGACTGTACATGTGCCTGTATGTACATCCATGTGTACAGCAATGGATGTGTACATGTATGTGTATAGATATGCATATATATAATATAAATATGTATATACATATATATATATATATATATATATATATATATATATATATATATATATATATATATACATATAGAGTGAGAGAGAGAGAGAGAGACAGAGAGACATGGGGTCATATGTACTGCAACAGGTGTGTGGTGACCAAGGCATGGACTGTAGACAAGTGTTGATACTGCAGTGCCATTCCACCTTCCAAAAAAACAGTGTACCCATTAACTACCACATAGGTAGAGATCTACCTAACAGTGAAGGTGTGATAAGGGAACATGGGACACAGGTGGACAGTAGCCTCCACTTTGATGAAGATAGTGCCACACTACACCTGTAATCTGTCTGTGTGGTATGTGTCATGACAACAGGTGTGTCATCTATGGAAGTATAGGGTAGAGTTCCCCTCTACTCATCACAATGCCCTGTGTGGTATGTACTTCACATGACAACTAAGCCAGGTGAACAGACCACAGACAGACCTCCCAAAGGGTAATGCTGGCCACAAACAGATGTCCTATGCAGACTGACTCACAAAACCACAACTACACTGTATTGCATACTGGCCACACAGAGGTGACCTCTGCCAGACATACAGAGGTATGTCACACCAATAGCTGGGTGCAACCACCATGGCAACATATCACAATCCCTCTGGGATATATGCTCTAGGGCCCTAAACCTTGTTAGCTCACTAAACAGCACAAGCTGGAGGGAAGGTTCCCATCTCAGAGATATGCCATACACTGGAATAGACCACATAGCAATAGCAAACAAGGCTCCTCCTTAGCAGTTGTTATAAATACCCCTGATTATTGTGTAGAAGATTGGTAATACACCCCAGGAAACACCTCTGTGGTTCAGGTTGACAGGGGCAAGTGAAATCAAAGTACATGTGTGTCAAAGGCCAGGGTAGCATATGGCTAGGCTGCTGTAGGCCCTAGGGCCAATAGCATATTACCTACCTATGACACTATGCACTCACACATGTACTTAATGCAATAGCTGTTATCTGAGGATGAATAAGTGTAACGTTGAATGTGTGCAAGGTCTGTAAAGGTGTGATAGCTTAGTGTGATGTTGTATCTGACATTGTAGTGCCCATCCTAGCTGTGAGGACAGCAACTGATGCGTAATGTACTGTTAGACAGACATAGTAGTACGGCATATGATGTGACGTAGTTCTCCGTTGACGAATGTGGTGTCTCATTGTAGGCTAAAGCAATACATGTATGCTTAGCGAGTGGCACTGCTGGTGAATCCATCACCGATATGAAATGTAGTACTACCTGAAGCTGTAGGCCTAAACAGCACAGTATGGTGTGTGTTCACATTGCTTGGAAACACTGTCGTGTGTATTTCCTGTGGTCTGCACAGAGGACAGAATGCAGGCATAAGGGTGTGTAAGTAGTGGCACACAGTACTGTGTGGTACACAGGTAATGCTCGTCTGTGTTGGCATACAGTGGTGCATTGTATGTTTGCCTGATGTTTGTGTGATTATGCCTGTACAATGGCTGCAATCATATGTGTGTTACAGGGTAAAAGTGTGTATCCAGCAACATATATAGTCTGTTACAGCAGTATGACGCCTATAGTAACAACTGGACACATCTGTTAGGCAGGGCTATGGCATCAATGACTAGGGTGGTTGATTGGTACTACTATACCTGTACTTTACATCCATTGCAATGGATGACATCTCTGTTCATGCATTGGTGTGATATACAACCCTGTCTTGAGGTTGTGCAATGTGTCACAAACAGTGTGTCGGGTACTGTTGTATAGTGGTGTGATATATAGAGTCTGCCAGGCAGTGTTAGTTAGTTGTGGCCTGAGAACCAATAAGTGGTATTGAACGTGTGTAACCTCTGACAGACAATAGGATGGTATATATGTCAATAAAGTGATATCTGTGGGTAGAGGTGTAAAGTGTGCCACAGGACACTCTCACACATATTGTTCATATCTTTTTCAGCCAGATGGCCCACCAACGCAACCCAGCATACACAGCGGATGTGGAAGAGGTGATACTCGACAGCCTATTGCAGCAGTACACAATGCTGTTGTCCAGAAGCAGCCAGCACCAGCAGGAGTGGACTGCACTGTGGCAGGAACTTGTTCATTGGGTAAATGACATAGGAATGCATAACCGGACAGATGAGCAGGTACACCATCATTGCAGTGATTTAATTAGACAAGTCCAGAGGCATGCATCTGATATCCAAAGACAGCAGCTTGCCACAGGGGGTGGGGTGGCCATTCACCCCCCCCTCACCAGAGCAGAGGAGCTGCTCCTAAGCATGGTGGCTCCTGGACAAAAGCTACATCAACCTCTGACATGTGTTGTAATGGAGGCCGGAGCCACCCAGCACATCCAACTGGAGCAAGCAGGTAACATGCCCTATCTGTAGACTACAGTTAACTATATTGTTAGATTATGTCTACGTGAGATGTGTACTGTGTGTTTAGCAGTTCCACTGCCTAGTGTTGTGCAATATGGATAGTGTGAATAATATCCCTACACATGTGACTGTTGACTGTTGTTGTACTGCAGTTTAACATACCCACTGCAGCAATGCCACAGTTGTGGCCACTGATGAACCCTCTCATATTCTCGTAGGTCCCTCTGTTGTGACGGCAGGGCAGCCATTCCATGCTGGTGTGTGTTATATCTGCAATGTTGGTAATGAAATATGCATGTCATAGGTGAGGTGTAGGCCATGTACACGTAACACACCTACTCATAATGCATGCCGTGCATGTTTGCTGTGAGACGTTGCACAGCTCAGTAATGTCACTAGCTACCTCAATGACATGCAATACACAGAGAATGACACACACTTGTGGCAACCCCGTAGTACACATTGGATAGGCATAGTTGCAACACCTGTACACAACATAACACATTTATCACATGCAGTACACAAAGTCATGCTACATACGGTGTAACCACACACCCGCTGTAAGGTCCCACTTCAGTATCCCACATGTCATCCACACACACATGATGTACCACAGGGGTAGAGGCCTATCATGGGGCTGTGCAACACTCTTCAACACGTAACACAGTCATGTTAGGCAATGCTCCCTACTGGGCACCTCATACACCCATGTACAAAGTGGCTGTGTAATAGTGAACGTATCCATGGCACTGCAGTTCAGGTACAGCATGCTAGGCAGTGGTCTGTCACACAGTAGTAGACATGAGTGACCACAAGATGCATGATGATGATGATGATGATGGCACATGGTACTACACCCCATCCAGTTACATTGACCACAGTACTACACATAGCAGTCTTTGCTGTGCACCTCATTGTTCTGTGTGTGCAATATAACTTGTCTGGCCAGATTCAAAAAGTGTTACTCTCAGTGTAAGTCTGTCCTGATTCTGAAGGACTTGCTCTGAGTATAAGTGATTTACTTTAGTGTAAGACCTACCTATAAAGAGACTTACATCCAGAGCCAGATTCCAAATGACCAGGTCTCATCCTGCTCTCCGTGTAAGTGGCCACTTACACTGAGAGTGTAAGTTTTGGAATTGGGCCCATCCTATGGTGCTGGCTGTAGATACTGTGCTTTCTAGGCTATAAACTAGATAAGCAGATAATTTGATTTGAGCAGTGACTGACTATGGTGAGTTTCTGTTTCTCTCTTGTGCTGTGTAGAAAAGACTTTAAATACATCTATGATGTGTAGCTGTACAGTGCTGTTGTGCTCTGCCACAACATTCTTTCTTTTCTAGCAGCATCATCACCCTATTAAACAATTGTGTTATCATCCATTCCAATGTGCACTGTCACAGTTGTAAAACAATATATTGTGTGGCACTTGGGATTCATCCAGTGTTCTCCAGCTTGTGAATTTAGTTTAGTCAGTTCAAATCCAGCCATTACTCCTTTTCAAGTTGTGTTTTTATGACTGTGAATGTACATGTAAGTAGCAAGATTATCACCCATCTATCTGTGCTGTACATGTATAATGGGAGAGTCTTCTTATAATAATTTCTGTACATTTTTTACAGATAAATGTTTTTTCAGCACTGATTATGACATTTGATACAATTTGCCATTTAATAGTAATATAAAGCCTTTTCCTATGGTGTGAGGAAATGAGATAATGTTCTGTATATTGCTGTCCTGGTGAGCCATGGGTTCAAATCTGTTATTATCTACACGTGCATGGCTGGGATTCTGTCATCACATTCATGATTGCATTATGTATCATATTTGTTTGGCTATAACTAGCATCATCCAATATTATGTGATAAGACAGATCACACCACTCATTTAACTAAATTATAGGCACACATATGCCTTGTTGCAATAAGATGATGTAATACCTTCAAATACACATATATCTCACAATTGTAGTAAGACTTCTCTCGTGCAGCATTCAGACTTCACAATTTCATGTAACTTCTGGGGTTGCATAGGTAGATGTTCAAAACCTATAATAATTGGGGGTGGATCCTAGATGGCCAACTGAGAGTAGTGAATTTTGAGAGCTCCATAAACTAGTATAATAATATAGGAAAATGTTATTATTTTCAAGTTTAAAACATCAGAAATATATGGCTAAACTACTAAACTACATAAATATCAGTTTTGGTGGAGATATACAAACATTTTCCTGTCAAGTAACTTGCAGATATATTGAGTCACTGAATATGAACAACTCAAGAAATTCTCATCCAGATGCTGCTTTGAAATAAGAACTGCAATTGATGACATCTACTTTACAGGAACTATCTTTGAAGATGGATGGCTTTAAAACTGACTTAGAAAACCTCAAATTAAATTCTCAGAAACAGACTGATACTCTTAAGGAACTATTACAGCAACACCATACAAAAATAATAAATATAGAGACTTCTCTAAATGACATTGAAGGGAGACTCAAAGAAGAAGAATTCCAAAAAGAATTTCTGCTTAAACAGAATGCATGGCTGCTTAACAAAATAGATGATATAGAAAACAGGAAAGGAGAAACAACATAAGGGTCTTTGGTCTGACTGAAAACACTGAAGGACATTAGTTCATTCTTAACCTGGATTCCTGAATTTTTAGACTTGAAAGAGGGAATTTCATTTGGAATGGAAAGGGCGCATAGAGCACTGAGTAAACTTGCTTCTAACTCAACAAATACTCCATCTAGATCCATAGTTATAAAATGTATTTCATTTCTGGACAAGGAACTAATATTAAAATCTGCTTGGAGAAAATCACCCTTAAAATACAATCCAACCTGATAAGGTTTGACAATGATTATTCTTCCAAAATACTAGAACAAAGGAAAAATGTCTGGCGAATAATAAAACTGTTGAAACAAAACAACATCAAAGCACAGCTGGCCTTTCCAGCCAAGATAAAAATACTTTTGCCAATGAGATGAGAACCTTTGGCTTAGAAGACAGTACTATATTCATCAAAAACAGCAGTGTCGATCCCAGAAGAAATAGAATGGATGGTCCCTACTCTTAAAAGAATAAACGAAACAAATCCTTGGACTGATGCTAGAAAGAAGAAAAAAAAAATGATTCCAGGATAGCTGTCCCAAAAATATAACTCTTACAACTACATCTCTCAAAGTATCAACTGGTATGGTACATCACTTGACATCTGTTTTTATTTAAAAAGGAGGGTTTCTTAAACAACTGAGAAACAGTAATGATTTATTCAGAATGTTCAGAGTCCAAGAATTCTTCACAAACCAAGGTAGGTCAAGATGGGTTACTTTTTATATCATATATAAACCAAACAAAGCAACATATAGTACAAACATAGAAGTTTCTATTCCCCTACTTGAACTCAATGAATACTTATCTTGTTCATTTTTCATTGATTTTACTTATAATAATTTAAGTAATTAATTAACTAATTCAACGAGGTACCATTCATCAGAGTTCGGACTCAAATGTAACAAATTAACATCATATATAATAGCAGTAACAGTAGAGTGATTTGAAAAAAAAAATGCTGTCATGGAGACTAATGCCTTCTTCAGTTAAAGTATGATTTAGAAATGTTATATATATCCTGGTTAAATAATAGTAGCAAGCTTTTAGTACAAATGTCATCATTATTCTGTCTAAATATAGTTAATATCAATTATGCCAGGCATCACAGCTATGAGTGCTGTTTGATCAATCCTGATATGGTGTGTGTGGATGTAGCTGTGTCTGGCAGCTAGTACAAATGTTATTATTATTCTCTCTAAACATAGCAAATATCAATTATGGCAGGTATCATACCTTCAAGTGCTGTTTGATCAATCCTGATATGGTGTGCGTGGATGCAGCTGTGTCTGGCAGCTAGTACAAATGTCATTATTATTCTATCTAAACATAGTTAATATCAATTATGGCAGGTGTCATAGCTTCGACAGCTGTTTGATTAAGCCTGACATGGTGTGTGTGGATGCAACTGTGTCTGACAGCTGCTGTGTGATTCATTTTCATCTCCAGGAAGCTGTGTTTTGCAGCTTGTGATTGAAGCTTACTGATGCTTGTGTATTGGGAGGAGAATTTTGGTGTCTTGGCCTTGATCCAGGGGAAGGGGTGGATAAAGCTGTGATTTGGGATATTTTGGCAGAGAATAGTTTGTTTGTGCATCTGCTGAGTGAGGGGTGGGAGGGCTGGAAGAATGTGTTATCTCTTGTTTTTGTGGTGGCTTGTTGGGAGGTTTTTTTTTATCTGTTTGCTCTCCGTTCTTTTCCTGGCTGCTGCTTTGCTGAAAGGGAGGGAATTTAGGCTTGAAGGTACATTGAAGGGAAGCTTTGCTTCAGGTGCAACGTGAGCCTCTGGTATGCAGTACACAGGCACACAGAAACAGAAGCTAGGGTAACGGAGAGAGTGACGATAACTCTTAACGGCTCTGAGAAGCCTCTGAGATGATTCTCGGCAATGAAGTTTTTGGTTTAAAATATATATATATATGTATATATATATATATATATATATATATATATGTATATATATATATATATGTATATATATATATATATATATATATATATATATATATATATATATATATATATATATATATATATATATATATATATATATAAAATAGAGGGGCTGTTTTATACCACATGTACACATATTTATATGTCTCGCAACACTTTGTTTAGCTCATTAAGTTGATTCTTGATAAATATATATATATATATATATATATATATATATATATATATATTTTTTTTTTTAAATAATAAGCGCAATTTTATATTTCAAATGTATTTTGGTCCAAACACATTAAGGACTTACATAAGAGTGGAAGTCTCAGTTATTGTGAAAGACTAAGAGCACTTGGTCTTGTGCAGAACCCTTTGCAATAGTCTGGGAGGTGAGCTTGTTTGGACATGTTGGGCATATGGGGATAGTGGATTCTAGGAGTGTTTGGGGTTGCTGGGAAGTGCTAGAGAGTCATCAGATTTCCTTCATGGAAATATCTGTGGGAATGGAAGGTGTGTTGAGTGGTTCACTGACAGAGTGGCCACTGCATGGAACAGGATGTTAAATGGAACAGGACAAATATTGGTTTGGATATTTTAAGAACAGCCTGGAAACACACCACATGAACTAGTGAAAGGTATTCTGGCAAAACTGGATGGGCATTGTTGCTCATGCTTGAAGTACTGATATGTGTGTACGTAAGGACAGAAATATACTTATAACAAATAAAAAACTAGAAGGGTCTCATAATTTAGTGTCTATGGACTGTATAAACAGGTTTACATTTACATGTGCATATTGCACAAGGGTGAACCACAAATGTCTGAAAGGCAGTCTGCAAAGTTTGCAAACGCCAAATGAAAAAAGGTTAGAATATGCAAGTGAGTTTCGCTCATTGCACATTTGACATTCTGGGGCAGATTGCGCTATAGTGGGGATCAGGAAATGGTTCCTTTCCCCACTGTAGTGCAACGTCGGAGTTAGAATAATAAAGTAGGGGGGTGTGGGGGTGTAGCCCCCACATGGAGGTGCAGGGGGGCTTGCCTCCCTGCTTTACACTTTTTTTTCGACATTAATGTTCAAAAAACAGAAAATCTGCTTTTTTATTTGCTGTTTTTTGAACATTAAGGTCCGTCAACATGTCCAGTTTTGTGGTTTTGAGTCGCTCATATGATCACTCGAACCACTGTGATTCGCGGTTTAAAAGGTAAACCGTATAAACATGCTTGGAAGGAGCTAATAGTAAGAATAAGCATTACAGCTTGTGGTCTCTCAAATCACTAAGCAACAGCCAAAAAAAAAAAAAACACACAATAGTTATGTAATGTATGATTTTAGTAAATCTAGACATAAAATATATAATCGTCATATAAGATGAAGCAGTCGGCTGAATTTAGATATTAAAGACAGGATTTAATAACATGGGCTTCTGTATAATAACACTACTGTCTTAGCTTGTCATAAATGACATACACTACACTGAACATCAAGGGGAAGCATGATGATGTTCTTATATAAGTAAATATGCATAACATGTCATGTAATTGCCTTAACTTGAATTGTAGTTTTTGTAACCCATCTTGATCATATACAATACTTAAGTGGTTATCAAGGCAACTAATGTTTTATACATGACATCAAACTGACAAAGTTGTTCAAGAGAAACATTAGAAGCCTGAACTAGAAATGTCACAGACTGTAACAATCATATTCTGAACAAATAGTATTAAATGGACAACAGACACTCAGTTTAATAACATGGGCTTGTGCATAATAACTCTACTGTTTTAACTTGTCATAAATATCATACACTATATTCAACATCAAGGGGAAGCATGATGATTTTCTCATATAAGTAAATGTGCATAACAAGTCATATCATTGCTTTAACTTGAATTGTGGTTTTGTAACCCATCTTGACCATACATAATACTTAAGGTGTTACCAAGGTAACTAATGTTTTATACATGACATCAAACTGACAAAGTTATTCAAGGGAAACAACAGAAGCCTGCACTAGGAATGTCACAGAATGTAACAATTACATTCTAAACAAATAGTATTAAATTGACAATAATCACTCAGTTTAACCTTTGCTGATTATACAAAATAGAATGTTGCCATTTAAATCTAAAAACTTTCATTAAATGCCATAAAATGCCAAATTATGAATATGGAAAGGGAACTTGTAATCATTAATCACAATAAGTGAATTTCTTGTTTTTAACCTATAAGTTCACTCATTTTATAATAAAAAATGACAGATATGAAAAGCCTTATGTGTAGGAAATGGGGGGTGCACTGATAATTAAAATGCACTAACTTTCATCAATCTTCACATAAAACAAAACTGATCCTTTAAGTAAGTTATACATGTGGAGGATTCTCACATGTACAGATGAAGTCTGGGTGCTCTGTCAGCCAGTCACCATGTGTCCTATTAATAACCCTGTCACATTCTCCTTGTCTCCCATCAAAGAAGTCTCTAGGGGATCTAGATCGAGGGAAGCTGCCTCATGAGTACCGTGATGTTCATCCATGCTGTGCCTTGTTCTGGGTTGTGAATCGTCCTCTGGAACCCTCTGGAGCAGCAGGTAACATCACTGAGTAGAAGTCTCCCAGCATCAGACATCTTTTGAGACCCATATTCCTTTTGGGCCTTCATCTTTTCTGCTTTCCAGGGCCTTGTAAGGGGTCAGTCAGACAGGTACATTCAGAGGGCATTTTTAATAGTATTGTACCTAATCATTGTGATGAGTACAGGGGACATATTTTTCCGACCCTTTATCGAGTGGTGAGATGAAGTGGGGGGCCTTTCAGGTTACTGCAGGTGTCGTGGTCTACTGAGGCAAGCATTGGGGCATATGACTGGTTACTGTCAACATTGACCTAACCTCCCCGATAACTCTCTTCTGTGTAGATGTGAATCCTCTATTGATATGGTGTTTTGGGGAAGTTTTTCCTAACTACTTGGCATATGAGTATTTCAGGCCATGTTCTCTGGCACCTCTGGCTCCAAATCAGGCTATCTTCCTCCTATTTTTCCCTTTAAGGGTATATATATGGTATTATGGTTTCCAGTATTCCTCTGATCTGTAAACTCTCACATGTTTGTTAACTTCCTGCTGGCTGTACACCAGCTATCTTGCTCCTAGTCCTAGGGGAAGAGCCGAGCCCTGTGCATCTCCCACTATGGCGCCCTGACCTAGACCATCTGCAAACAACCATAGCCAAAGTCCTAACATCTTGGCTTTAGCTTCTGAGCAGCCACATTAACCCATAAGTTAAAGAACAATGAGTCTACATAGGGCCACTTAGACCTACAATGGCCAAGGTCAAGTATTGCTGTATGGACCCTTCTGCAGCTGTCTGGTTAGTTTGCTTGGTGTTCTTTTCATCAAGTACGCCTTGTGACTGTTTGCATGATCTCTGAAAGTGGGGGTCAAAACTGCATCCCTGCAATGTCTGCAAGTCCCTATACTGTTGTTGCAAGTCTCTGATGCCTTCCTCTATCTTTCCTTAAGTCGCATCAAGTTGTTAAGGCTCCTCGTCTGCAATGGCAGGGGTCTGTAGATATACGTCTGCAAGTAGGGACCACGGTTTTCAGAGGCCATTCCTTTGTGAGGTAGCCTGTGGGTAGGACTTGTACTTGGTTATGTCTATGTTGTTATCAGGCTCTGTGGAGGCACCATTTCACCACTCATGGGGGACAGCTGTGTCGCCACTCCGGCTGTCGGTATCCTGTGAGATTTGCTAGATTAAACACATTTGGCGTTTTAGAGAATTCCATTTGCAGTCATAGGGGAGGCTGAGATCAATTTCCGTCTAGAGGATGGGTTTTTTTCCTAGGGAGAGAGCATGTCTGTGCAATGTCTGAGATGTCTGGAGTATTTTCTGTGTTTATCACTGATCAGGGAATTTTTACCATGGTTTCTGTCTGCTCCTATCAGGGCGTCTGGTTATTCAGTTAACATGTATTTAAAAAATTTTTGGCCATTTTCCTGAAAGGAGTTCGTTTTTTCTCTTAGTTTTATTTGATTTTATGATTGCATGGTTGTCCTTTTTTACTAATAATGATTTCCGAAATCTTCCCTGATCTTTTATTGTATCATGATTGTCTTTTTTTACCACACTGAGTTTACACATTTGTTTTGCACCATTGGATCGCTTGCCCTTTTTTAAAGAGTCTTGGTTTTTATTGGGCAGACCCTGGGGTCCACCAGACTGGAGCTGCCCTTTAGCTTTCATTTCTGGGTGGTTTCCGCGAGCTTGGGGGGGGTTTCCCATGGCTCAGGGTCTTGAAGGATACCAATGGTAAGGGCTTGAATAGTGTGATGTTTGCTTTAGAGAAGTTCTTGTGAGAAAGATTGTTTTTGGGTGGGGGTAGTTAGATGACAGATTGTGAGAAGTTCTTCACTGTGTGGATCCCACAATGAGTGGATATACCGTGATGTGTACAGATCCCCATGTTTGTGATATCTACATGAAGTAGGTACATTTTGACATTTTGTCCAGTAGTTTGCTTATCCACATCTAATTTATTTTCTGGGAACCACCACAGTGACTAGCTGTTAAGCTATATTTGAGTTTAAGTTCTGCCCATATAGATTAGCTCATGAAATAGGGGCTTATTAATGTTATAGATATTCCTGTGTTGTCTTCAGGAAATATGTGGTTGTTCCTGTGTTTGAGTCTGATTTGTGTAGCAGGAAGGCTGTGTGTCTCTGTTTTGTCATGGTTGGTTTTGCCTGATGGTTACTGAATCTGGTATGCTGTGTCTGGTTCCTTTGTTTAGGTGGGTGGTTGAATACTTTCATGTTGGGTGTGACCTGTGGTGTGTTCTGGGTTTTGGGGAATATGGACACCTCCTGATGCAGTGTGTGGTCTGGGTTTTGTGGCTCAGAGCAATACACCAGGTGCCCTTGGTTTAGGTTACAGTGTTTTCTCAGAGCTTTAACCCAAGGTTTCAGTTACAGCACAGACATTTTATTTTCCATACTGGAGAGGCCTTGTGTGCGTGTATTTTGTTTTGAGATTCCCTTGAGCAGTTTTAGCATTTTTTCTTTCCTAAAAAGTTTCTGTGTGGGGCAGGCAAGAGCCTTAGCCAACAAACGAATCCCAGGGCAAGTAGGGTGGGTCGTTCAAGCCGAAGTTGGGGCAGCCTTGTCAGGCTATGTCATATCCGCAGCAATGACACAAGCTCCGTTCTTTGAAATAGAATCAGACATTAAGCCAATTGTTAAAGCTGATCATCTTGTCTCTATATTGTGGCATCATTCTTGGGATAGGAAGGCATCTGTCTTGGTAAAGGGAAGATACTGCTCAGGGTCAGGGTCATCCCTGCCTTCTATGTCTCTTTCATGTGGTCCAGTCTCCCTTGGCCATGGTCCACACACCACGCATGACACAATGACTGTCACAATTAAATACTTGTCGTGAGTGCTTGCTGATTCTAAGTTATATGCATGGCTGTCATATACTCGGCTTGCAGCTTACTGTAGAGTGTCTTCTTGTCACCTCTGTGGATGGAGAGTGGTGATGTTGTGTATGGCTGGTGTGGACACAAGTATGTTTGGTGTTTCATGTTTGTATTTGGGTTGTTTGACTGCTTTTGTTTTTTGGGCTGTTTTTTGTGGTTGGTGTTGTTTGTGTGGGGTGTCTTGAGCATCTGCTTGTGAGTGCTTTTGAGGCTGGAGGCTGTTTAGGTAAATTTTTGTTTAGCCCTCCGAGTATTGTGTGTGTATGTGTGTGTGATTGTGGTGGTTGGGTATGTGGTGTGGGTAGTGTTTTGTGGTGTGGTGTGTTCTCCTTCCCTGGTCGTGCTTGTCTGGTCTGGCAGTCCTGAGTTGTCCAGTTTGGTCACAATAAGCCAGCTCTCTCTCTACTTGTGTTTTGTGGTGTGAGGAGAGAGGAGAGGTTGTCTGTGGCATGAGAGTGTTATAACAGCCCCTCAAGATTCCACCAGCTGGACCTGGGGGAGGAGGGGACTGACTGAACTTGGACATAGAATATCTAATAATTGAAATAATATTAAATGGTGAAAACAAGGTGGTGAGGGAGGTGGGGTGTAGTTTTTTTAATTTTGAGCTTATATACTATAATTGCTTTAAGTGGCAGAGTGCAGGTAACTTGAGTGCAATGTGTTACAAGTAACTAAATGCAAAAACGCGACAACATTAACTTTGAAACAAAAGTGAAACAAGGACTTAGTGAGCCAAGCAAGAATGACACTAGTGATGAGAAGAAGAGAGAAGCGAGGTAGATTAGATAGTGGAATTAACCCAAAAAACAAAAAAACAACACAAGCATATACAAAAAGCTAGATTCAGCAGGCTGATCCAGTCTGTGCTAGACAGCAAAAGGTGTACCAATTTCAGTAAGATACAGTTCAAAATATTCAGGCACCATAAACCTTTAACCAGAAATTCCCAGCTCTCAGAAGGCAGAGTCCAGCCTCTCTCCACAAAGTGCAGACCACGAACCTTCTTAATGTAAAATAACTGGCCTGAAGCCCAAGTGCCTAAACCAGAACTAATACCCTTGGACACTGGGCTCTCAATCAGCAACAAACAAAGTGATTACTTAAATGCTGGCAAACAATGAAATATAACTTCTGATATATCCAGTACAATACATTGTATTATAAACATTAGGTATAAATATTATTACCATCTATTTATATTAAGTAATATACACAGAGCTATCTGAGGAGGAACACCTGATCTGTGATATATAGCAATAAGTAGCCTGTTTTTTTTTTTTGCTTATTTTTAGTAGTTATTGCTTATTCTAGATATTTATAGTAATGTTATTGTATGCTGCATACTTGCACTGCATTTCATAGCTATTGGCTCACTGCTGGTTTTCTGCTGTGATAAACATTTCTGTAGTGTTTTCTGCCTAAAATACCTGCTGGCCTTGCAGTTGCCCACCCCTACTCTAAATTTGATCTTGGACACTCCTCCCAGTCTAGTGTCATTAGCTCATTCTACCTAATACAGAGAGGACATCTGAGAAGGCCAACCCACTTACTTTATTTCCTTCTGTTCCTCCTTTCTCCCGTTCTTAAAAAAAAAATTGCCTGCATCTCCTTGTGTTCTGACTGTGCTTCCCAGATATTTTGGAAATATAGAGTATATTTCAGTGTATTTATTAAAACTGTATTTGGCTTAATATTGCTACAACACAAGTGCTCTAGATTGCACTGCATCTGAATTGTTTTAGTGTTGTTTTAGCTGCTTTTCTGCATATATAGACTTTTCTGTATATGTAGACTAGCTACTTGTTCTACTATATTACTGCCCTTTAAATCGTTTTTCAGTTGTGCACTTGCCTTGCTTCATTTAAAATGTTTTAAATTGCTAATTTTGTAGAGTTTTAATTGCATTTACTGTTTAGGGCTACACACTCAAGTGAGTTAGCCTTTTCTGTGTTTATGTACTGTATTATTGCATTGTTTAGCCTGTTTTAATCCCATGTTTTGACCCCTAAAACCCCCCAAACACAAAAAATACTATCATGTTTGCTCATTTCCCATTTTTCCTAGCTAGTATAGTCCAGATCCCATGCTTTGCTGGTTTTAGGACTTCATTTTCTGTGTTCAGAGCTAACCAGACCTTGCTGTGGTAGAGGGAAGTCCTACTGCTTACCAGTGGGAGTGATGAGCATTGTACTGTCTATCTAACACTAGAGTGGTTTTCAGCTCTGAAATTTTAATTTTATTAGCCATTTTGGGCTGATTTTTATCCCTTTCAACTTTCTGACTTAAAAATGTGTGTGTTTGCATGTTTTTCACATCATGCAGCACCGCGGGGCTACGGTTAAATTATTCCAGGAGCCAGAAAGTCTGCACTTCAAATTTTCCCTTAGAACTAACGGGTTTCTCAGAAGTAGCACTAAAATCTGAACCCCCGTGACTAGCACTTGCTCTAGAACCTGCTGGAAAGCACAAGGAAGCCTTAAAATGATACAATCACTCAACTCTCATTGTTATTAAGGAGAAATTAATCGTAGCGACTAAACAGCCTATAATTGCAAAGTACCTTGCAAAGGTAAGGGAAAGCAGCTCTTGTATTTTAAAAAAAAAGTACCTAAACAGGCATGCTCAAGGGTCAGTTTCTGGTGATTTTTCCTGTCTACCTGGTGAATCTGGGCATACTGGGGCAATGCAGCAACTGTCTCGTACACAGACAACCCTCTCTTCCTACCACATAACAGTACAACCTGCGAGAGATGCACTTACATAGCCAAACCTGAAGCAAAGCTCTCTCCAGCCAAGATTGTGCTAGACAGTCAAGAGGAGAAGGTTAACTCCTGTACTACACCTCAAGCAACACATAGCCCTTCAAAACCCCACACTTTCAACACCCACATATAGCAACACTAAACCCACATATGCAGAGGCCCTTAACATTAACCTGCCCAAGCAACAAGGACCTCCGAAGCTGAAATGCAAACACCAGTCACAACCAAAGTGATGCATAGCTCACAACACCAGTGTTCCACCCACCAACAGCCCCTAAGGCAAGACAACGTACCCAACACTTTAGTCATAGGTGACTCTATAGTCAGGCACACTGATGTCCCACACACTAGGCTGAACAAGGAGAAAATTATAGTCAGCTGCCTGTTGGGTGCCAGGATCCACCACATAAATCATGCACTCAAGTCACTCTACAACAAGTACAAATATAACTCTGTCATTGTCCATGTTGGAGTAAATAACTTGAGACATACCTCCCTGGACTACATGAAAAGAGACATGGATGAGATCTCGGATCATGTGGCCCAGGCAGGTATGACCCTAGCCCTGACTAGCATTCTGCCTTTGCCCAGAATGATACCACAGTATAAGGACAAAATGATTGACTTCAACAATTGGCTAAGCTCCTGGTGTCATTCAAAGGGATCCAGTATCTGTCTGCCTGGGATGACATGATCGACAAACCACGATGCTTTGCCAGAGATGGTCTACACCTGTTGCCCCTGAGATTCAGGTTACTGGCCCAAGCTGTTGCCACCCCTATAGTGCCTTTGTTATGCAAGGTTCAAAGGACAAAACCACCACCATAACAGATACAAGCATGCAAAATCTGAAGGTAATGCTACTCAATGCTAGAAGTCTAAACCTTAAAATGCACTCTCTCGAGGCACTCCTAAAAATGGAGAACATTGATATCTGTGCAGTAACTGAGACCTGGTTCAAGGCTCCAGAGAGGACCCCTGCAATACCAGGCTACAATTCTTACCACACTTTTCAGCCACCAAACTAAGACCAAAACACTAAAGGTGGAGGAGTGTTCATATTCACCAAGGATATTCACACCTCCAGGCTAGTTGCCCAACACAGTGCATCTGAAATTCTCCAGGTGCAACTAACACTAGGTAAGACTGCAATCCAAATTGTAGCTTGCTACAGATCCCACACCATGCCCCAATGTTCTTACTACACATTTCTAAACATACTGGAAAATATTAAGATACAACCAAACACCCTAATACTGGGTGATATCAACTACCCTGCCATTAACTGGGAAAACTTCTTGGGTACCAACATCTTTTCCCAATGGTTCTTGGAATTCATAAATTCCAACACCCTGGATCAACTAATCCATTGTCCCACGAGGGGCTGCAACATCCTAGACCTGGTCATTACCAACATGGGAGATATATGCGCCACACCAGTGGTCACCCCCTCATTGGTCAGGTCTGACCATAGGCTAATCACCCTTGACATCCACATCCCACCCCCACCCCCCAGTAAGGAAACATCCATATAGAACTTCTCCAAAGCCAACTCCATGCTACTCAAGTCAGAAGTGATAAACATCATGACACCCATGCAGACAGGAGCTGAAAGTTTGACTGCTGAATCCTACACTAAGGCACTGTATGAGCACATCCACTTGTGAATGAATTGTGTCATCCCAAATAGAACCAAGACACTCTCCTCCAAAAAAGGATGCTAATCTGGTAGTCCCCTGCCATAAACAAACTATACAACAAAAGGAAGAAACTGTTGCAGAAAAGAGGAAAATCCCATGATGCAAAAAATCTCCATGACCAACCTCAGTAAGAAGCTGAGATCCCTCTTAAAATCCTCCAAAGCTATTTACAAAAATAAAATTGGCAAAGATTTCAAAGACAACCACAAGGCATTCTATAGTTATGTCAAGAATCTAAATGGCAATGCTCAGATATGTTCTGAGCTACAGCAGAATGGCATTAAATATACTGATCCCAAGGATATCACCAATATCCTGGCAGATCAACTTAGTGCCAACTCCACCCCCTCTCACCCCATAAAAGGCCCATCTCAGTACCAAAAGATTGCCAAATTCTGGTAATCATGGCCATACAGGTAGAAACTGCACTCTCCAAAGCTAAGAATACATCATCCATGGGACCTGATGACATCCCGGGCTGTGTACTACATGAACTACAAAATGTACTATTACCTCACCTAAGTGTCATGTTTAATCATAGCCTCACCTCAGGTTTCATGCCCACTGAGTAGCGCACAGCTACAGTTATCCCACTCCACAGGATGGGGATTCACCTTGGATCCTGTGAACTACCGCCCTATTAGTCTGATGAGCCTGATCTGCAAGGGCATGGAACGCATTATCATGGAACTTATAAACAAAGACATTGACAACCTTCAGACACTGGACCCCACCCAGTTTGGGTTTGTGAAGGGCCAATCTTGTCTCCTGAACCTGATTGATTTCTTCAAATCAGTCTGCAGCACTGTGGACAAGAGTAAGGTGGTCCACACCGCCTATCTGGACCTTGCTAAGACCTTCAAAACCACCCCCCACTCTGAAATTATAGATAAACTTACTAAGCTGGGCATAAATCCCTATGTCACTCGATGGGTTGCCAACTGGCTTACTTACAGAACCCATACAGTAAAAGTAGCCAACTCCAAATCCAGCTCCAGACAAGTGACAAGTGGAGTACCTCAGGGTTCAGTCCTGGGACCGCTCTTGTTTGGCATCTACTTCTCTGAAGTACAGGCCAACACTAACAGACTCTGGCTAACAAAGTTTGCAGATGACTGCAAATTGTGAGCCATTATTGAATCCCCAAATAATGTGGATATTCTACAAAAGGGCCTTACAGAAACAGATGCTTGGTGACATAGTCATGGGCTCAAGCTTAATGCCAAGAAATGTATAGGTATCCCCTTTGGGAAAAACATGTACCCATGAATTACCAAATAGGTGGCAGTACACTAAACACCGAAAGACGTAGGGACACAGGTGGACAGTGGTCTCACCTTCGATAACTACATTGCCACAACAGTCAAGAAATCCTTCTGTGTGGAACATCTCATCACTAAGGGCTTTTCATCCAGAAAAAAGGAGGTCATTGTCCCACTGAACTTATCCCTCATTAGACTCATTATAGAGTACAATGCCCCATTTGGTATGTACCTCACAAGGGATCTGCAACAGCTGGAAAAGCCACAGAAATACCTCACTAAAAGAATCACAGGTCTAAAGCAGATGCCCTATGCTGACCATCTAAAAAAACTCCAGCTATACTGTGTGGCATATTGTCTACTAAGAGGTGATCCCTGCTTAACATACAAGGTCATGTCAAACCCTGAGCTGTTGGACATGCTCCACTTAAAGAAATCCCAATCCCTCAGAGCCACATGCTCAGGGGATCTAAACCTTGTCATCACAATGAACAAAACATGCTGGAGGGATAGATTCCCGACCCAGAGACTCCCCATACTCTGGAATAGACTGCCCATACATGTCAAGAAGAGCACCTCCTTGACCCTCTTCAAAAGAAACCTTGATGATTGGATGGGAGATACGAAATTCACCCCGGGGATCATATTAGTTGCCCTGCCAGACAGGTGTCCAGGGAAGTAAACATTGTGGGAAGAAATATCCAGGGAATTGTTATGGCTAGGCTTGTATAAGCCCTAGGGTCGATAGCCTAGTACCAACCTATGAACCTATGAAGCTATAATACGTTTTGAAATACTTTATCTATAAGGGTGAATATGTTAAATAACTGTGTGCTATAATATTTTACTGAGTTTTTATATATGATGCACCCTACTTTAATATGATTGAATTGCTTGTCATCTATCTTTCATGTAAATATTAATTGCTTATGCAATAAGTAGGCATTTGTATTGTATTAGAATTCTGTATAATCTACAATAGTACTATATCTGTTCAAAATATTATAAATATTGCTTATTCCTATTACAAATATTCTCAATATGATAATTCAATTAATGGAGCTCAGATGTTCTGGATTGTCAAGGTATGAGTGATAATCTGATGGCCTTAGGTTTATCCATTAGATTAGGAATGATTTTCATTCCATGGCTAGTGCGGATCTTAGTTTTGTTAACATTTATTAATTTAAAGTTATTTCACAAAATCATTTTTAGTATGCCTGACCAAAACATTACTTTATTGGTAAACACTCAAAGTATAAATCTGATAATTTCCTTTAAAAGCTCAAACATATTCTTTATAGTTATCAGAGGAAAATGTTTAATAGTTACAATAAAACAAAAATACCTAGTCTAAATAACCTAAGATGGATTTAACTGCATTATCTTTAAATACCAATGGCTTAAACAATCCTAGCAAGAGATCAAATCTACTGAAATATTAAAAACTGAAAAAAGCACAAATTGTCTTCCTTCAAGAAACTCCTTTCAAAACAAATGACAATTACAAATGGAATCCTAAGGAATGTATAATATTTGCACAATCCACTTATACGACAAAAGCAAAAGGGGTAACAGTTTTATGGGAAAAAAATGTGATTAACCCAGAAATCATTTATAAGTATGAAGATAAAGAAGGCCTTATGGCATTAGTAATAGTTAACTATAATAACAGAATATGGACCCTAGCCAGTCTATACTGGTTCCCAGGCATTGAAACAGGAGCTGTTAAAAAACACTTTGATTTCATTTCCAATAATTATAAAGGCAACTTAATATTAGGATGAGATTTTAACTGTACATTTGATATTTCTGAAACTACAAATAAAAGACCGCTGCATACATGTGCTACCTTAAAAGCTTTAAACAAGTGGGTAGAATCATTTCATCTTGTAGATACTTTCAAATTTAAAGAAGATAAATTGTTGTTGTTTTCCTATCAAGATCACAGATTTGGTACCCAGACTAGAATAGATAAAATATTTGCTGCCCTTGACTTACAATCTAAAATCATTCATTTCTCAATCACTCCCTGCTCCTCTTCAGACCACAATTCATTGATACTAAAACTTCAAAATAGATGCAAACCATTGATCTTTAACTCCAGAATTCCAGCATATATAACTACAATTAAAGAGTTCAAACCCTGGTTATTATCTGAATTACATATATTTTTAGATATTAATTACACCACAGAGATAAATAAAATAATGGTGTGTGACTCATTAAAAGCTTACATATATGGTCAAATCCTGACTTGGTATAAAAACAAATCAGAGAATGGGATTCTGAATTATATCTACAATCAAAAGTTTTGTCAGTAAAACCTGAAAAAAATCAAAATCACTTGGAGATGAAAAAGAAAGAAGAAGTATTAAACAATAAATACAATAAAATTCTAACACATAAAACTAGTTTAGCTTTAGAAAAGCTAAAAATTGACACCTTGGCCACTTCTCCCAAATATCTACATAATATATCCTCAAGAATCAAAATACAATCATAAGCTAATAACATTAAAAGTATCTTCCATGAAAAGAAAGGGAAAAATGTCTCAGATATCGGTGACATTCTTGATGCCTATAGAAATCACTACATGGAACATTTCCAAAAAGAAAATATACATATTGATCAATTAAATCTAGATGAAAAATGTTCTAATATAAAAAAAAATACCATAAAATTAAAACTAGATCTGCAAGCACATATCCTACAAAGAAATTACAGATGACATAAAAGAGGGTAGAATAATAAAACTCCAGGTACAGATGCCATAATTATGGAAATATATAAACGTTTCCTTCAAAGATACTATCCCTATTCCATAAAACTCTATTAGAAATTCAGTCAGAAGCTTTAATACCACCCTCTTGGAGATATTCTTTAATTACACCAATCCTAAAGGAAAACAAATCCCCAAACCTCTGTACCTCATATAGACCTATATTATTATCAAATAATGACTATAAGATATTTATGACAATATTAACTAACAGAATGAAAATGCCACTATCCAAAGCAATAAATAATGATCAAACTAGATTTATATATCAGAGACACAAACATGACAATATTAAAATGATAATTTCTCTTATAGATTATGTTAATAAAGAAAATAAAACACTCATAATTGGCTTAGATATAGAGAAAGCATTTTATTCCCTAAATTGGGACTATTTATTCAAAATCCTAATGCTGTTTGAATTTCCTGCATCCTTTGTTCATCTCCTAAAGAATATATATACAAATATCTTAGCATATGTCAAGATAGGTCCTTTTACCTCTGAACCTATACATATAACAAAAGGCAATAAACAAGAATGTCCCATGTCACCGATTCTATTTGCACTGGCTATTGAAATATTAGCAGATTCAATTTGTAACAATATAAAAATCAAAGGAATAGATGTTTATGAACAATACGATTCTAAAGCAATGCTATTTGCTGATGACATATTACTAACATTATCTAATACAAAAGAGACATTAGAAGAATTAGATATATTGACAAATTTCACATGACTTTTGGACTCCATTTCAATAAATCAAAATCATTTTTTTTTATTTTTAAATAAAAAAAGAACTGCAGACTAAGGGGGATCACATCATAGGGAAACAAGAATCTACCTTAAAATATCTAGGAATTGAGTTATGCAAGAATAATAATGAATTAGTCTCAAAAAACTATAATAATATCATCAATACAATTAAAATCTCTGTGGAAAAATGGAACAACATAATATTAACATTTGAAGATAGACTACATTTAATAAAAATTGTTTTACTGCCCAAGATGCTATATATAGCCTTGGCAATACAAGTGTTAACAGAAAGGAATATACTTAAAGAAATAAATTCATGCCTATTAAAATTTTTATGGTTTCCCAAAAGGAGCAGAATTGCTTTAATACATCATATCAGACCATGGAAACAGGGAGAATTAAACATTCTTGATACAAAAACATACATAAAAGCATCAATATCTAAAACAATCTCAGATTGGTTAAGTCCAAATTACCCTGCAAATTGGAAATACTTACTAACTGTAATATTAATAACTGAATTTGATTTACAAAAAAAAAAAAAATCAAATACCAGATAAAAAGAATTTGCCATGGCACATATGTATTAGTATGCAATATAACATAACTAAACCCACTAAAACTCATATGATTCATTTTTACATTGAGTCATTTAGGAAAATTATTAATGCAAATATAGATTTATTAAATTTGGTTTGATCTTTTAACACCATTTATAGTCATAAAGAACTTTCCAAATAAAATATATAGAGAAATTATTAATTCCTGGGAACAGAAAGGGTTTGTTTGTTGGCTCCAATGTATCAAAGAACTAAAAGTTTTAGATATGAAAGTAATAAAAACAACATACAAAATTTCACAACAGGACTGGCTAACTTTACAGAGTATTCTGTCATATTCGCAAGATTTAATTAGAATAATTAAGAATTCTTCATTTAAAGAAATACCTAAATTTATGAAAAACATACATGAAATCATATATAATGACTTTGATATAGGAAACAGTATTTCAAAATTAAAAAAAAATATTGCTAAACTATAAAACAACACCCAAAACCTCATATTGGAAATATATAACAAAAGGACAATCAAGAGAGTTAACTGAAGATATTAAAACAAATATCTTATTATCAATAAAATATACATCCTTTACACAATACTGGAAAGTTTTTAATTGGAAATGCTTGCACAGAGCATTCTTAACCCCAGACAGAATCAGTAAAATTAGTTCTTCCATAAAAGGAATATGTTGGAGATGTGAGCAAGTACACAATGCAGATTGGAATTACATTTTCTTTGATTGTGTTAAAATTAAGCCATTTTGGAATGGCATTAATAACTTTCTGCAATCTTTATTTAATGAATCATTTTATTTAACTAAAGCTCTTGTATTATTAAATGTGAACGAAGGTCCTCATTTGAATAGGGCAAGCATGTATCTAGTATGGACTATACTTGCAATTTCAAGGAAGTGTATAACAAGAAGATGGAATAGAAACACAATACTAACTTTGGAAGACTTCTACAGCTTACTGAAGACCACAGCATTATTGGAAATTAAAATTAAAGAACTAAGAATTTATCCAAAGCTATTTATCAACAACCCTTGGGGAAAAGTCTTATCGTTGATTGACACTATACAATAATTGATCAGACACTCTGATAATGGGTTGGACATATTTATTAAGTAACTGTATACATTAAGATCTGTTATAGTGTCAGGCTAATGTAAATAGTGTATAGTTGTTTAAGATGTTATGTATAAATACTATGGAATTCATTCAAATGTATTTGAAAAATAAAAAAAAAATTTTGAGCAAACCTATAATCATTGCGCTTCTGTATACTGCTATGTATGAAATGACATCCACTCCATTTGTAATGTGTACAATTATAGTGGAAGAGGTCCTCCCCATTCCTTTTACCTTAAATGACTGGTTTGCAACACAATCTTATGATGCAATGACTTCACATAGGTGGAGTCTGACAGTTGTGCTGACTTCCTGTGTGGTACTTATAATTTTTACACATTTTGTTAGCCTGTGGACTTACATAGTTCAATTCCAGCAACCAACAACATTATGTGGGTGTGCTGATGTGACACAAATATCATTGCTTCCAGTTATTAATATCCATATTTATGTTGAGCAAACAACTTTTAACATACTTTGGGATTTCATGGAGGTGAAACAGATGTTCTGGGATACTTGTGGTGTGAGTACTCTTATGGCCCATGCACATATTACTGACTTGTATAGCATATCTGCACAGATAGAGCATGGTCTGAATCTGTGGAGCAGTGTGTGTACAATACAATGTGGAAGGAAAAGACTGGCTTGGCCAAGCAACACTGATATTGGACTGCTCACAGTTGTGTGTGCATTAACATAACTACCTCTTTTTCATCACTCTGATACATTTTTATTGTACAAATTATGATCAAAAGTCATTTCTTACTTCAACTTCACACCTTGTTTTCTGTTATTTTTGACAAGCTCCATTACTATCTCTTGTGGTAGTCACAGTCGATACCCAGCTCTGAAGAGTGTGCAGTATGATCAGCAAGGGTTTTAATCTGGTAACAGCTGTATGACAGATATCTGTGTTAGGCTGGAGAGGCTTAGGCAAAGAAAGTATTTATGGCACAGTCAGGGAATCACATTTTAAGGCCTCACACTCCAAGTTAGGGGATTCATACCCTTTAGACCAATGTAAACCCTTTAAGAGTGTTCTTCATGACACAACTGATATGTCTTTTTTTGGGTCTATATTAAATGCTCGAATGATCACAATGTCGAATCTGACATTGTCGACATGCAAAAAGCGAAACCACAGAACATCGAAGAGGTAAACGTCAATCTCCGTAAGGGGAGATTTCTGTTTACTTCAATGTAGTGCGGTCTTGGAGTTGGAATATTTAAGTAGCAGGGGGTGTGGGAGGTGCAGGTGGCTTGCCCCCCTGCTTAAAGCAAGTAGTTCTGTTTTTTGATGTTTTTTTACTATTTTTATTAGGTGTTCGATGTTGCTGGACTTTGACGACATGGTGTCAATCATATCGTATTCAAAGTTCAGTAACTTCGAGCATCTAATATAGACCCGTCTTTTTCTGTGGTGAAAAATTATTGATACAAATCTTTCCAAGATTTGGCCTGGTATGTGTTGAAGTCTGGAAAGATGCAAATGCTGAGTATGTTAACGATTGATCACAGGAATTACTTATTTTCCAAATAATAATGCTATGTATTTCATGTATTCATACAAACATGTATGTATTACTGTCATTCTTTTGTTCACATTCTAGTGATTTGTTTTTGTACATGAGGGATTACATAGCATTTCTTAATTTCTGGCATGCTGCAAAATCATCAGATAGTGTGATTGTGCCTATGTTATGAGACTTTCTTGTGTGTCCATGTTGTTTAGTTGATGTTATGGTAGTCTTTGTTGTAATCCCTTGGGAGTATGCCCAGTACTTGAAGGGAAAGAAGTACAGAGAAGGGGAAAATGTTAGCATGTGCATTTTGTTTCTAATATGCTTTCATAGCACAATGAAATTTCAGACTGTCCTTCAGTAAGTATCAGTAAGGTTGCTTCCTGTTTAATATAAGCAAATGCTGACAGAGTTAGAAAAGTATAAGGTATGTTCTGAGTAGAAAGCTTTATTGTGGAATTTGGAACCCATGCTTAATATGGAATATCATAAACAAGCAGTTAGGAGATCTTAAAAAAAATAATGCTATAGTGTTCACTTCTAATTGGTCAGTGGCAGTTCTATAATTGTTACAATAATGTTTTTAATGAAAAAAGGTATAAAATATGTTGATTCTTGTATCTCAAGGAGACAGGATTTTGATTTCCTAATCTCCCATGAGTGTGTCTTTCTGTGCAATAAAGGTGATTGCTATTCTCTGCTGAACTATCTCATGAAAGTTATTTGGTACCTTAACAAATCTAATTATATAGTAGCTGTAAGCCATTTAGCAAAGAGATCTTTATTTATCAAATATATTTAGAGATTTCTTGTCATTTCTTGGTTTTGGTTAGAACTTCATAGTGGAGTTAATGACTTATGAGAGGAGGATAAGAAAAATTGTCATTAGGCCAGTGAACATTTGGTGTATGTGCAATGAAAATCTATAATGGTTCATTTACTAACACAATGCTTAATGCTTCACCTGGGTGAGTCAAATGTTAATGCAGTGTCACATAGCTCTTACTATTGCTTTTAACAAGGCTTACTTAATGGCTATGCATCTATTAAAATGTACTGCCCTCACATTTGTTGTTTAACACAATTCTTCTAGTCAGCATGTCTGGTGTGGCAATCACACCAGGAAGAACACATAATTTCATTGATTATAGTAATGTTGTTTGTCTTTTCGGCTTTTCCCGTTTAGGGGATTACAGTAATACAAATGCATTATAGTCACAGATAATTGTAGTCTGACATTTGCAAGATTTGCCTATTAGCTGATGTACTAATGACATTCTGCTAGCAAGGACTTTTATTTTGCCCGTGTCATCTGTATGCAACGTATACATTTGTAATATACACAGAGATACGTCCTAGGCATATTGATGTACATCTTGACATTCAGAAGCATAATCCATTTTTTAGGGAATGAACTACACTTGACATATACGTTGATTTATGTGCATTTTCGAATATGCCATATTAGCATGACTTATTTTGCATGTATGTATGTCACATCTGCTTTAGTTAGAGAAATGGTAATATATGTATATATATATATATATATATATATATATATATATATGTGTGTGTGTGTGTGTGTGTGTGTGTGTGTGTGTGTGTGTGTGTATATATATATATATATATATATATATATATATATGTAAATAGATAGATACACACACACACACACACACACACACACACACACATATGTATGTGTATATATATATATATATATATATATATATATATATATATATATATATATATATATATATATATATATATATACAAAAATTATATATTGGTCTACTTCATAATACTGAAATTTAATAACATTGAATTTCATAACAATGAGACCATGACATCGAAAATTAAAAACACTGAAAACCCAAGAGTTTGAAAACTCAGAACATTGAAAGTGTTCTTCATAACATTGAAAACCACATTGCACAAGTAAATAATATCACCTCCACCTACAACAACACCTAAATAACAATCACCCTTTCTACTATGTTTCTGTAGGGGGGCAAGCCCCCCTGAAACCCCCTCACCCCCAGTAAATTAAATATACCAACTCCAAGATTGACTACAGTGAAAAAAAGTTAATTTCCTAACCTCAGTGTATGGTGATTGTGATACAGTGAGGTTAGGAAATTAACTTTTTTCTATTGTAGTGTGATCCGTAGTAGAAAGTGTGTTTGTTAGTTAGGTGTTGTTATAGATGGTGAGGATGTTATTTACATATGCATTGTAGTTTTCAATGTTTTGGGATTTAGATGTTTGGGCCTCAATTTTATGAAATTCAACGTTATGAAATTTCAATGTTATGAAGTAGCCCTATATATATATATATATATATATATATATATATATATATATATATATATCATTCTGTGCTACATGCATACACATTTTACATGAACAGCCACTGACTTTCTACCATTCACATTAAGTATGTTTTTTAAAAATGTTTATTTTCATCCCTTAATACTGTTATTAGAATGACTGCATAGGTGTCTGTGATTCTTTTCAATTATTTCTACATTGTCACAGATGTGTACACATCTGATACACAATACCTGCAGTATATGCAAATATCCACCAACAATTTTTTTTCTCCACTATCATATTTCATTCAACCTCTTTGCCCAATACAGAATCGTCTCCCACAATCATCTTCTTTAAAGTATCAGCACATATTCCAGTGCTAGTTACAGCAGTTAGCACAGTTTCTGTCTCAGCTTCAGATTGATTGTGGTATATAATAATCACTTTCACATTTGGTTATATTGCTTGGCTTAACCTCTGTTGTTGCCAAATTGGGCTTGATCCTTCATAATGTCTTGGAAGTCACTTTCCTATGACCCCCTTTCAAATTGACCAGGAACTTCCCTGGTGCCCCAAACAAAGCTATCTCAGTCAGTATGAATGCCACCTTGAGTTTCTTCTGAAAAGAGGTCACAGGGACTAACCCAGTCAACAAGCAGTAAATAAAAACATAAATATTGTTGGTTGTTCTGCAGCTGCAGTTTTACTCTGCTGCTGTACACTTTATATTGGCAACTGGGGTTCTATGCATTTTTATCATGTATACTTGCACCAGGAGTTTCGCCCAAGATTGTTTGATTTATTCAGTTTTTACTAGATTTTTTTTCTGCAAAAATAATAGTAATTATTCATTGAGCCTCTAATGATGTGAAGTAGTGCTAGCTGTGTTAGGTGGAGTAGGGCAGTGCATGTGTAACATGTTGGCCTTCTATAGTTATGTAAAGAATCTCCATGGAAATACCCAGATTTGCTCTGATCTACTGCACAATGGTACCTCCTATGCCAAGCTAACAGATATTGTCAATATATTAGCCAACAGATTCAGTGCCAACTTTACCCCCCACCAAAGAACCAATCACAATACCAGTAGATTGCCAGGCACCCAGTATTACTACTGCATGGGTTAAAACAGCACTGTCCAAGGCCAAGAATACAGCTTCCATGGGACCTGACAATATCCCTGGTTGTGTTCTACATGAACTACAGAGAGAACTGGCTCCTCACCTCTGTGCCCTGTTCAATCACAGCCTCACCTCAGGCTTTATCCCAACTGAATTGCTCACTGCTACAGTCATCCCTCTCCACAAAGGAGGAGCGACTACAGACCCTGGGAACTATCACCCCATTAGTCTGATGAGTCTGATATGCAAAACTATGGAATGCATCATCATGGACCTAATAAACAAAGATATAGGGAATATCCAAACTCTGAATTCCACACAGTTTGGTTTTGTGAAGGGAAGATCATGCCTGCTCAACTTGGTTGACTTCTTTGAGTCAGTCACCAGAGCTGTGGATGAAGGCAAGGTGGTTCATACAGCCTACCTTGATCTGGCTAAGGCATTTGATACCATTCCCCACTCTGGAATCATAGAAAAACTCACTAAGCTAGGCATCAACCCCTATATCACTAGGTGGGTTGCAAACTGGCTCACAGAACCCACAGTGTGAAAGTAGTGGACTCCAAGTCAGACTGCCAACCAGTCACGAGTGGAGTCCCACAATGTTCGGTCCTGGGTCTGTCCTGTCTGGTTAGTTCCTGCAGAAAGGGTGAAAAGGTTGTAATTGTTTTACAGTCTCCAGATTTTGTAATAAGACTTAGCAAAGTTCCAGGTGTGTATTATTATGACACATTTTATCCAGGTCTTGGCTCAAGTTTCTGCTGAGGAGGTAGTGTGGGACTCACAGAGTCAGGTGATTAGCTGTAATGTCATCCCATAGCCAGCACTAAAATTGTATTTAGATACCAATGAGAGATGTGTCAGCAGCACTCAGCACTCTCTTATTGGACCTGACACTCATCCACTTCATCTTGCCATCCTTCAGTAAGTAACTTAACTAGGGAATAGTAGTTCTTCAGTCAGTTAAGAAAATATAGTGAGATTGTTAAATATTGTTTTTCTGTATCTGTCTGAGTCATTTCATCTGTGTTGTTTTTATATTTCCTCTGAATTGAAACTCTGGTGTTTATTGTAAATAGATATTCAGTATTTTCATGTTTCCTTTTCATTATTTATTATTAAACATATCTATACCTTTCATTGTCGCTGGTCCTTTAAAATATATTTAACTTTTGAGAGTTCTTGCATTTATTTAGTGGTGCTGTGGCTACACACTCTTAAAAGTCTTGCTGCTTGGTTCATACTACTATTTGTTTAAGTATTAATTTTACTAAGAGTAATTTGGTACCCTGGTAAGATCCTTAGAGTCACTGGCTTTGTGCGTGTTCTGGTGGCAGTGTATCTACCTTATAGTCTGGGTGTAGATGGCAAAGCAGGTAAGCTGTGCCAGCCTTTCTCAGTTGTGTGTGTGTGTGTGTGTGTGTGTGCATGTGTGTGTGTGTGTGTGTGTGTGTGTGTGTGTGTGTGTGTGTGTGTGTGTGTGAACATCAAATCTCAGAGAGTGTGTGGGTCACCTACTTGAAACAGGGACACACAGCACTGATTTCATGCAGAGGTTGGTGGAGGACTTGGCTTGAAACACCCGGCTGTGGACTCAATTCTGAGGTGGTCAATGCGCAGTCTTGTTTGGGGCTTGGAGAGGTCCAGCCCCAGGACTAGAGTGTGCATTTCCTGTGCCCTCAAGGGAAATTGTCTTCAGTGCAGAGAGCTGCATCTGAAAATACTGTGTGTGCCTATTTTTTTGTCAAAATGAACACTCTCCAGTGGTGTCAATGGTGAGGACTGAAGCTCCTTGAACAGTGGCCCAAAGGAGGGATATCACAGAGCCTATACAAAATGACCCTTGAACAATTATCATGCCATACCTCATTTACATTTCATGAGGCAAAGTATAGCAGATATGCAACCAGATGGAGGATTTTTTAATGTTTTCTTTTGACTACATAATGTTACTACAATGGATTGCACAAGTCTTTACTATTTGACAGTTTATGTGTTTTTTATTAGATAGAATTTCTTTCATGTATGGAGATGTAAGTTGCCTTTGAGATACATTATAAACATTTTGAAATTTAATGTTTACTTACATGGTTTCCTGGCTTATACTTCACACTTTCTAGTTTTGGTTGCTTTTTAACTATCTGATCATGTGTTTTATTAAATTTATTTCCTTGCTGTTGTCAACATACCCAGTTTTATTTCTTTTATTTCCATCTGTTGTCTTTCTGTTATTCCTACTCTTTATGTTTTGATTCACTGTTCAGTCTAGTGTTTATTCTAAAATGTATGCCGGCTAATAGCATGCTTGCATACTACTACTCACTTTCCCAGATAGTTTATCTTCTTTACTAGTTACATTACTTTGTATGCAATGGGTAAGGCCTAGCTGCTATATTTTCCTTTTCTTTCAGTTTTGTTATATATAGGTACATTGTAATACACAGGTCACTTAAGAATACCCATTAGTTCAATCTGCTTAATTGCTTAACATTTGCATCTTGTTACATTAGAAGTTTTAATTTAAAGTTTAATTATTTTTCTTTATCTCTTTTTGCATCTTTACCTATCTAAGTGGGCTGGTGCTCAGTGCATTTTATTAGAATCAGTGGTGAGCAGTATATCTACCACTTAAAAGTGTGAGGAGCATTAGAAACAATAGCATGGTGTTATTAGACTAGCCACCCAGTGGTGTGAACCTTGGCTCTGAATGATTGTCACTATTGAAGTGACACCCTAACCCCATGTGTATAAATGGGAAAAGGGGTTGTGGATGAATGAAAGGATAGATGGATGGATGGATGGATGGATGGATGGATGGATGGATGGATGGATGGATTGATTAGGCTTTTGATAGTTCTATATTTTTTATTTTTAACTGTGCAAGCCACAGCAATAAGTTATTGTATACCTCTCAACCTCTTAGAAGAAGAAATCTGGATGAAGTCAAAAATATACTGGGACAAAGGCCCATAATCAGTTTAAATAGCACTCTTACAAGCTTAGAAAGTTGATACAATAAAAAATTTTGCATTAGCAAACATTTTCTAAAAACTAAGAAGTATGAAAATCAAATGTATGTCATTGTTTAGTGAATTATTTCCCCAATGATTTGCAGACCAAACATATGAGGCACAAATCTGGACAATATTGAGAGGTATGAGTTGTCAGACATTATGTTGTGAAGAAGCTCATGTGCATTAAAGTGAGTGAAAGTGCTTAACAAAGTTACGTTGGTAGTCCTGTGGTTAGATTTATTGTCTCTTTTTTTGTTTTGGTGCTCTTTTTATCTTGTTTTGGTCGAGTGTATGTGAGTTTCATTATGTTGTTATTAGTTCATTTGGTCATTTATAAAATTTTACAATACACATACTTGTTGTTTGACATAACAATAAACTTGTCTAAAATACTGATGAAGTCTGTACAAAAGTGATACAAAGTCATAGAGTTCCACACGTAAAATCCAAAGAGGGGTTTAGAAGAGATAACGGATTTCTCATTAAGTTCTACCCTGCATGAAAGTTAAGAACGCCTGAGTTAAAGTACATTTGTGTGAGTAGATTTATCATAATAGTATATGCTTGAATAAATCACTGTTTCAGTAGCCAAGGCTATATGGGTTATAACCTGTCAATGTAGTCAAAGCTTTAGGGGACATTCCATGTACCTTAACCACTGAAGGACTCAATGGAAGCCATTTAAAACCAGTGGTTAGGGCACCAAACCTGCAGAGTGTTCTTGCCCCAAAGAAAGGTTGGCTAGAGCCCTGAGTTTTAGGTATATACAAGGACAAAAGAATAACTAAAATATCCACACCCTAGTAAAAAAAAATGATAAGAAATAGGATTGGAGGGTGGGTGTCCTTACTGCAATGGTGATCTAGTCAGACATTGACTGTTATGGTAAGTTTACTTACTCAAATGTACTATGTTCATTATTAGATGTCTGTTGCAGTAGTCTAAGCAATGTGAGTAGATTACCATAGTTTAGAAAGGAAGGAAGAAAGACGTATTAGAGCCCAGGGGCCTATGGGGAAGAGGCTTAGCAAAATCTGCTCTGGATGTGGAAATGGTAACTAATTTGCAATGCTTTAGAATGCACAGGTGATGAATTTGCTCCTTCTAGAAAACTTCTGCAGACAACTTCTTTTTAAAAGGCCATAGAAGAAGCCTAAGGTATCTTAGAATGGGCTTGACCTTGTCTGGAAGTGTCTTGTTATGGTTAGCATTGCAAAAAGCAATGACATGAGGCAACCATTTGGAAATTTTCTATTTTGACAAAGATTGCCCCTTTTTCTTACTTTTGTAGGAAACAAACAGTTGATCCAAACTCCTGAAGGTCTAAGTCTGGTAAAGATAGGGGTCTATATTAGAACACCGAACATTTGAAATGTCAGGTGTTCTAATATCAACCCGTTTTTAGCGAACGCTGAAAATATTGAAGAAACAGAAAACCAAATTCTTTCCTAAGGAAAGAAACAGGAAACTGAATTCTTTCCTAGGGAAAGAATTTGGTTGTCTGTTTCTGTTGCTTCGGTATTTTCAGCGCTCTAGTGGAAAGTTATGGGTCAGGTTCAGGTAAGATTGTGATTGTGTGGACATGTGAGTTAGGGCAGGTTAGGTGAGTTAGGGTTAGGGTTTGGGTGAGGTGACTGTGCAATAGTGACGGACCTTAGGTTTAGGGTTTGGGTTAAGGTAAGTGGATAGTTAGTGGTGTATGTATAGTTTAGTGTAGGGTTAGGTGTAAGAGTTTAGGTGTATGTGTGTGTGTGTGTGTGTGGATTGCTATTTGTTTGGTGTGGTTGTGTTGTGTGTATGTGTTTTGGAACAGCAAATTTTTTCCCTAGGAAAAAGTTTCCTGTTCAAAATGTTCGATGTTTTTTTTTTTTTGATTGCTAGGGTTCGATATTAGAACACTCGACATTTTGAATGTTGGGTGTTATAATATAGACCCAAAGATAGTATCTCAGTTGCTTGTGGAGATCCAGAGTGTACAAAAGTCTTTCTTCCTCATTTTTGAATCTAGAAAACAGACAGGGAGATTAATAGGTTGACTCAAAGAAAACTCTGAGGCCAATTGGCATAAAATAAGGATTTGTTCTCAAAGACACCCTACCCTTTTGCAAAGTGAGATAATATTGGTTCACTATACGAATTTCTAACTCAGATATTCTTGCAGAAGTCAGAGCAATAAGTAACGCTGTTTTTCAAGTTAAGAACTTCAAATCAGCCTGCTGAGCTAGTTCAAATGGCAAAAGTGTGCTCATTGAATATGTTATGATATCTCATGGAAGAGCTATCTGCTTTCTTGGTGGATGGATTTGTAAAGCACCTTTCAAAAATTGCTTGACTTGACTTGTGGCTGGGAAGAAAGGAGGGAGAAACTATGGGCAGCCAAGCAATAATGGCTGAAAAGTAATTTTTGATAGAAGAGTAAGAAAGGCTAGAGTATAATGACTCATACATATATTAAAGAACAAGAAGCACCCAAGCCTTAAAATGGTCGTAGATCTTACTTTAGCTCCAACTAGAATAATCTTTTCCAATAATCAGTATAAGATTTTCTAGTAGTAGGTTCCTTAGCCTCCTTTAATACCTGCTGTACATCCTCAGACAGCAGGTGTCTATTAAAACTATCACCCAGGTATTCAGTTGAAGAAGTTTCAGGTTGGGGTGTATCAAACAAACCCTGTTTTGTGTTAGCAAATCCATTCTGTAAGGAAGCCTGTGATAATTGCCATTAACCAGTTTAAGGAGAAGGGAGAACCACTGTTGCCTGGGCCAAAAGAGAGTCACCATGATTATTTTTTATGTATATTTAGAATTGCTGTGGTTATCAGTGGAAATGGTGTCAAGGTATAGACAAATACTCCTGTCTATTGAGAATGAAAAGCCATCAGTTTTCCAGGCTTGCTTGCAAGGAATCCTGAAGCATAATTTCTTTAACTGTCTGCTGAGAATACATTTTACTAATTTCAATCTTTTGTCTTAAAAAAAAAACACTTTATATTAATGACATCATTAAGACCAGGTAGCTTATCAGTCCCTACTTTAAGTTGCCATAGTGTCTCTTTCTGATCCACCCTATTCTTAAGGGACCCCTCTTCTGTCTATAGGAACTTGTTCTATAACAATGAAAATAAATGTCTTAAATGTGGAGCAAATCTGAGAATGTTTTTAAAGTACATTGTTTTTGTTTTTAGTTTTTATTGCATAAAGATGCTTCTTAATTCAAACTTCTAAAGTTCTGGTTGTCATGCCTATATAATAGGCATTACAGCTTAATCATGTACCAGTATAAACTACTTCCTTAGAGTAAAATGTCTTTCATGGTTTTATTCTTTTTATTTTTATTATTGTTTATTGCTGAATTGAGCTTAGGACTGTTATGTAATTAATTGTTTCTTCAATGTATTTAATTGGTTAATTAAGAATATTTTTCTATTGGGTAATACAAGGTTTAAATAGTTGAGCTGGAAATGGCATATTCATTCTGATGAAGTCCCTTGAGGACGAAAGCAGAGAATAAAGCTTGTTAATGCTATTTTTTTGGAGTTCATTTCTTCCAATTCTCTAAGAAGTACTTTTGGAGTTTTTTGGTTATTTCTTGATTAACTGATCTCCCTTCCCTGTGCTTTCCTTCCCACCTTGAGCTCATGCCCTTCTTCTTGTTGTGTCTCAAGTATTAAACTTCGGCAGCTCAACTAGATTTTTATAATCTGGAACTTGACTTTTTCATAAACTAATGTTGCACTGCAAGTAGATCATTTATCTTATCCCTTGTACATTTACTGTCATCACATTAAAAATACGTAATGGGGAAGAAAGGCATGAAAAGAGGCAGTGACATTTATTTATTTATTTATGTTAGTATAGAAAAGGAATGATTTTATAGCTATAATGATTGTAATTGTTAACATTTTTCAACATACTCAGGTTAAATATGAGACAGTTTTGTAACGTGAAGTACTCCTTTTCTTTTCTTTTCACACTAATATTATACATGGATTTATTATGGTCTATGTTCTAGTTAGCATAAATACTCATCATACTAAGCAAATGTTATACTAGAAAATTAAAAAAAAGTGCAACACTAACTGAAAGAGAAAAGGAAAGGGGAAATTATAACCAAAATTAATAAATAAGAAGACAGAAAAGTAATAAAGTAAGACAGGTGAAAAACACATAAGTTACAGGGAAAAATAAGAAAAGGATAAATGAAAAGAAAAGAAGAATGGGTAAAAAGGAGAAAAAGGGAGAAAAAATGAAAGAAGGGAATAAAATAAAATAAAAAACAACAGTTATTGACTGTTTTGTTATCTTTAAACACTCTTTTTTTAAATGTTAAAAACTACTAATAACAGAGTAATGTATAAGTATTACATTCAAATAAAATATTTATAGTACATATAACTAATTATAATTTTTAACAGCTAAGCTCTTAGTATTTAAGTATATAATGTGGCACTCCAATTAAGCCAATTACTTCTGACTTAGCATAAAATTTGTTGGTTGGTTAGTTGGTTTGCACAAATGGAATAGCTTAGTTAATATTTATATTTGTTTTGTACAATTATTTTAGATAAAAATGTCATATTGCCTGGTTATATACTTTTTGTTATCTTTTCATCATATAAGGCTACAAACTCTGTGAATTTAAATTTTCAGCCATATATCAGCATTTACTTTTTCAGCCAAATAAACAAAACATTATAATTATCCGAATGACAGCAATAATAAACTTCCACTATATTTATTCCTTTTATGAATTTAACACTACTTTTGATAAGCCTAAATGGGTAAAATAACCATATGAAAAGATCTAATTTAATACAATTTCTAAACGTAAATGAGCCACAACTCACATTTCCTCAAGAGACACATGTCAAACTTGAAGATAAAAAATTTGAAAACCTTTTAACTATGAAATACTATCAAAATCTACTTATAAGAGTATTAGAAGGGGTGTCAGGATATTATGGAAAAGTAACTAACTATACCTCATATACTTTACTAACATGAAGATAATGACAGTCTCATGACTCTTCTAATTATAAATTATAACAAAAGTATCTGAGCATTGGTTAACTTGTATCAGTTCCCTGGAATGGGTCTAACTGTAGCCAAGAAATAAAAGCGACGACAGTGGAAGAACTTGTTGCATACAACAAGTTCTTCCATTGTCATCTTTATTGAGTCTATACCATTTGGTCTACACCAAGAAATATTTAAATACTGTATTAAAAATTCCAAGGCAACATAATACTAGGTGGAGACTTCATTTAAATAATATAAAAACCACTACTACAAGAAAACTACAACTGACATCATCAGCAAAGGTTCTGAAATAAATGAATAGAGCTATTAAATTTAGAAGATACATTCCCATTTAAAGAAGCCTAATCTCTAAATTGTACTAGTTATTCTTCTATATGTGGAATGCAAACTATAACTGATAAAATAATCTCTCAAGATATAACTAAGTTAATAGAATTCAACATTATACCATGTCAAATTTTTGATAATGTCCTTAGCCTAAAACTTCAAACCACATGCAAGAAACTCTAATACATGACCGGAATATCAGCCTATATAACTAAATTCAAATATCATGGATACTCTCTAAAACTAAATTCCTCATAAAAGTAAATTATACAGAAGACGCAAATATAATTAGAATTTGGGACTCATTCAAGGCATATATATACATATATATATATATATATATATATATATATATATAAGAGAGAGAGAGAGAGAGAGAGAGAGTTGATCATTATATTGGTATAAACACAAATTAAAAGAATGGGAATCTAAATTGATAAATATACAAAACAAGCTGCATAAAGGTAAAGCTAACTATAACAGCAGAGATAAAACTAAAACTGATATAGTAATAGACATAAATAAGAAATATTCTGATATACTAATGCACAAAACAGCTATAGCCCTAGAAAAATGAAAAGTAAACTCACTTGCTATGACTTCTAAACATATGCATAACTTATCTAGAGCAGTTAAAATATAATCTCTAAGTGATAAAGTCACTGAGACAAAGAATATAAAGAATAGTAAAATTTATACTGAAACTGGAAATAAATTACACATCCTTAGACAATCCCCAGGATTCAATAAAGTATGTGTAGGCACTGGGTAGAGCCTACACAGAATGTATCCATGTGCATGGCCACAGTTGTCCCTCTGCAATGTGCCATACATATTAATTATGGTGCTCGCCTAATGGAGGTCACAGCAGCATGGATATTGAATCAGTGTAAGACTGACAGCACAGTCATATACCTTTCAGCCTGTTAACCTTGACTGAAAGGAGTATAAGACATTTTTTTTTCATTAAATTGGATTTATTTTAATTTTTTGTGTACATTTATGCACTTGTTTGTGTGGAGCACCACATTGTTTATCTATACTTATCTTTGCGCACCTATAAATCAGACATCCACTAGACATTTAAAAATAGAAACTCGATGTGTTCCATTTCATTTTTTTTATTTTTCTGCGCTTGTTTGTGCAATGCACCATGTTATTAGTGTTATTTAGTAGCCTGTTAAAATTGAGAAATCTGTCAAGATAGGGTATAGGCATTTGTATTTAATGGTTAGTGAAGTTTAACATGATATTTAACCATACATATATTTTCGTGTTCCATTATTATTATTATGTGGTTATTTATTACTGTTTGATTTTTATTACTGATCTTTAAGTTGTTTTAGTTTTTCTAATGGTATATTCATACACCATTTATTCATATATTTTTTACATAGTTTTTTTTTTTTTTTTTTTTTTTTTTATATATAAATATTTTTTAAACATTGGATGTTTATATATATAGTAAATTAAATACTAATTAATTATTTTCGGAAGTGAATATGTTAGCTTAGAGTGGTTAGTTCTATGTCAGTGAAAAGATTTTTTTATATATATTTTTCATTTTACTTTTTGTGTCTATGGCGTTACATTTCATTTGTAATTAATAGATTGATTGTTTAATTGACTGTTAAATGAGTTGTGTAGTTACTATTTAAGCATTGTGCTAACTTATTTGTATTGTCTGAAGAAGTCTGCTAACCTTAGCAGATGAAAAGCGCTTTACTGTGATTAAATTTCAGTGTTGTCCTGTGGCTTGTGGATCGTTTTTTGCACCTGAATACCTTACTGCATTTGGATCCTTTTCGTATTTTCTTGGTTTGTGGTTTCATTATATTAGTGTTATTTAATATTATGAGTACAGCTGGGTACTTATGTAGCAGACATCCTCTAAATAGCTAAAAAATAGAAACTGGATGCATTCAATTGTTTTAGTTTTGCAGTGCATAGCAATGTGCAAACCAACGCAGGGAAGCTGCACAACTCTTATAGGCACCTTTGCAGTACATTTGAAGGTATACAAGCTCTATTCACTATCCCAGTGCTAGATAGGTTAAGTCATCACCTACAGTGTAATAGGTCCTGGATTCGAATGCTGGGCAGTAATACCTTTTACATATAGTGCTGTGAAACTGTATCAGGTGACTGAAACATCAGTTGACTTTAAATTAAATAATTGTTACATTTAGAAAAGCTGCATGATGCTAAGCAGTGCTTAAACTTGGTCAGTGATCTATTCCCATTTATGCATTGCTATGCTTTGCTTAAACATGATTAGAGTTTGCGTGATGCTAAGCGATGAGGTGTGTTTTTGAAAGTTACATTATGACACAAAAGGGCAGGAATGCAGCTTATTTAAAGGTCAATAGCCAGGAATTTTACATTATTCTTTGGAGCCTGACCTTGACTGTGGGTATGGCTGCTGTTGTGGGGAAGGTGTGCACTTTAGGGTACAAAGGTGGGGTTTACGGGAGTCAGGGGTTTTCACTGGACTCCTAGTAGAATGCTATGGACCCTGGCTGCTGCAGGGCGACTACTAGGGCTCAGGGAGTAAGTATGAGGCCTGGGATAGTTTGGCCAGGGACCAATCCAGTGCAACTGGTATCCCCTGCACTGGTGAGCAGTGGCATCACCTTTATGATGACCTGTAGCATAGGAAGAGGGGAACCTTGGATTACTGAATCCAAGAAGCAAGGGATGGGTGCACCCCAAAGATATGTAAGTATGTTTTCCAATAATTTATAACTATACAAGCTGAATTTGTACAAAATTTGTATGCATAGTGGTTTCCTTCTCTTACCACAGCTGCAGAAAACAGGGCTTGCAATGTCCAGTCCCATGCAAGTCATTTGGCCAGGATGAGGCAAGCTTATGGTATGTAAGAACATCAATAAAGTAATAACTTAATGCATAGCTTAATAATAAAATAAAGTACATACAGATACTGCAGTCTTAACTGCAGTATGAAATACCTGTAACATCACAGATTTTTTATGAATGCGTCTGTGCATATCTGACCTGGTAAAGCAAGTTAAAGCAAGTAAGCATGCTGTACTGTGTAGCATAGCTTCCAACCATCAGCTAATGCTGTGGTCTACCCAGATTAAGAGTCAATGTTGCGGTCTGCCCATTGTCTGAAATATGCTGTAGATTGCACTCAGTAAATGAATAGGGTAAATGTGTAAATTAACAGAAGTCCTAGACAGCTATCCATGTGCATAAATGCAATATTTGAAACAACATGAATCAATAAACTATAAAATGAGATGTTGCTCTGATCATTTATTTTTTCAAATAAAATGTTCAGTATTCCTGTAGTCACTGCTTGTGGTTTCTAATCCAACACCAACCACTTGAGATACATGCAGTGGTTAATATTGTTTTGGTATGTCAGAAATAAATGCTGTGCAATACCCATATTAAGAGTTGATGTTGTGTTCTGCTCATTTTGTCTGATATATGCTGTAGGTTGCAGTCAGTAAATGAATAGGGTAAACATGTAAGGTAACAGAACTCCTACATAGCTAGGCATGTGTGTAAATGTAAGAGTTGAAACAATATGAATCAATAAAGTGTAAAAGGAGCCGGTGCTGTGATAATTTATTTTTTCAAATAAAATGTTCAGTAATCCTGTATTCACTAATTGTGGGTTCTAATCCGTCACCAGCCAACTGAGAAATGTCCAGATATCAAGTGTAATTAGTGTACACAAACATACCACTCAACTGTCATGATTTTTGCAGAATGTACTGAATATTGCCAGATATGCCTGGTCCTCTGATTTGCAGATGTATGACATCACTCAAAATGCAATTTAGTGGCAAATCTGTTAACAGAACACCTTACTATCGAATGAGCACACTATGTAAGAATGTTCCCTGTCATTGTGTCTTTGTACTACCATTATGTATGGTTTAGCCCATAATGTCCCATGCAAAGAGGTTGAGAGATATGTATGTGAACATCATATATACAGTATAAGCAGTCAGTGTTCTCACAAGTGAAATCTAACATATCTAGAAGTATGTAGTTGTAGTCTGAGTAGTTATATTATCTGTGAAGTTACTAATGTTCCTTTTTCTCTCATCCCACCCCTTCTCTTCTTTTATTTATTTAATCAATATATTTATTATTATCATTTGATGTTATCAAATTATTTGTTATTACCCCTTATGTTGGCCTTATATATAATTTAATATTGCAATGCTGTCAAACAATTTCATTTACGTTATTTATTGTTGTGACCCCCCATTATATTTTTTCAATATGTTTCCATTACTCATTATTGTTTTCTCTTATGTTATTAATAATATTTGTTTGGGTTATGTTTATTTTTCCTTTATGTTTATATTTCATTTACCACAGCACAACAAGGTAGGCTAGTTCACGGTGATCCACCTACCTTGGCTCCCCTGGCTGAGGCACCGGGGTCCAGCTTGTTTGGACTGCAGCCTGGTAGCACCCCCTCTGCTGCTCCTGCACTACCTGCCTCATTGGGTAGTTATGACCCACAAACGGGGGGTATGTCCCCCTCTGGGAGAGGCGGTGGAGGGGGTATGTTCATCACCCAAGACTAACTACCAAGCATGGTGCGTAGGCTTGTGCGCCAATCTGTTGCGGCATGCCTACACTGGATGGAGAGCATGCTGTCCATCCTAGTGGGGCAGTCTGGCCACAGGCACTGGCGTTGACCACTGCCTCCAAAGCAGCAGTGAAGATGCAGTGCTGACAGTCCTATGGGTGAGGACTTGAGTCACACTGCTACCGTGTCTGATGTCCATGGGACTGGGATTCCACAACACCCTCCCCAGCCAAGGTGTTCACCCCCCTCCAGTGTCCCACACCAAACCTGTCTGCTGTCTTGTCTGTCTGCAAATGCTTTGTCACCTTCCCAACCTACCTTCCCCACACATACCTATGTACATTCCCCAACATTCCACTCTCTCCTTAAAAAAAAAAAAAAAAAAAAAAAAAAGGGCACCTGTCTCCCCCAAAAAATAAAAAATCGTCCCATACATAGCTCTCTATTTCACACACATGTCTACTGGCCACACTTAATTTGGTCCAACTGGCTTGACAATGCACTTATGTTTTCATCACTCCTCTTTCTGGGTGTGACTGTCCAAATTGAGATAAAAAACTTTTAAACTACACAGCTGTTGTAGTTGAAGAAATGGATAGCTATGGTCTTTCCTACACCCTTCCTGCACATACCTACTTGCTTTCAGTATGTTTTACCCCTGCTTGCACCCCATTCACCACTGTCCTATCTCCCCAATTTTTCTTTTCTTTAAAGAATTTTTGTGAGATGCTAAATAGCATTCTATTAATATATGTATTCGAAAGCATAATAATCACATTAAAAAAGTACACCTGGTCCCTATTTCAAATCCAGTAGCATTACACTTGAAGAGCAGTGCATCAACTCACCAAGCCACCCAGCCACTCAATTAGCACATGTGTTTTAATCAAAATATAGTAATTATGATTTTCTCAACATTAAGTTTGTTTAAGCAATGCTGTGCATAGCACCACATTGTGCAAATATGCTAAAAGATTAATGAAAAAATATGAGTTTAAATGGGACTCTGGTAAGGAAATGCATTACTATAAAGCCATACACATAATAATAGATGTAAGTGAGGTATGTAACAGCATGAAAGTGTGCAACTATATCGACAACATATAAAAATACACCTGCTAAAAGATTAATGGAAAAATAGGAGTTTAACTGGGACTCTGGTGGAGAAATACATCACTATAAAGACATACACAAAATAATGAATGAAAGTGAGGTATGTAACAGCAGGCAAGTGTGCAGTTATATCTACAGCATGCAAAAATACAGCAGCTATAAAAATGACACTATAGTTTAGTATGTTAAATGCTTTGAAAACATAAAAGGTTGGTCCATGTCGTCCTGGTTTCAAATGCAGCTTTATCTGGCATTTAAAATACATGCATATGCACATCACCATTAGAAATTATGAGAGGTATGTTTGACTGTCTCATCACCTATTTATCCATCCAAAGCAGTACCGGTAGAATGTCTGCTTCTAAATAATGGAAGTCAAAGGCCTACAGATATGACCACATCTTAACTATTCCTATTACAACACTAGAAAGTGTATAGCATGTGAGGTCATGCATTAGCATGAATTCCCAGAGGATTCTGAAGTATGTAATTCAAATGTGTCCCAGTAATATCAGACTGCAGCCCACAATGATTTGCTAGTGATATTACAGACAACCACAGCTGCACAAGTAACATACATATATGGAGGTTGTGCTAGAAGCAAGGGTTGCCAGTACACACATTCCAGATGGCTACCATGACATAACACATGACTTGGCAGTTGTCCATCTGGTTGACATAATGATTAATTTACTTCCTACATTTTTCTAGGACACACCAAACATGTTGCCTTTTACCCTGTTAATGATATCTTCAGTTAACATACTTACCTTAAACACATACCTTAATTTCCAGTAGGGTGGGTTCCCCTCAATCTGGCTCTGTCTGTACACTAAGGCTGCCACAGGTCCCACAGTTACTCTTAAATGTTGTTGTTCTGCACATTTTTTAGCCTGTCTGCCTAAGCTTATTGCCTGCAGCAGCAGCTTCAGCCTGTAGCACACACATCTGTATGTAAAAAGTAGCTGCTACAAACGTTATCTCTGTGCTGACATAGTATGTTTACCCCAGTAATTTCCACCCCAACATATGAGAAAGGGGATGGAATCTGCATTGAGGCCTTATATGTTGTTGAGTAGCTGCATGGGATTGGATGATTATATTGCAAATCAGCTGGGTAGGCTGCATGTAGCATTTCTGAACCACAAATTGGTTGAGTCAATCACCTGGTAATGAGAACATCTTAAAAAGGAAAACCTATAGCTAGGGGCCCAATGTGTATGACAATTAGTTTGTATGGTTAACTCATTGGCACAGTACATATATAGCAGTATCTTTCAACAGAGGAGTTTTGTACTCCATCAGGTATGTAACTACTTTGTTTTCAACATGATACATATGTTTGAATATACTTGGAGCCACCCATTCGTCTCAAGAGGAGCATCCAGGTATGCTTAGTTAGATCAGCATTGGAATACTGTTGCATTCAGTGTGTCAAGGTGTATATAGTTTTACGTGAATGTCAGTTTTTTTATTGTTGGGGAAGAAGGTTAGCTGTAGTTTTAATCTCATGTAGAGATTGTGACCCACATACCTGTTAACACAGCAGTTACTGTAAATGTGAGATATTTGGACATATTACCCCTGTTATACTGTAACATGTGGTGCTGTTGCCATTACCTCTCCCTCAATTTTTTTCAGGACATCAGAAATCAGAAGAGGCCATGCTCCTGCTGCTGGTAAGCACAAAACTGTTTTGTCAGAGATGTAGATATAGTTCAACATATTCACTAAAGTGCCATCCCAGGCCTGCTGGTTGTATTGAAGTACTGTCTGCAGGATTGCCAAATTGACAGATATTTTCTGACTGTACACAGTTTAGACTCATATCTATGCCTTGTAGGTGTCACCACACTGATTGATTTGATAGTATTGTCAGGACATTACAGATTGCCATAACTGTCAACTGTGCAGAGTTTTGCAGAATGTCAACAGTATACATAATGTATGTTTTGCTCATGAGATTCTTGTTTAATGAAGAATTATTTCCAAATAATTACAGATTGGGGTTAGAAAATAATGCCCTCATATTCTACTATGTGAGGTTGGGGGGGTTATACAAGTGTGTTATAGTGACAACAGTGTATACAGCTTATCATATATTGCACCATAGTACTGCAGAGCATAGGGGCGGCCACGGTGGTGCAGTGGTTAGCATTGCTGCCTCACAGCAAGAGGTTCTCCGGTTCGATCCTTGGCTGGGGTGCCTTCTGTGCAGAGTCTGCATGTCCTCCTGTGCCTCCCACATCCCAAAGACATGCTGCAGGTGGATTGGAGTGTGCCTTCTGTGGAAGGTTGGGGGCTGGGGGCAAACGACACTGTAAAACTCCACTGCCATTCAATGTGCGGACAAGGTGATCCGCTGTGGTGACCCCTAACTGGGAAAAAGCCGAAAGAAGAAGAAAAAGTACTGCAGAGCATAGAAGTGCAGGTATTCATGTATTGCTTTTTCAATTTTATCACAAGTGATCCGTTCTTTGTCCCATTCACAACCTGATGTCAGTGTCTCTCCAGACTCTGATGATGATGGTGGCCAAATTGAGGCACAGCTGAGGGTTGCAGAGGCTGAATCAGATACAGAGTTTGACATCCCTCATCCACCATCATTATCACCGTACACAGCCAGTATGTCTATGCCTACCCAGTTCCCTGAGGCCACAGATATTGGACAGTTGGAGGGTGAGGAGATTGAACAGGGAAGTGTGGCTACTGTGGCTTCATTGACTGCTGACACTAACCAAACAAACAGTTGGTGAGGTTCCACACAGGCAGATTGATAGGGGTGCTCATAGGAGGCCTGCTGTACCTCCACCACCTGTCACAAGTGTCTCATCATGTGTCACTAGGCATATGTTTAGGGCTGTCATGGAAGTGCAGGCACATTCAGATAGGAACTCCCGATGAATGCTCAGGGTTATGCATGCAGCACAATCTGACATTTGTGACAGCTTCCACTGTGTTGCGGACATCTTGGAATGGCTGACTGACACAGTGGAAAGAGGTGAGTCTGAGAGAGATCGCACACTATCTGTCTTGGAATGCACGTTGTCTGTGATGGAACATCTCACTGGAGTTGAGTGTCAGCCTTTTGGGCATAGGTCAGTAACTACATCTGCTGAGAGTCAACATGGCCATGCACAATCACGCTCCTGTTGTCACAGTACATCCAGCACTCCAGAGGTGAGTGTGCTCTCCACACCAAGCTGTAGAAGGCCATGGGCCCGTGGTCCTGGGTGTTCCTGTGAAGGACACTTTCCCAGCAGACATCAGTCAGCCTCACGCAGTAGCACAGCACTTGACCTTGGGTATGGAGGTGCCAGTGCAACTCCTGTCAAAACCAATTCTCATGTTCAGGGGAGGAGACGATGAACTCAGAGCTCTACCATGCATGGTTCACAACTGCCCAACATACAGACATTTAGGGCTAGCACTGAGCTTGGCTTTATTCATACAGACACTCACACATCACTGCCACTTTGAGGACACCTACAAACAACCTATTGGGTCAGTCTAGGCCTCCTGAAACCCCACACAACACCCTGTGCAAGTGATGATAATTATATCACATCCCTATGATCTTTCTCATGGATGCAGGGAAATAAAGCTATGTGTCTGATGTACAGGGTGACTATCTACATTAATATGAATTAGTTTAATCCATTGGTGCTGTAAGTATGCAACTTGTACTGGAAATTTACACATATTGTACTTTGCCATTTGCAATGTGTATAGCATAATTTGTGTACATTACGATGGATGCTGTTGTAACGGCTTTGAAGACACATTTGCTCATGTTTCACTTTCAGAAATTGTTTTGGGCACACTGATGGGTTCACATCTACAATCAACCCATCAGCATCAGAACACTGGATTGAATGTCAGCACAGCAGACAAATGTCGTTGGAAAGGTAATACAATATAGGTTCATGGGTTCATACGTTCATAGGTGTTTAACAGGCTAACGAACACAAGGGTTTCTTTAAGACCAGCCATGCATCCCAAATCTCTGACAAGGTTTGATACCCTAGATAAATGTAAGCAGGGTTTTGGGAGATGAAACACTTAGAAGCAGGGGCCTGGAAGATGAACCATTTACAGTTTCTCTGTGTCCATTAAAGACATAGGTCCCAAACCAAGGATGCTTGTCCTGTTCCCTATCCAATTGTGTAACTTGCTCTTGATTTGCATTAGTGTGGAACTATTCTGCACATGGTTGGGGATCCTGTTCCATATAGGGTGCATTCTGTGGGATACATATCTCTCTCTCCAATATGTCCTATTTAAACCACAGGCAAGGTGTAGGTCTGTAGAGTGGGTAATTCTGGTGCTAGTTGTTTCATGCATATGCAGGTGGTCCACAGTGCTGTCTGACAATGTCTTGTATGGCAGGCATACATCTCCACTTCAAAGGCTGTAGTACACAGAAAAAAAGGACAGGCCCTTGATGCGGTCTGTATAGGACATTTTATGTATGCCCTGTATTGGTTTAGTGAGGAATCTGTGTGGATGCTCCAATTGTTGGATATGCCTGGCTAGATACATAACAAAAGTGGCATTGCACTTAATGACAGGTCTGGTGAATGCAGAATACACTGGAACAATGACTTCCCTGGACTTAACATACCATACCTTTGTTAATAAGTTGCACAACATAGAATGATTTCACCAATGTTATAGACATGTGACAGCAAAGGCTAGATCAGTATCTTTGTGTGTCCTTAAGTCCGTGACTACTAGGTCAGCTATTAGAGGTGTGCTGTCAATATGGTAGTTACTAGGAATGGATGACTTCCCAAACCATTGTATTGTGCATTTCTTGGCATTTAGCATTGCTCCATGGCTCTGACACCAGTTGCATGTCTGTGTCAGCCCCTTCTGGAGAACATTTGTGTCAGTGTGGGATTCAATGACAGCTCCTAATTCACAATCATCTGCAAATTTAGTCAGCCAGAGGCCACTGTCTGTAGCATTGACAGCAGACAAGTAAATGCCTAAGAGGAGCGCTATGAGGAATGATTCATGAGGGAGTCCACTTGTGATTGGCCTGTTTGTAGAGCTGGACTCCCCTATGCTAACCTCCTAGGTCCTGGCTGTGAGCCACTTGGCTATCCACTGGATGACATACTAGTTTGTACCTAACCTCTTGAGTTTGTCAACAACACCTGATAGAGGTATAGTGTAATATGCCTTGTCAGGCCATGATAGGCAGTGTGAACCATTTTTTCTTCATCCATTGCTTTGGTTACCTTCTCAAATAGGGTCCACCAGTTTCAGTAGGCATGATCTGCCCTTAACAAAACCAAACAGGGTTTGTTCCAGTGTCTGGAGGTGTAGTACATCTCTATTGATTATTTCCATGATAATTCCTTTTATGGCTTTACATATTTCTTTCTTTATTTATTTATTTTTATTTATTTTACATTTGCTGACCGGGATAGTCCGACTGGATATATGTCCATTTTCAGTGGAAGCCCGGGGAGAAAAGCTCCACATACCAAAAAAGAGACAGTACATACATCACTGAGTGATAAACTCAGGCAGACATGTTTAGAAAAATATAAACAAAGAATACAGGCAGATATCAATATACACAATGTGCAGACTTACATCTGATTGGCAGAGACGTATCAGAAAATGTGAACATAGAATACAATCAGATCTCATAATTCACAATGCTTAGACATTCAAATGCTATGAAGCATAGATACTTGGCTAAACAGCAGGTTGGGTAGCAAGACATGTATTAGTGAAGTTGTTAGTCAAGTTTAGAAAAAGAGCACAGCCAATGAGATGTGAGGTATTTTTTTAGTTCTCTTTTAAATAGGGGTAGTGAGGTTTCCTTTGTAATGGTAGTAGGCAGTAGATTCCAGATTTTACCAGATGAGTTGGCAAATATAGCATTGCCTGCAGATTTGTTGGATTTTTAGGTCAGTATTATTAGTTTATCAGCTGAGTGTAATGGCCTGGGGGCACTATGAGGGGTGAGAATATTTTTGAGGGCAGGGGTGTTATCAGGTTGATGGAGTATTTTATATCCTACTATAAGCTGGTTGAACTGCGAAGGGTAGGATACTCTAGCCATCCCAGTGTTTTGAGGTTCTGGCAATGGTGGGTCCTAAAAGCCATGCCTCTAGCAAATCTGGCTATATGATTGTAACATCCTGATAATTTGATGAGATCAGTTTTGGATAAGCTGGTGAGTACAGGGGAGGCATACATAAGGGTAGAGAGGAGGTGTGATCTTGCAATAGCTGCCCTAGCTACAGGGGAGAGGAAAGGTTTGGCTCTGTACAGGGAGCCAAGTTTTTTGTTGACAGACTTAATAGTGTGATTGACATGTTTATCAAATTTAAGGTTGTTGTCTATTATTACACCTGGAAGCTTTGTATGGTCATCAGGGGAGATAATGGTGTCATTGCTAGATTTGATGTTGAAGGAAGCAAGAGGAATTCTATGGTTAGGGGTAAAAGTAGTAGCTTGTTTTTTTAGGATTTAGAAGCAGGCAGCAATTAGCTAGCCATGTTTCTACCGTGTTGAAAGTGGACTGGATGAGGGTTAGATGTTGTGTAGGAGAGGAGGCGGAGCATATTAGCATTGAGTCATCTGCATATTGGCTGCAGATAGCTCCTGGGATGGTGGTGTGCAGATCATTGGTAAAGATAGAGAAAAGAAGGGGACCTAGTATGAACCCTTGTGGGACACCTAGGGTTAGCAGAAGTTTGGATGACAGCTTGCTCTGCCATAAGACAGTCTGCTGTCTACCACTTAGGTAGGAGTGAAACCATTGCATTGCATGTTGGTCTAAACCAATGGTTTGCAGGGTATTGAGCAGTAGCTGATGGTTGACCATATCGAAAGCTTTTGAGTAATCTAGGAAGAGTGCTGAAGATAGTTTATTGTTGTTACATTAGAGAAAGACAGAAGAGCCATGGTGGTACTGTGGAATGGCCTAAAGCTGTGCTGAGAGTCAGCGAGCTTTCTGTTTTGAATAAGAAAGTGCATGATTTGTTTGTGTATGCATATTTCCATGATTTTAGCTAGTGGTGAAAGAATGGCTATAGGTCTGAAGTTAGATATTTCTGTGGAACTTCCTCCTTTATGGAGAGGTATAGCATGTGATATTTTCCATATTGCTGGGATGGATCCTTCCTAGCTAGATCTGTTGATCAGAATAGAAATGGGAAGTTCTATGGCATCAGATGTTTTTTGAAGATATTCAGCTGGGAGGTGATTGGCAGCTAGTCTAGTAGGTTTTAGCTTTTTGAGTAAGGTCCAGATCAGGTTGGTAGGTACGATTTGAAAGGTAAAGGTGGGTTGGGTGCTGAGTGGATCAGGGCTAGATGTGCCAGAGCTGGTGTTTATGTCCGATGGAGTGAGATGGGTAGCTAGAGACTGGATAGTTTCAGTAAAGATGGAGTTGAAGCTGTTTGCAATTTCAGCAGGGGATTTATCAAGGGCAGCTGATGGGGTAGGTGGGCGGAACAGCCTGGGTGGAAAAGATTGTTAATACCCGCCCAGAACCTTTAAGGTTTTTGCTGACTTTTTTGTTGTAGGAGGGTGTAGTGATATTTTTTGTCTAGAATGAAAGATTTTTTGGTCTGGTTCCTTAGCTGCTTACTTGGTCCATAGGGGCTTTGGTAACATGTCACCTGGCCCAGGCATTGTTTCTTAGTTTAATTTTGTTTTTTGTTTCTTTGGCTAGCCACAGTGCAACCGTGGCTTTTACATGGATGGTACGGGTCGGAGCATGGTGGTTAAGGATAGCCAGAAATTTGGTATTGAAGCACTCAACTACTTCTTGCAATGGGAGTCATTTCAAGACATTCCAATTACATGTTTTGAGTTCTTTTTGGAAGTTGTCAAGGTTAAAGTTCCTGATATTTCTTATAGTTTTATAGGTGGGCTGGTTGGGAATGTCAGCTTTGAGCCTAATAATATAGGTAAGGCAGTGATCACTTAGATCATCAGGTAATGTACCTGACTTATAGTTTTGTGGGTGGCTGTTAATAAGTATCCAATCGAGGACACTATCTTTGATTCTATTTTTGCTAAATCTGGTGGGAGTGGCAATGATCTGAGTAAACCCGTGGAGGTTTAAATGGGTGGAGGGAGTTTCAGAGGAACAGGTGTTCCAATCAATGTTAAAGTCCCCCAAGACAATGGTTTCCTGGGGATAGTTAGAAGCTAGCAAATGTAAGATGTTAGACTAATGAAACTAGTATAGACATATCAGACATATCCGACTAGTGAAACTTCTGGATCTGTAGTCTCCAGGGTCTGTAGATGGCTTACCTTTATGCAGAGGGATGACTGCTGCTGTTCACCATTCATGAGGCACGAAGCCTGTTTGGTGGCTACAGTGAAACAGTAATTCCAGAGGCCCAGAAAGGTCATGTTTCATGTTATTTAGAAGGCATGTTGGGATACTGTCTTTACCCATTGATGCAGTGCACTTGTTCTTAGAGAGATTATTAAAGATCTGCTCCACAGTGATAGTAGGGGTACTTATATTTGATGGTATTTCCTGAGGGAAAGTAGAGGAAAGAGAGGGGTAAAATTGGAGCTCAAGTTATCAGCCAGGAGCTTTGCTTTTTCTTCTGCATCATTATAGGTGGTTACATTTACAATGAGATGTGCACGCAACCGTGTTTGCCTTTGACATCATGGACATACCTAAAGTATGCTTTGTGGTTGTCCTTGGCCTGTGAGCCCAAACTTACCTCAGTTCTGGCTTTAGAAGACTTCATTTGTCCTCTCTTTTGTTCACTTTGATGACAGTGCTTTTATCCTGCTGTGTGCTGCACCTCCTGTGTTTGCCATGAGTTTCTTCCTTCTGTTATACAGCCTAGTGATTCTGTGATTCCACTAGTGTGGTTTTATTTTCAATTAGTTCTGTACTTCTCCCTGGTGGGTATGGATGTTTCTATGCAGCTATTAACATGCTTGTGCAAGATTTCTGTGAACACTGCTGCATAGGCCACAGTGGTCTCAGTGTTTATGGGTGCTTGAGATTAGGCCAGTTTATCACTTACAGCTGGAGGTTAGCCTTAGAGTAGTTTCTGAATATTCCATCTCTAGCTGGGGGTCCAGGTTTCATGGTTACTTTAAAGGAGACCAATTTGTGTTTGGACCTTGTCCGGGAAGATATTACAGTATGGGGTTGTGCATCACTCACCCATATTGGTGAGGACCAGATTCAGTATGGTTGCACCCCTGCTTGGTGTATGGGCTCTCTGGTCCAGGGAGTTTGTTTTTACAAAAGCTAGGAATCTTTGTGCCAGTATGTTTGCCTCACAGGATTCCCAGGTAAGAGTGGGATAATGGAAGTCACCCATGAATATGGTATCGGGTTGGATGATTAGTGTTTCACATACATGGTATGAGTGTCCTGGGTCATAGTGAGAGGCCTATAGCTTGCATTGGAAGTAGTATTGGATTTTCCCTGTTGTGAATTGAACCTGGAGCAGCTCAAATACATTGTCCTGTCTGACCAGCCTTGGAGTATCTTTAGTTTTGATGTACATAGAGATGACACTACCTTTAGCACCTGCCTGTGAATTAGCTGATCCAAATGTGTGGAAGGCATAATAATATTACACTGTTGCTGTGCTCTTTGTGGCTTTAAGTTATGTGTCATTGACAGCACAGATGTCTTCTGAGAGCTCGAAAAGCTATCTCTAAGTATAGTCTAGAGGTATGTCATAGGTCATGTAGTCCCACATGGAGTATGACTGAGACATATTCTAGGAAGTTACTAGGCTAATGGTCCTAGGCCCCTTACAAGCCTAGCCAAGTTCTACCCTTATTTTCCAGATCAGCAACAATTGCCACAGTCCAAGAGGAACACAGGTAGAACCCCCCAGTGTGAATTTATGGTTACACATCCAATTGTCCCACATTGCATTTGAAGAGGGCCAATGAGGTGCTCTGTTTGACATGAAGTGGGAGTCCATTCCAAAGGTGTGGTAACCTCTGGGAGACAAATCTGACCCACCAGCATGGTCTAGTACTGTCACATACCAGATTAAGGTTTTTAGAGTGAGTAATCCATGTACCATTTGATTTGCGGATATGCAGCATTTCAAATAAAGCATGGCCAAATATTGCTTTATATGCAAGATAGATCACCTATGAGTAGTCTGTATGAAACAGAATGAAGTTACAGTGATCATAGATGATCCACATAGGACAGATGCTGAACTTGAATTATCCTTGTGAGTAAGTTTTGTGGTCTCTCCAATTGCTGCAGGTGCTTGGAAAGGTGCATACCAAAAGGGGCATTGTATTCCATTATTGGCCTGATGTGAGGAGAGTACAAAGAGGTTACAACTTCTTTCATTTTCTGGATGCAATGGCCTTACTTATGAGGTTATCAGTATAGAATGCCCTGTTTACCACTGTGGAGATATGCTAATTAAAGGTAAGGTTACTGTCAACCTGTGTGCCCAGGTATTGCACCAGTGAGAGGATACTTAGTGTTTTGTTATTGATATGGTAATTAGCAGGAACATCACACATACTGAGTGGGATGATAATATATTTTTTTGGAATTAAGGTTAAGGCCATTACTTTGGCATGAATCCTTTGTGTGTTTAGGAGCCACTTGTAGGATGTTGACATAATTTGGAGATTCTGTGACCCCTCCCAGTTTGCAGTTATCAGCAAACTTTTTCAGCTAAAGGTCCTTTAGTTCTAGCTTGTACTTTGGAAAACTAGGTTCCAAACAGTAGAGGTGCCAGGACAGATCCCTGCGGAACACCACTGGTTATAGGTGTGCTGTTGAGGTGGATTCCCCTATTTTGACTCTATGGGTTCTGTCAGTGAACCAGCTAGTGACCCATCCAATGATATAAGGATTGATACCTAGCTGGGTGAGTTTGTCAATGATGTTTGTGTGGGAGATAGTGTCAAACTCCTTGGCTAAGTCTAGGTAGACTGCATGCACAAATTTCCCTCACATCCAGGACCTTGGTGACTGTCACGAAGAAGTCCACAATGTTTCACAGGCATTACCTCACTTTAACAAATTCAAACTGAGCAGAACAAGTGTTTGGAGCTTACCTATATCTTTGATGATAAAGTCTATGATGATTCACTCCATGGCCTTGCAGATAAGGCTAGTCAGGCTATTAGGTCTAGAATTCACAGGGTCAGTGGAAGCATCATCTTTGTGCATGTGAATAATGGTGGCCATTTTCCATTCATCTGGGATGAAGCCTGTGCTTAGACTATGATTGAAAAGAGTACCTAAAGTTGTTGCTAATTCTTGTTGGAGCCCATGTTGGACACAGCCTGGGATGTTATCAGGTTCCATAAATGCTGTGTTTTTGGCCTTAGAGAGGGCATTTATGACTTGCTTTTTACAGAGTAGGGGACAGGTGGTAGGGATGTCATGGAGTATGCGTGGCAGGGACAGGGGAGTGAAATTTTCACAGAACCCGTCAGCTAACAGGTTAGCTGTGTTCACAGGCTCAGTATATGTGGTATCATTAACTTCTAGTTTGGCACAAATCTGGGCCTGTCCTTTTCGGCAATGGATGGAACTAAAGAACACCTTATGGTTGTCCTTAGGTGAGGAGTATAATTTGGATTCATAGTTTGCCATTGAGGACCTCACAAGAAGTCGTATTGTCTTGTTTAAGCTAAGGAGGGAATGTTCCCAGTTTAGGGCTCCCTCCATCTTACTCTTGGACAGCAATTTCATTCTTTTGTTGTAAAGCCAGTTAATGGGAGTTGTCTACCAGGCACGTTTGCTCTTCTATGTTGAGCTTGTTTTGGTGCTATCAGGTATGGCCAAGTCAATGCATTTAAACAGCTGTTTATATAAAGTGCTGGTGTAAAACTTGCTATAGTTGCCTGTTTCATCTGGGGGGGTACAGTACAGCTATGGATACCATCCTGTAAGAAGTAATATTGTGCTTTGGACTAGTGTTTTAGCTTCTTTGCTGGGGGGTGGTGTGATAGTTATTTTGAATGATACTGATTTATGGTCAGATATCACTAGGGGAAACCTCACAGTGGTGGTGTTGGAGTGGCCCCTTCATATTAGTTAGCAACAGATCCAGGATGTTGTTAGGCCTTGTTGGTGTGTCAACCAGCAGGTCCAGTGCCTTGGAGTGAACAAATTCAAGGAACCTTTTGGGAAAGTGAGTTACAGCAAGATTAATTTAGCCGGTCAATGGATGGTTAGTTAAAGTCACCCAAAGCCAGGGTGTTCGTATGTATCTTGATAGACTTAAGTAGATCCAAATAGGCAGAGTGGGTGTCCTGATTCACAGATGTGGCCTTGTAGATGGCAATGACTTGAATAGGTTTCCTACCAACAGTTAATTGCACCTGAAGTATCTGCAGAGAATCCAACTGTTCAACCAATCTGGCATTGTATTTATATTTAGTGCATATCAATAAATTGTCTCCTTTAGTTTTCACTTATCAATTTGTGGTCTGAACGTGTGGAAGGAGGTGTAGCCAGATGTTGTCACTGTACTCTCTAGAGCTGTGAACCAGGTCTCCTTAACTGCACAAGTATGTAAGTCTTCCAAGGTGAGGACTGCTTCCAGTGAGTGCAGTTTCATGTTAAGACATCTATCGTTTAGCAGCATAACCTTGAGGGTTTTTTTTATATGAGATTTAAACATGTGCACTTTTTTCCTTGAGACACCACCTAAACAGGGCACTATGGGGGTGGCAAGAGGCTTGGCCAGTAGCCAAAATCCCAGTAGTGGCAAATGAATACCATCTCTGGCAAAGCATTGAGGTCTGTTGATCATGTTATACCAGGCTGACAGATACTGTATCACCTTAGAATGACGAAAGAAACTAAGGTAATTATTGAAGTCAATAATTTTCTGTTTGTATTGCGGCATCAACATAGGTGAAGGTAAAATGATACTTCAGGCTAGGGACATACCTGCCTGAGATACATAGTCCAAAAGTTCAGTCATGTCTCTCTTCATATAGTCCAGAGAGGTATATCTCAAGTCATTCACACCAACATGTGATATGACAGAATCACAACAGTACCTGTTTTTGGGATACGTGAGTGTATGTGTGATATGGCAGATCCTGGCACCTGAAAGACAGCTGACCATGACTTTCTTCTTATCCAGCCTTGCTCGAGGGACATCTGTGTGTCTCACAATAGAATTGCCTATGACTAATATGTTGCTTTTAGTGTTTTGCCTTAATGGCTTGACAGATGAGCCACTGGTGTGAGAACTATTATGTGTGTTTTGTTCTGCGCTGGATGTATTATGTGTAGAATGCTTATGTTTGTGTCTGGGAGGTCTTTGGTGTTTATGTATGTTTCTGGTGGTGATAACCTTTGTATATGTGCATATGTGTGATATGGGTTTGTGTGAGGTAGGAGGTGAGGTGTGCAGGGTGACAACCTGCTCATTTGCATATGTACTGACTGATGTGCAAGAGAGCATGTATTCCAGGGTGATGATATAGTTGCATCCCTGACATGTTGAGTTTGTGTTACTTGTGGTCCAATGACATTAGTGTGTGCATAATGTGATGGATCCTATCCCCTGATAAGCAACTGACTGTCTTTTTCCATACTCAGCTTGGTGGGAAGGGCATCAGTGTGTCTCACAATGGAGTCTGCGATTACTAGAATATTGGATTATGTGTTGGCTTGCCTTATGGACTTATAGGCTGAGCCTCCATGAGATGTAGCTCTATGTGTTGATATGTGTGTTGTTTTTACAGAGTGTATTTGTTTGGGGCTGCTGAGGGTATCTGTTATCTGCACTTTGTCTGTGAGGTATTTGTGATTTATGAAGGTTACATTTCAGTGCCTCAACATTTGTCTGCTTTGTATTGTGTGTGATGGGTGCAGTATGTGTACTACTGACTACCTTACTGACATTAGGAGTACTGTCATGTGAGAGCTTTGCCTAAAATTATATTGTGTAAATACATCTCTCACATACCATATCAGCTTGTTTGAGAATGAATTGGTTGTCGGTAAACATGAGGCAATTTTACATTGCCTCAGGATGCTCATATCCACCAGGGTGGTAACAGTCACAATAGGGAAGGTCTTATCCATGGGAACAACCCCTTTTGTATCGATTAAACAGTTGCATTGAGAATATCAATCAATGTCATGAGTATCTGTTGCAACTATGGGAGCAGTGTTTGTCACTGCAGGCTAGTTATCCTGTGTGCAACTTGGTACTGGAATAAGTTCCTTCAGGTTTTCCCAGGAGAAATGTCACTCAAGTTGTCTGAGTCTGTACAGAGCACTATCAAACATTGGAGGGGAAACTGATACGTACACCCTGAAAACTTAAGGATGGAGTTTTAGGCAGTTATTCTGAAGTTAGACACAAATCAAGCAGCGCTTCCTGAAAACAAAGAATTACCTTCTGAAGAATGCTAAAAAGAGGGGAGTCACATGAATGGCTACTATAACTGCTGATCACCACAGCCGCAATCTGCTGGGATACAATGCTCCTTTTCTTTTTGTCTCGCAAGAAGCAAACTGTTAGCATCACTCACTTGTCCCAGATGATGCAAGTATGCTTGTTGTAGCCTTTTCCAGGTAAATGCCTTGAATAGCAAACAGACCAATCAGTTCAGTTTTGCATGTATTATGCCTTGAGTTCTGAGGTTCCTTGGGTTTGACTAGCGTACTGACTTGATGGTGATTAGGAGCATAGCTATTGCATCAAAATATAATGTGAAATGTCAGGTGACATAGATGTCCATTATTGTTCTAGCAAGGTCCACAGTGGCAGTGATCCTTGTTAGGTAACAGTTTCCCAGCAATTCATGCAGCCTGCCCTTCAACAGAGTAATGGAGGTGATCTGTGTGACATGGATGTAAGGCCTACTGCAGAGGGGTGGCCATCTTTGGGAGATTTTCCTGACTCTCAAGCATGTCCTAGGTATGTCATACTATACATTTAGGTTCCCAAAACACCAAACTGTAGTCCAACATTCTTTCACACAATGTCCATTTGCTGTCTGGTTGTTTGACATGCATTGTAGCCTTGCAAGGTGAAAGTACTTACTGCAAAGTTAAACAGGTTTTTCTGTGCATGCACAGACATCCACATTGTCACTGCAAAGAGTGCCTACAGAGAGTGTGTTTGAGGCTGCGAACTCCAAGGGTGTAGCAGCATGACCCTTACTTTTCTGGAGTTGTACATTGTCACATTTGTAAGTCTGCTATTGCGACCCTGCCTAATAACAGGATTATGGCTCAGGAAAGTGCCATATGCCTGGTAAAGCAGCATATTCAATACACCATGTTATCCCACACTGTCAGGTACTGTTTTACCTTAGAAGGACACCATAAATGTAATTCCATCTGACATTTAAGCATCTGTCAGGCCACTGCCTAACCATGGCCTTTTGTGACATATACACAAGCAATAATCTGTCGCTAATGGCATTAGCAGTGTCTGTTGAGGAGATGTGGACAGCATCACCAACACTCTACTCCTAGTCCACACAAACACAATGTATGACAGATGCAAGTCTATTAAGAACCTTGAATCCATACTGTCTCACACACCAAGCAGTACATATGACAATGAACAGTTTGCCAGCATGCGTACCTCACCTCCTACTCCACCCAAACCCACATCACACATACCTACATATATGGAGGTCATTACCAGAAACATAGTTAAACACCAGAGACCTTCAAAACACAAACACAAGCATGCTACACATAATGATTCATCTGCAGAACACATTACACATAATAGCTCATGCACCAGTGTCTCACCAGTTAAACACCTAAGGAAATACACACAATCAAATAAATTAGTCATAGGTGATTCCATTGTGAGATATACTGATGTCCCTCTCACAAGACTGGATAAGATAAAGGTCATGGTTGATCAGTTGTCTGTCAAGTGCCATGATATGCCATATCACACATGCACTCAAGTCGCTCAAAAACAGCTGCTGTTATAACTTCGTCATAGTACATATTGGTGTGAATGACATGAGATGTACCACTCTGAACTACATGGAGAGACAAATGACTGGACTCTCAGACTATATGTTTCAGGCAGGTATGTCTCTAGCCTTAAAGAGCAGTTTACCTTCACCTAGGATGATGCCTCAGTACAAACAGAAAATGATTGAGCTCCATAATTAGTTTAGTGTTTGATGTCATTCTAAAGGGATACAGTATATGTCAGCCTGGGAGGACATGATTGACAGACGTCAATCTTTTGCCAGAGATGGTCTTAATCTGTCACCCCTGGGATTTCAGCTCCTGGCCAAGGCTCTTGCCACCACCATAGTGCCCTTTTTAGGCAGTGTTTCAAGAATGAAATTCCCAAGGTAAAAAACACATCCAAAAACACACTCAAGGTTATGCAGCTAAATGGTGGGAGTCTCATCACGGAACTGCACTCACTGGAAGCTGTTCTCACCTTGGAAGACGAAGGCATTTATGCAGTTACATAGACCTGGATCAAGGCTGTGGAGAGCACCCCAGCCATACAAGGTTACACCTCCTTCCACACATTCACACCTTAAACTCAGGGCATGAAAAATAAAGGGGGTGGTGTATCACTAGTCATTAAAGATAAATACATATCCAAGATTGGTTAAGCAGTATGGCTCCCTGGTGACACTTCAAATGCATACAGGACCCCCAGCATGAATCAGGACACCCACTCTGCTTATTTGTGTGTACTTGATTATATCAAGATAAATCTGAAAACCTTGGTTTTGTGCAACCTTAACTACCCATCCATGGACTGGTAAATTACTCATGCTCATACTCACTTGCCCAAAGGTTCCTCGACTTCATTAACTGCAATACTCTAGACCAGCTGGTTAACACTCCCACAAGGAGAGCCAACATCCTGGATCTTGTGCTTAACAATATGGGGGACTGTGAAGTCCTCCCTGTTGAGATCTGACCACAAATCGGTCTCATTCAAAGCAACTGTCACACCTGCCCCCCCTAGCAGCAACTAAACTAAAAAATTCTCCAAAGAAGATTATAACATCTTACGGGGTAGTATAAATAGCTTCACTGTATCTCCTCCCTCAGATGTAACAGGCAACTCTGCCAAGCTCTATACCAATGCTTTATACAAATACCTGTATAACTGCATTGACTCTGCCATATCTGACAGGACCAAAACAAGCTCCTCAAAGAAGAGCAAACCTGCCTGGTGGACAACTGCCATTAACAGGCATTACAATAATAAGAAGAAATTGCTGTCTAAAACTAAGAGGTAGGGAGCCCTCCTAAACTGGAAACACTCCCTCCTCAGCTTAAACAAGGCAATAAGAAGTCTTGTGAAGTTCTCCAAAGCAAATGTGAGTCCAAATTAGCTTCCTCGACAAAGGAAAACCACAACGCATTTTATAGTTACAGCTGTAACCTAAAAGGAAAAGCCCTGATTTGTACCAAACTTGTAGCTAATGCTACCAAATATATTGAGCCTGTGGGCATAGCTAACCAGTTGGCCAACAGGTTCTTTGAAAACTTTACTCCTCTGTCCCCGCCACACATACCACTTGACATCCCTACCCCTTGTCCCCTACATTGTAGCTCTAATGAGCAAGCCATAAATGGCCTCTGTAAGGCCAAAAACACAGCATCTATGGGGCCTGATAACATCCCAGGCTGCATCCTACATAGGCTCCAACATGAATTAGTCACAACATTGGGTACTCTTTTCAATCATAGGCTAAGCACTGGCTTCATACAAGCTGAATGGAAAACAGCCACCATTATTCCCTTGCACAAAGGTGGTACATCCAGTGATGCTGGGAACTATAGACCTATTAGCCTGAATAGCCTTATCTGCAAGGCCATGGAGAAAATCATAATGGACATTATCAATAAAGACATAGGTAATCTCCAAAATCTTCACCATATTCAGTATGGATTTATCAAAGGAAGATCATGCGTATGAAAACTAGTGGACATCTTTAAGCCAGTCACAAACACCATAGATGTGGCAAAATCTGTGCATACAGCCTACCTGGACTTAGCAAAGGTGTTTGGCAGTATCCCCCACTCAGACATCATAAACAAACTCATCCAAGTAGGCATCAACTCTTATATCATTAGATGGGTCACTAACTCCCTCACTGATAGAACTCATATAGTCAAAATAGGGGAATCCTCCTCCTCTTTACTCATCCCTCATCAGGCCCATAATTGAGTACAATGCCCCTTTTGGGATGTACCTTACCAGACACCTGCAGCAACTGGAAAGACCCTAAAAGTACCTCACCAAGAGGATCAAAGGGCTCAAACAGATGCCATATGCTGCCCGGTTAAAGAAACTCCAGCTCTACTCAGTGGCATACTGTCTGCTCAGAGGCGATCTGTGCCTGACGTATAAAGCCATGTGCAACCTGGAATTAATGGACATGCTGCACCTCAGAAAATCCAAATCCCATTGAGCTACACGCTCGAGAGACTTGAATCTCAGCACTGAAATAAATAGGACATGCTGGAGGGACAGATTCATAACCTAGAGGCTCCCTTCACTCTGGAATAAAATCCCAGTCCAGGTTAGGCAGAGTCCATCATTGACTCTCTTCATGAGGAATCTTGATGAGTGGATGGGAAATCATAGGTTTACCCTGGGTATCACTTCTGTGTGTCACTGTTAGACAGAGACACAATATACTAACCTCGAAAAAGGACATAGCAAAATTCATTTAAAATGGGTGGCAAAAGCCAAACACACTCTGGCTAGGCTTATAAATGCCCTAGGCCAGATAGCCTAGTATGAACCTATGAACCTAAGAGCAGACCTGTAACCAGTGGTGTTCCACATGGTTCATTCCTGGGACCTGCACTGTTTGGAATCTATTTCTCTGAAGTACAAGCAAAATCTAAAGGTCTGTGGCTGACAAAGTTTGATGATGACTGCAAACTGGGAGTGGTCATAGAATCTCAAAATGATGTCAACATCCTACAAAAGGGTCTTACAAAAACAAATGATTGGTATGAAAGTCATAGCCATAAACTCCATGCAAAATAATGGTATTATTATTCCTTTTGGTGAAAGTGATGTCCCTGCTAACTACCATATCAGCAGCAACACCTTAAGTACGCACTCAGTAGTGAGAGACGTGGGCACACAGGTTGACAGCTACCTTATCTTTGACCACCATGTCCCACAGTGGTAAGAAGGGCATTCTATTTTGTTCACGTCATAGGTAAGGGCATTGTTTACAGAAAAAAAGGAGTTATAACCACCTTGTTCTCTTCCCTCATTATGCCAGTAACTGAGTACAACACCTCTTTTGGTATATACTTTTCCAAGCACCTGCAGCAACTGGAGAGAACACAAAGGTTCCTCCCAAGGAAAAATCAAGGTCTTCAGCATCTGTCCTACATGTATTATCTGAAATTACTGTTATTTTAATCTGTTTCATACAGACTACTCAGAGTGATGTGTGCCTTGCATACAAGACAATCTCTGACCCTGCTTTATTTGAAATGCTGCATATCGTTAAGTCAAATGGTACACAGGTTACTCATTCTGAAGACCTTAACCTGGTATGTGGTATTAATAAAACCTGCTAGAGGGACAGATTTGTCTCCCAGAGGTTGACACACTTCTGGAATAGACTCTCACTTCATGTTAAACAACACCTCATTGGCCCTCTTCCAATGCAATCTGGACAATGGGATGGATGACCATAAATTCACCTCGGGGATTCCACCTGTGTCCCACTTGGACAAGGGCAATAGGTGTTGATCATGGAAATAAGGGTAAGAACTTGTCTATAATTGTAAGGGCCTAGGATCATTAGCTTAGTAACTTTCTATGACCTTATGACAGGCTGATGTAAAATACCCTAACATCCACACACACAAAGTTAGCTGTAGTAACAATAGTACCAGTGCCTATCTACATTTGCAGAACACTGCACAGTGTACACACACACACCAGGTTGGCAACAGTTAGACTTAAACCCCTCCCTTAGTTTAGAGACTATAACATAAACAACATATCACATGTACTGCTGCTTAAGTCTGGCATTCATAGGGCTCTAGGTAATTTTATGGTAGATGATATCAGCAGGCCTTGTGGAGGATAACAGTTTGGAGGCCCACAGCACTGTAAGGCCCAAAGCAACAGAAACCCATGCTAGTTGGGGAGTCACACTGTCTGGAAGGAAGATCTACACACACACATACACACCAAGTGGGCTGAAATGAGATTTAAACCCCTACATACCTAGTCTTACACACTATAGATCATGGCAATTAACACATGTGCCACAGCTGAAGTCTGACATTTGACATCAGCAGGGCATTTAGAGAGCTGCATCAATGCAAGGGCCAAAAAGTGCAAACCTATGCCAGTTCAGAAGTCAGTAAGGGATTCACACTTGCTCTTTGAGGAGATATACACACACCAAGTGGGTTGGATTGAGAGTAGGACCCCTACCTAACTAATCACACTACAAATAACAGTACTTCACACATGCACCATAGCTCATGTCTGCTTAGTAAATGACTGTAGGTGAAGTAATCCTAGGGAACATAAACAAGCCCTGTGTTGAACAGCTTGGGAGGCATGCAGAGTCACCTTGCTTTTTACTGTCATCTGAAGGTAGTAGCCTAACAGTCAGAAAACTGTTTTGTCGCCTATCTATGTGACAACAGTACCCATTTTGGGCATATGTGTCTGTTTACATTTGGATCTGCAAGCCCATGGCAAAAAAAATTATCCCTGTCAATGAGTTTGCATGCAACATAATATATTACACAACTTGTTCAGTTATTGATGTATGTGTGGTGAAATCCAGCAGACACATGGTGCTATAGTGAACGTGGGTATTGTTGCTGCCATAGATACAAACATTTGGCTTCCCAATATATGCACATATTTATATACTGTTCTATACATTTTCAAGTTTCCACATGCTGTCTTAGGGATAAAGGTATGACTCACCACTGTCCAGATGTTTGCAGCAAGTACATAGGTTGACTCATAGTTATGTGTGCTTCACGCTAAATTGTTGTTTGCTGTCAAATGTGATATCATTTACACATGACATGAGAGAAGCCTCCCAGAACTCTGAACTTCAGATGTCCCAGTAATCCTCCAATTGCAACACGTTATTCTATGCACTCTCATGCCAGTGAGCACATATCTTTTCCCCTTGACTCTGAAGTGGGGGTCAGCAATATGCAACATTTGTACCATGTAGCACACTACCCTGAAGTACTGGGTACCATAGTTTGCACTCATGCACTCATCAAGGCACCTGATGAGCAGGGTTGAATCTACATTAACCACAAGGGATACCACTCCATCAACTGCCAAGTCATGTGCAATGCCCAGGGGATTATCTTGATGTGTGCGCTGGCAGCCCTGGCAGTTATCATGACTCCTGTATCTGGCACAGACAACAGCTGTACTGGATGCTTGCTAGGGGGGACATCCCACAGGGCCATTTACTGGGGGATGCCGGTTATGCCATGAAATCATGGATGATGACAACCATCAGAAATGCACACACACACCCATGGAAGAATGCTATAATGAGGCACACACACAAACTAGGAACTTCATAGAGCATGTGTTTGGGCTACTGAAGTCATGGTTCCAGTGCCTCAATAAATCTGGTGAAGCCCTGCAGTATACTCCAGTCACATGTGTTCAGATATTCACAGTATGTGCTATGCTACACAATCTGATCCTGTGGAAACAGCTGCAGGAGGATCAGCAAAGGGAAGGGATACACAGTCCCCCACCAGTGCCAAGGTGACCACAGCCACAGTCACAGTAGGACTTGGAGGAGGAACCCCCTGCTGATGTCCCTGTAGGCAGATGTAGGCATGCTCAGTATGCCCTGGCTTTGGCTAAGAGACAATGCATAGCACATTCACTGACAACCTAGGGACCTAGGAACTAACACCTTGCTCCAACTCACATACAGATATGAAATTGATGTCAACCAAATCACACATCCTGCACCCATCCATGTATTGGCTGCATACTGCTCACATCAGACAGAGTCAGCCCTGAACTGCAGTTGTGTCAACTGCTGCTCTTGCAAGGTAAGTCCATAACCTACACAGTAGTATAGTGGATTGTTATGTTATGTCATTGTAGCTATGGACTAGATACATTATGCAAGCAACTATACTGGGCTATTTGGACAGAAGTTACATCCACATGTGACTACAGACACCCATTCCACTAACATGTCACCATTTGTATTCTGTAGGCCTCCTGCATGGAATATTCATGTAGTCCTACTGCAACAGATTACTGGTACTTCATTCAAGGGACATATTAGAAAGTGAGGTTAAAGGATAGTCAGACTAGTGTGTGTCCTACCAGAACATGGGCTGTTGTTCCCCTCCCCTCAAAACAGCAGTGTCCCCTTGTAATGGCCATAACAATAAATCATCTATGCTGTATGAACATTTCACACAGTTAGTATGCCACACAGCATCAGGACAGCAATGTACAATTTGAGCTTACATATTATGTGTTAGTTAACTGAGAATAGCAAAGTACATATTTATGCAGGTGATGGTGTGATGAATGAGCCCCTGTCTGTAAAGCAGTTGTTGTGGCTCAAAGGACTAAGGCAGGTAGCTTGTATGATGGTGTTCAGGGTTCTAATCCCCTAATGTCCAGTTATTTGGCAAGTTAAGGAGTAATAGGTATTGTTTTCCAGACTGTGACTCTGTGTGCTACACTAGTAACCTATCTTACATATCAGTAACACATTTGCATCTGCACCGCATATCCAAGACCTATTTAAAAAGTCTTAGGTAACATTGGATTAGTCAGCATCAGAATTGTAAAGTCTGGACTATAAACTATATATCAGCATGCATATGTTGAAAATAGATTTAAGTACCACCTTCAACATGATGTACTATGACAATATAATAACAGCTATGAATGAAAAATTGTGCTGTGATGTAATTTATAGAGATTTGACAGGGCCATGCACTAAACATTGATCAATAAACTAGAACAGCTAGGTATTGATGCACTCTTGATAAGATGGATAGCTGCATGGCTTACATATAAGACATGGCAAAGATCATACAACAATTGGACAAGGGAAATAATTTGTTACAGTCAGGGTGTCCCACAGGGCTCTGTCCTGAGCCCAGACTTGCTCAGATTTCTCTGTATACCTATCCATTTCATTTGAGTTCTACAGTCTGTATGCAGGTGACTTGAAATTGAGTATGCTGATTACATGTGTTACAGATGGGACATGTCTGCTAAATAACTTAACTAAATTGACCGTTTGGTCACAGGAGTATAATATGCAGACAAATACATCACAAATTAAGCAAATGAGATTTAAAAGACATAACTAGAAAGGTGAATATTGCATACAACACACAGTGATTAAAATTGCAGATTCATTTACAGACCTGAATATATGGGTAGATATAGCTTTGATTGTTTCTAATCATATCATATTCCAGGCCTGTAGTGCAGCTACCTGTGGACCAGTTTCAGTTTATGGAACATTACATATCTGATGTAAGCTATGCACTGCCCATTTGCACACTGCTTAGCAATGTGCAAATAAGTCAAAATTCCACTGCTCATGCCCATACACTACACTTAGGTAGAGTGCAAATACATTACTCCTCACACAATTTTGTTTAAAAAGTATATATATATATATATATATATATATATATATATATATATATATATATATATATGTGTGTGTGTGTGTGTGTGTGTGTGTTTGTGTGTGTGTATCTCTGTATTGCATTACATACCCAAATCATAGAGAGTAAAGCTGCACTATGACACTTATAATAGGTTCATAGGTTCATCGGTAGGTACTAGGCTATCGCCCTAGGGCCCATACAAGCCAATCCAAAAAGGTACCCTGGCTTTCCCCACCCAAGAAAATTATTTTCCTGTGCCCCTGTCGAGCAGAGCCACAGAGTTGATCTCCAGGGTGAATTTCCTATTTCCCATCCAATCATCAAGATGTTTCTTGAAGAGTGTTAATGAGGAGCTTTGTTTGATATAGATAGGTAGTTTGTTCCAGAGTATGGGAAGACTCTGGGACAGGAATCTATCCCTCCAGCATGTTCTGTTTATTGTGGTGACAAGGTTTAGGTCCTTAGATCATGTAGCTCAGAGGGATTGGGATTTCTTTAAGTAGAGCATGTCCAACAGCGCTGAGTTTGACATAGTATTGCATGTTAGGCAGAGATCGCCTCTGAGTAGGCGATATGCGATGGAGTAAAGCTGGAGTTTTTTGAGACGGTCTGCATAGGGCATCTGTTTGAGGCCGGTAATCCTCTTTGTGAGGTAATGTTGGATGAATGACCAAAAGAAAGGGATCAGTATTAAATAATGCACTTAAAAATATGTGGAAGTGTTTAGAATAGCATATGTTGCAATTGGAGGACTATTGGGATATCTGAAGTACAGAGTTCTGGCAGTCTTCGCTCAGGTCATGTGTAAGTGATACCACATTTGACAACAAACCACAATTTCATATTAAATGCACATAAGTATGGGTCAAACCTGTGTACTTGCTGCAAACATCTGGAATGTGGTGAGTCATACCATGTTTCCCTATCACAGCATGTGGAAACCTTGAGAAAGTATGGCATCGTATATGAATACTTACATATATTGCCAAGCCATATGTCTGTATCTATAGCAGCAACAACATCCACATTCACTACAGCCCCCTGTATCTGTTGGATTTCACCACACATACATCAACAACTGAAGAAGGTGTGTACTGTATTATGTTTTGTGCATACTCATTGACAGGGCTAATTTAGCTCTGCCACAGGCTTGACCATCAAAATGCAAGCAGGCACATATGCCTAATATGGGTGCTGTTATCATATGGCAAGGCTACAAAGCAGTTTTCTGACTGATAGGCTACTATCAGCAGATGATAGTAGGAAGGAATGAGACTTTGTTGGCCTCCCAAGCTGTTCAGCACAGGGAGTGTTTATGTTCTCTAGGATTACTTCACCTGCAGTCATTTACAAAATAGACTTGAGCCACTGTGGATGCGTTAGGCACTGTGATCTGTAACATATAACACTAGATAGGTAGGGGTTCTAATCTCACTCCAGTCCACTTGGTGTGTGTGTGTGTGTGTGTGTGTGTGTGTGTGTGTGTGTGTGTGTGTGTGTGTGTGTGTGTGTGTGTGTGTGTGTGTGTGTGTGTGTATGTGTGTGTGTGTGTGTGTGTGTGTGTGTGTGTGTGTGTGTGTGTGTGTGTGTATGTGTGTGTGTGTGTGTGTGTGTGTGTGTGTGCGCTCACATGCTTGTGTGTGTGTGCGCACATGCTTGTGTGTGTGTGTGTGTGTGTGTGTGTGTGTGTGTGTGTGTGTCTCCCCAAAGAGCAAGTGTGCATGCCACAGTGACTTCAAAGCTGGCATTGCTTTGCACTTTTTGGCTCATGTAGTTGATGCAGACCTCCAAACTCTCATCCTGCACAAGGACTGCTCATGTCATCCATCATAAGACTACTTAAAGCCATGTTAACATGAGACTTAAGCTGTGGTGCATGTGATAAGTACTGTGATCTGTAATGTGAACCCTAGATGGGTAGAGGTTTTAATCTCACTCATGCCCACTTGCTATGTTTGGGTGTGTATATGCAGCTTCCTTAAAACAAATATGAATCCCACACTGGCTTACAGACAAACAGGGGTTTGCACTGTTTTCAGCCTAACAGGTGATGCAGGCCTCCAAACTCTTGTCCCCCACCAGGCCTGCTAATGTCATCTACCATAAGACTACCTTAAGCCATGCCACTGTTAGACTTAAGCCATGACATGTGTGTTATGGGATCCTAGGCTCATTGGAATTTACTTGGCTAATGGCCATAGTGCCCTTAAAATCCTAGTCAAGCTGATACCATTATGTACATGATCATCACCTACTGCTCCTGTCCAAGAGGGACTCAGATGGAACCACAGTGGTGAAATTATGGTCATCTATCCAATCGTACAGATTGCATCTAAAAAGGGCCAATGAGGTGCTCTGTTTGAGATGATATGGCAGTCTGTTGCAATTGTGTTTTAAACTATGGTAGACAATTATCTCCCTCCAACAGGTTGTATTAATGTCACATGCCAGGTTAAGGTCTATACAGTGAGTAACCTGTGTACCATTTGACTAATGGATATGCAACATTTCCAATACAGCAGGGTCAACGATTGTCTCCTATGCAAGCCAGAGATCACCTCTGAGTAGTCTGTATGACATACACTAAAGTGACAGTGATATCAGATGATCTCCATGGAGAGATGTTGAAGACCCGAATGCTCCTTGTGAGGAACATATGTGGTCTCTCCAATTGCTGCAGGTACTTGGAAAGGTACATACTAAAAGAGCCATTGTACTCAACTTTTGGTTTGCAGAGGGAAGAGGACATGGAGGTTATAATGTCTACTTTTTTCTGGAGACAATGCTGTCACATATTACATGAGCATGATAGAATACTCTTCTTACCACTGCAGAGATATGGTGATCTAAGGTAAGTTAGATGTCAACCTGTGTGCCCAGGTCTCCCACCCCTAAGTACATATGTCAGGTGTTGCTATTCATGTGGTACTTAGCAGAATCATTACTGTTACTGAAAGCAATGATAATACATATATTTGCAGTGCTTTTAAGGCCATGGCTTTGCCAACAATCATCTGTTCAAGTAAGACCCTCATGTAGGATGTTGATATACTTTGGGGATTCTATAACCACTCCCAGTTTGCGGGCATCAGCAAACCTTGTCAGCCACAGACATATATTTGGTGCTTGTACTTTGGAGAAATGGATTCCAAACAGTAGACAACCCATGCCGAAACTCTGTGGAACACCACTGGTTAGATCTTGACTATTATGGAGGTGGATTCCCCTATTTTGATTATATGACCTGTATCAAGTGGCGTTCAAAAGACATGCGTGAATGGGCATGCCTTCATTGAAGTTTGGGCATCGAGCTGGCACCCCAGCACCATAAAAATCTACTGCCACCCATTAGCAGACCGGAGTTCCGCTGTGGCAAGCCCTAACCGGGAAAAGCCGAAAGAAGAACAACATCACTGAGGCAGTGAATGACCCCTCTAATGATATAAGGGTTGATGCCAAGTTGGGTGCATTTGAAAGAGTGCAGACACTGGTCCACTTAGCTCGAACAGATGAGTACCACACAGCCAGTATCGAAAACCACACTTTATTCCAAAATACGAACACGGGTAAAAAAGTTAAAACACAGAGATCTCTTTAACTCCAATACATCCAGGTTTAGCGCTTTCATCTGATTGTAACAGACTTCCTCAGAACCAATTAACTAAATGTTAATAGCTCCATTTATACCCAAATTTTTGGCGCCAAAAACAATTGATTATTCAATGATTTTAAAATGTTATTAGATTCAAATTGTATCTATATCTATATTCCTGAATATATATATTGCTATGTAAACTTGTGACATATATACAACTTGAAAGTACAGGTTAAAATGAATGTAGAAAAAAATAAAAATACTTAAAATGAACTAAAAACGTACCTAAATGCTGACTGAATACTAACTGTTCTACATTACTTATGTCTACAATGAGTGTACACTAAATGCCATGCACTTATACTTCCAATAACCATATAAATGCATTAGTGAATTCATGTTGTGGATCTAATACTCAGTGAATCAGAAACCCCAAAGAACCCCAAAAATTGTATCTACAATTCTACACCCTATTTGAGTACTAACACGGTTGTCCTAATCAGTAAAAGTCTAGTCAGTATCATGCAACAACTATGTGAGAAAATCTAAATTGGCTATAATAAAATATTATCAGAAGTATTTGCAGATGTAGAGCAGGTAATTGCAATACACAGAGGGTGGTGTACCTGGCCACATGCTCACGGTGCTCAGCATATTACTTAGGAAAGACAGAGAGAAGGCTAAAAACTCGCATTTATGAACATATATATAAAATTAGTAAAGGCGATGTCAATAATGCCCTAAGTAAACACGTCATTGAAAAAGGGAAAGAACATACATTCAGTTTTGCCATTATAGATCAAGTTGATATGTCAGTAGGTATCGGAAATTGGAAAGCGTATCTTGGGTTACTGGAGAGCAAGTGGTAGATTTGTTGTGATGCTACAACGTATCCTGGACTCAATGAGTACATCAGTTTAAAACCATTCCTTATTTTAGATTAAGACTAGTCATACACTTTTATTATAGCCAATTTAGATTTTCTCACATAGTTGTTGCATGATACTGACTAGACTTTTACTGATTAGGACAACTGTGTTAGTACTCAAATAGGGTATAGAATTGTAGATACAATTTTTGGGGTTCTTTGGGGTTTCTGATACATTGAGTATTAGATCCACAACATGAACTCACTAATGCATTTATATGGTTATTGGAAGTATAAGTGCATGGCATTTAGTGTACACTCATTGTAGACATAAGTAATGTAGAACAGTTAGTATTCAGTCAGCATTTAGGTACATTTTTAGTCCATTTTAAGTATTTTTATTTTTTTCTACATTCATTTTAACCTGTACTTTCAAGTTGTATATATGTCACAAGTTTACATAGCAATATATATATTCAGGAATATAGATATAGATACAATTTGAATCTAATAACATTTTAAAATCATTGAATAATCAATTGTTTTTGGCGCCAAAAATTTGGGTATAAATGGAGCTATTAACATTTAGTTAATTGGTTCTGAGGAAGTCTGTTACAATCAGATGAAAGCGCTAAACCTGGATGTATTGGAGTTAAAGAGATCTCTGTGTTTTAACTTTTTTACCCGTGTTGGTATTTTGGAATAAAGTGTGGTTTTCGATACTGGCTGTGTGGCACTCATCTGTTCGAGCTAAGTGGACCAGTGTCTGCATTCTTTCATTGGCTGTTTCTACTTGCATTTTTTTCCAAGTTGGGTGCATTTGTCAATGATGGCTGAGTTGGGGACAGTGTCAAATGCTTTGGGTAAGTCCAGGTTAGCCCTATGTGCAGCTTTCCCTCATCCAGGTCCTTGGTGACTGTCTCAAAAACTTCCACCAGGTTTAACAGTCATGACCTCCCTTTAACAAATGCAAACTGTGTAGGGTCAACTGTGTGGAAATTACCTATATCTTTCTTGATAAGGTCCATGATGATTTGTCCCATGGCCTTGCAGATATGGGTAGTCAGGATAATAGGTATATAATTTCCATGGTCAGTGTATGCACTACCACTGTGCAAGAGGATAATGGAGGCTGTTTTCCAGTCAGCTAGGACAAAGCCAGTGGTTACACTATGGTTGCAAAGAGCTCCCAATGGTGTTAGTACTCCATGTTGGAGCCTATGTAGGACATGGCCTGAGAAATTATCTGGTCCCATAGATGCTGTGTTTTTGTCCATAAAGAGGCCATTTTTGACTTATTTAAAGATACAAGGTAGTGGACAGGTGGTAGATATGTATGGGGTACGTATGGCGAGGAAAGGGGAGTGATGGTTGACCAGAACCTGTCTGCCAACAGGTTATCTATGTTAACAGGCTCTGCATATGAGATATCATTAACTATGAGTTCAGCACAAATGTGGGCTTTTCTTTTTGGGCTACAGATGTAACTATAGAATGTCTTGTGGTTGTCCTTTGTGGAGGAGGCTAATCTGGAACCATACTTTGTTTTAGAGAACTTCACAACACTTACTTGCTAGTTTAAGCTGAGCAGAGAGTGTTTCCAGTTTAGGAGGGCTCCATCCCTCCTACCCTTATAGGATCATAGGTTCATAGGTGGGTACTAGGCTATCAGCCCAAGGGCCTGTGTAAGCCTAGCAAACAAGGTTCCCTGCCTTTTGCCACCCAAAAAGTTTATTTTCCTGTGCCCCTGTTGAGCAGAGCCACAGAAGTGATCCATGGGGTGAATTTCCTATTTCCCATACACTCATTAAGATATTTCTTGAAGAGTGCTAATGAAGAACTCTGCTTGACATATATATGTAGCTTGTTCCAGAGTGTGGGAAGTCTCTGGGACAGGAATCTATCCCTCCAGCATGTTCTGTTTATTGTGGTGACAAGGTTTAGGTCCCTGGAGCATATAGTTCAGAGGGATTGGAATTTCTTTAGGTGTAGCATGTCCAACAGCTTTGGGTTTGACATAGCTCTGTATGGTAGGCAGAGATCACCTCAGAGTAGGTGATATGCTATGGAGTACAGCTGGAATTTTTTTGAGATGATCAGTTTAGGGCATCTGTTTTAGTCCTGTAATCTTCTTTGTGAGGTATTTTTGTGGCCTTTCTAGCTGTTGCAGATGTCTTGTGAGGTACAATCCAAATGGGGTGTTGTACTCAATAATGGGTCTAATGAGAACTGAGTAGAGGGGGAACAATGACTTCTTTACTCCTGGATGAGAACCCTTTCATGATGAGGTGTGTCACGTAGAAGGATTTCCTGACTACTGTGGCAATGTGATTGTCAAATGAGAAATTACTGTCTACCTGAGTCCCAAGGTTTCTTATCACACCTTCAGTGTTAAGTGGACTGCCGCCTATGTGGTAGTTCATGGGTACCAAGTTTTTACCAAAGGAGATGACAATGCACTTTTTGGCATTGAGCTTTAGGCTGTGGCTCTGACACCAGGCATCAGACTCAGTGAGGCCTTTCTGTAGGATGTCCACGTCATTCGGGGACTCGACTATGGCACCTAATTTGCAGTCATCTGCAAACTTCATCAGCCAGAGGCCCTCTGTGTTAGCCTGTACCTCTGAGAAGTAGATACCAAACAGCTTTTCAAAGAAGTTGATCAGGTTCAGGAGGCATTATCTGCCCTTCACAAAGCTGATCTGGGTGGGGTCCAGAGTTTGGAGGTTACCAATGTCTTTGTTTATGAGTTCCATGATGGTATGTTCGATGGCCTTGCAAACCAGTCTCATCAGGCTAATAGGGTGGGAGTTCCCATGGTCCGTGGTGGCTCTCCCTTCATGGAATGGTATAACTGTTGCTGTGTACCATTCAGTGGGTACAAAGCCTGATGTGAGGCTATGATTAAACATGGTTCTTAAGTGGGAAGTCAGTTAATTCTGAAGTTCGTGTATAACGCAGCCTGGGATGTTGTCCGGGCCCATGGATGCTGTATTCTTGACTTTGGAGAACGCAGTTTTTACCTACTGAGTTGTGATTGCAGGGGCACTGCATTCTTCTGGTATGGGGGGTGAAGGGGGAGTAAAGTTGGCACTGAACCTGTCAGCCAGGATGTTGGCAATATCATTTGGGTCTGTAATTTTCGTTCCATTGTGCTGTAACTCGGAGCAGATCTGGGTGTTGCCACTGACATTCTTGACATAGCTATAGAATGCTTTGTGGTTGTCCTTAGAGTCAGTGGCAATCTTATTTTCATAGATGGCTTTGAAGGATTTTATGAGGGATCTCAGCTTCTTACTGAGGCTGACTAGGGAGCTCCTCCACTCATGGAATTTTACTCTCTTTTGCTACAGTTTCTTTCTTCTGTTGTTGAGTTTGTTTATAGCAGGGGACCACCAGATTGGCTTCCTTTTTTAGGAGGATAGCATCTTGGTTCAGCTAGGGATAGCCTGATTCATGCACTCCTGTAAGTGCATATAGAGTGCATTTGTATAAGTTTCAGCAGTCATAACTGTATTGTCCATCTGCATGGGTGTCATGAAGTTTGCCACCTCTGTCCTAAGAAGCATGAAGTTGACTTTGGACAAATTGTTTACAGTGGCTTCCTTAATGGGGGTGAGGGCAGGATGTGGATATCTATGGTGATTAGCTTATGGTCGGATCTGACCAAAGAGGAGTTTACTTCAGGGTGGAGCACTGGTCACTCATGTTGGTAATGACCAGGTCTGGGATATTATTGCCCCTGGTAGGGTTATGGATAAGTTGATCCAGGGCATTGGAGTTAATAAATTCTAGAATGCATTGAGTGAAGGAGTTGGTACATGAGTAGTTTTTCCAGTTAATGGTGGGGTAGGTGAAATCACCCATTATTAGGGTGTTTCCTAATATTGTCCAGTATATCAAGAAAAGAGGAGTGAGACTCCTGGGGCATGGTGGGGGATCTGTAGCAAGCTACAGTATGGATTGCAGTTTTGTCCAGAGTTAGTTGCACTTGGATAATTTCGTATGCATTATGTTGGGCAACTAGCCTGGAAGTGGGGATATCCTTAAGGAATATGGACACACCTCCACCTTTGGTATTCCAGTCTTGGTTAGATGTCCAAAAAGGTATGGTATGAATTATATCCTTGTAATGCAGGGGTGCTCTCTGCAGCCTTGAACCAGGTTTCAGTCACTGCACAGATATCGGTGTTCTCCATTTTAAGGAGTGCCTCAAGTGAGTGCATTTTGAGGTTTAGACTTCTAGCATTGAGCAGCATTATCCTCAGTTTTTGCTTGCCTGTATCTGTTACGGTGGTGGGTTTGTAGTTTGTACCTTGCCTAAAAAAGGCACTATAGGGATGGCAAGAGCATTAGTCAGTATCCAGAATCCCAGGGAGGACAGGTGCAAGCCATCTGTGGCAAAGCATCATGGCCTGTCGAACATGTCGTCCCAGGCAGACAGATATTGGATCCCCTTGGAATGACACCAGAAGCTTAGCCAATTGTTGAAGTCAATGATTCTGTCCTTGTACTGCGATATCATTCTGGGTGAAGGTAGGATGCTGCTCAGGGCTAGGGTCTTACCAGCCTGGATTACAAGATAGGAGAGCTCCTCCATGTCTCTTTTCATGTAGTCCAGGGAGGTATGTCTCAGGTTGTTCACACCAACATGGACAATGACTGAGTCATATTTGTACTTGTGGAGTGATCTGAGTGTTTGAGTTATGTGGTGGATCCTGGCACCTGATAGGCAGCTAACAGTACCCTTCTCCTTGTCTATTCTGGTGAGTGCAACATTGGTGTGTCTGACTTTAGAGTCACCTATGACCAATGTGTTAGGCATGTTGTTTTGCTTTATGGACGTGGTTGAGTGGCACACTGGGTCTGTGTATTATGTGTCTTTTGGGTTGTGTTGAGAGGTGGAGGTTGCTTGTGTTTCTGCTTTGGAGGTCTCTGTTGCTTGGGCAGATTATTAATGAGAGCCTCCGAGAATGTTTTTGTGCATCTATGTGTGGGTTTTGGTGGTGTATATATAGTGGGACTATGTGATGAGTGTGGTGTGGTGTGAGTGTTTACCTCCTCCTCTTGACTGAGAAGTTCAGTCTTGGGTTGAGAGAGCTTTGCCTCCAGTTTGGCAAGATTAATGTATCTCTCACAGGTTGTAGTGTTGGGTGGTAGGAGGAGAGGATTGTCAGTGTAAATGAGGCAATTGTTACATTGCCCCAAGATGCCCAGATTCATCAGGTAGACAGTAGAGAACACTGGGAGCTGTCCCTTGGACATGGCTGGGTAATCACTATTTTCCTTTAGACAGTGAGGGAAATAATTACTAGAGCTGTTTTCCTCGAAGTAACTTGAGGAGATAAGTACAAAACTGTTAACCACTAGGAAATGAGAAAGGTTCAGTGCTTCAGTAATTTGTAGCTTATTTAGTGCTTACAACAGATCTGAACCAGTGCTGAGCATGGAATAGCAGATACAAGTGCTAAAATTAAGAAACTGACAAGTTCTAAGGGAAAAACTGAAGAGCAGACTTTATGGCACCGGGAATAGTTTATTCCTAGCTAAGCGGTGATGTGCGATGCTCAAAACCGAGCAAACACGGGTGTTTAAACAGAAAGATGAAAGGGATAGAAATATCCCAAAACGGACAATAAGATTACATTTTCTGAGCTGAACCCACTCCTCCAGCAATATATAGGCTGTTCCAAAGCTCAGCACTCTCACTGATGAACAGAGAAGCTGCCCTATATCTTAGAAAGGTCTGGACAACACAGGAGCTTACAAACAGCCCAGCATTCAGCAAACTCTGAAAACTGGACTTTCCTAGATCTAGAAAGGTAGAAAAACAAGTAGAGGGATAGGATTTTTTTAAAAGTTAAAGCAAATACAGCAATAAAAAACATTTGTAACACAGAAAATAGGCTATCACACTTGAGTGTGTAGCCCTTTAAAGTTAAACAGATGAAAAACAGTTAAAAAATGATACTTTAAAGTGCAAACAGTATTTGGTATCAAAAACAGTTCAGATAAGTAGCAAAGTTAATAAAAAAGCAGTTGGAACAATGCGGCTAGCAAAAACAAGCAATAAAAAGTAAAACAGACGTACTTAATCCACTCAAAGTCTCCTTTTCTCTCTGCTGCTGTAGGACTCTGCAGAGCACCCAGGCAGGCTCTTGATGAGGTAATACAATGTCTTCCTATTATTGTAAAGCCTGTTGCTGGCAGTTGTCCACCAGGCAGGTTTGCTTCACCACGAGGAGCTTGTTGTGCTCGTATCAGGTACAGCTGAGTCAATGCAGTCATACAGGTGTTTGTATAAAGCATTGGTGTAGAGCTCAACATACTTGCCAGTTACATCTGCGGGAGGAGGTTCAGTGAAGCTATTTATACCATCTCATAGCAGGTTATAATCGGGATTGGTGAAAGTCTTTAGTGTATTTGCTGCAGGGGGGGTGTCAGGTGTGATACCTAGTTTGAATGAGACTAATTTGTGGTCAGATCTCACCAGGGAGGACCTCACAGTGGGGGTGTTACAGTGGTCGACTGTATTGGTAAACACCCAATCAAGTATGTTAGCTCCCCTTGTAGGGGTGTCAAGTAGCTGGTCCTTGGCATTGGAGATAATGAAGTTGCGTAACCTTTGGGCAACTGAGTTTGACCACAAGTAATCTATGAAACTGGTGGGTAGTAAAGGTCACCCCAAACCATGGTGTCCAGATGTATCTTGAAAGACTCATGTAGATCCAGAAAAAGCAGAATGGGTGTCCTGATTCATGGATGGGGCTCCTGTAGCTGGCAATTACTTGAATAGGTGGCCTAGAAACAGTCAACAGCACAGTAATGTGTGCATGTTTGTATCCTTAATGAATATTTACACACCGGCACCATTAGTTTGCATGCCTGCAGTTTGAGGTCTGCATGTGTGAAAGGAGGTGTAGCCTGGTATGGCTGTGGTGCTCTCCACAGCCTTGAACCAGGTGTTTGTGACTGCATAAAGGTCTGCTTCTTCCAAGATGAGGACAGCTTCCAGTGATGCAGTTTTCTGTTGTCATGCCTAGCACTTAGCAGCATAACCATGAGGTTGTTTGTACATGGGGTTTTTACATTCGACATTTTGTCTTTCAGACACCACCTAAAAATGGCACTATGGGGTGGCAATTGCCTTGGCCAATATCTGAAAGATCATCTGTGGCAAAGCATCAAGGTCTGATGAGCATGTCATATCAGGCTGACAGATAGTGAATGCCCTTAGACTGACACCAGATGCTATTGTTTAAGTCAGCCATCTTCTGTTTGTATTGAGGCACCATCCTAGGTGAAGGTAAAATGCAGCTGATAGCCAAGGGCATACCTGTCTAAAACACATAGTGTGAGAGCTCAGTCATGCCTGATGTCACATAGAGAGGTACATCTCAATCTTACACAACAACAGGAACTATGATGTAGTCATAACAGTATCTGTTGTTGACAGATTTGACTGTATGTGTGATTTTCCATATCCTGGCACAACAGAGACAGCTGACCGTGACCTTTACCTTATCTAGCCTGGTGAGAGGAACATAAATGTGACTCACGATGTAATCACCTATGGCTAATATGTTTCAATTTGTGTTTTGAGGAAAGGGTTTGACCAGAGGCAGTGGTGCATTAGCTATTATATGTACTGTGTTCTGCAAAGGTAGTATTATGTGTAGCAATCTTGCGTTTCTATTTGTGCGGTGTCTGATATTTAGGCATGTTTCTGGTGCAGACCTCTGCATATGTAGGTATGTGTGATGTAGGTTTGGGTGGAGTAGGAGGTGAGTTGGGTATGTTGGCACCCCAGTCATTGTCATATGTACTGACAGGTGTGTGAGAGAGCATGGATTCAAGGTTTTCAATGTAGATGCATCTCTTACATATTGTGTTTGTGTGGAGTAGTAGAGGTTTGGGAATGCTGTCCACATTTCTGCAAAAGTCAGAGATAATGCCATTAGCAATAGATTATTGCTTGAGTGTAGGTCACAACAGGCTTTGGGGGTTGGGAGGGTGGCCTAATGGTTAAGGTGCTTGCCTTACAAACACAAGGTGTAGAGTTTGAGTCTCACAAGGGATAATTGGCTAGGCTTAAAATGCCTCACAAGGGCAATTAGCTTAGTACTAATCTATGAACCTATGAACCTATAGTTAGGCAGTGGCCTGACAGATGCTTACATGTAGTATGTTATTACTTTTATTGTGTCATTCTAAGGTAACACAGTACCTGACAGTGCGGGATGGTATGGTAGAGTGAGTACACTGCTTTACCAGGTTTGTGGCACTTGAATGAATCACAATCCTGTTATTAGGTATGGTCACAATAGTATAGTTACAAATGTGACAATGTTAAAGTCCAGCAAAGCAAGGGTCATGCTGCTACACCCTTGGGGCTCACAGCCTCAAACACACTCTCTGTAGGCGCACTTTGCAGTGAAGATGTGCATGTCTGTGTATGCACGGAAAACTTGTCCAACTTTGCTGTCATTACTTTAGCCTTGCAAGTCTACAATGTCCATCAAACAACCAGACAGCAAATGTACATTGTGTAAAATGATGTGGGAACACTGCTTAGTGTTCTGGGAACATAAATGTACAGTATGACATACCTAGTACATGTGGGAGGGACAGAGACATTGCCCAAAGGTGGCCACCCATCTGTACTAGCCCTCACATCCATGTCATGCAGATCACCACCATTACGCTGTTGAAGGCCATGCTGCTTGAATTGCTGTGAAACTGTCACTTAACATGAATCACTGCTGCTGTGGAGCTTGATAGAGCAACCTTGGACATCAATGTCACCTAAGACTTAACCTCATATTGTGATACAGCAGCTGTGCTCCTAATCACCAAGTCAGTACCCTAGTCAAATGCTACAAGCCTTGGAACCCAAGACATAATACATACAAATGTCAAATGATTGGTCTGATTGCTAATTAAGGCATCTACTTGGAAAAGGCTACAACAATTCCATAGAGCCTTGCATCCGGTGTGCCAAGTGTGTGGATCAACAAACAGACTGTGGCCCACTTCTTATCTTGAGCTTGGTGCCAACATTTTGCTTCTGGTGATAGATAAAGAATAGGAGATTTGAACCCACCACATTGAGGCTATGTTGAGACCAGAAGTAGTAGTAGTCAGATGACTCCCTTCTTTCATAGCTTCATAAGTTCATAGGAGTGTACTAGGCTAATGGCTCTGGAGCCTTTACAAGCCTAGCCCATAAAAGTGTACTGGCATCATGCAGCCAAATGTTAGTTCTCAGTGCCTCTATAAAGTAGAACCACTGCAGTGATCCCCGGGGTGAACTTTCTATTTCCCATCCACTCATCAAGATTTCACTTGAAGAGGGCTAGTGAGGTTCTCTGCTTGACATGTATGGGAAATCTATTCCTGAGCATGGGCAGTCTCTGGGTTATGAACCTGTCCAGCATGTTCTGTTGATTGTGGTAATGAAGTTGAGGAGGGTATTGGGATTTCTTTAGATGTAGCATTTTTAACAGAGCTGGGTCAGAGATGATGTTGTAAGTCAAACAGAGATCGCATCTTAGTAGACAATATGAGACAGTGAATAGCTGGAATTTTCTGAGTCTGTCCATGTAGGACATGTGTTTAAGGCCTAGGATCCTCTTTATGAGGTACTTTTGTTGCCTTTCCAGCTGTTGCATGTGTCTAGTGAGGTACACACCAAATGGGGCATTATACTTGATGACTGGCCTAATGAGTGAAGACTAGAGAGAAATGATGACCTCTTTCTTCCTGGATGCAAAACCCTTGGTAATGAGATGTGCCACATAGAAGGACCTTCTGACCACAGTAGCAATGTGATGGTCAAAGGAGTGGGTGCTATCAGCCTGTGTCCCCAGATCTCTTATAATGCCTTCAGTGTTCAGTGGGCTCTCATCGATGTGGTAATTAGTGGGAACTGAGTTTTTCCCAAAGGGGATGATGACGCATTTTTTTGGCCTTTAAGCTTAAGGCCATGGTTTCGACACCAGTCACTGGTCTCAATGAGGCCTTTCTGTAGGATGCCTACATCACTTGGTGAGTTAATAATGGTTCTCTGCTTGCAGTTGTCTGTGAACTTGGTCAGCCAGAGTACCTCCGTGTTGGCCTGGACTTCTGAGAAGTAGATGCCAAACAGGAGAGGACCCAGGACTGATCCCTGTGGGACTCCACTCATGACTGGTCAGCAGTCTGACTTGGAGTCAGCTACTTTCACACAGTGGGTTCTATCTGTGAGCCAATTTGCAACCCACCTAGTGATATAGGGGTCGAAGCCTAGTTTGGTGAGCTTATCAATAATTCCTGAGTGGGGAATGGTATCAAAGGCCTTGGCCAGATCAATGTAGGCTGTATGAACTGCCTTGCCCTCATCCTCAGCTCTGGTGACTGACTCAAAGAAGTCAACCAGGTTGAGCAGACATGATCTACCTTTCACAAAACCAAATTGCCTGGGATCTAAAGTTTGGGGATTCCCTATATCCTTATTAATTAGGTACATGATGATGTGCTCCATAGCCTTACATATCAGACTTGTCAGGCTAATGGGGCGATAATTCCCTGGGTCTGTAGTTGCTACCAATTTATGGAGAGGGATAACTGTACCACTGCACCATTTGGTAGGGACAAAGCCTGAGGTGAGGCTGTGATTGAACAGAGCACACAGATATGGTGCCAGTTCACTTTGTAGTTCATGTAGAACACATCCAGGGATATTGTCGGGTCCCATTGAAGCTGTATTCTTGGCCTTGGACAATGCAGCTTTAACCTGTGCTGCAGGTGCAGTATTGCTGGGTGCCTGGCATTCCTCCATTATTGTGATTGGTCCTTTGGGGGGGAGGGAGAAAGGGGTAAAGTTGGCACTGAATCTGTCCGCCAGTATGTTGGCAATATCTGTTGGCTCAGTATAGGAGGTACCATTGTGCTGTAACTCCAAGCAAACCTGGGTATTGCCGTGGAGATTCTTGATATAACTATAGATGGTTTTGTAGTTGTTTTTAGTGTCTGCCACAATTCTGCCTTCATAGCTGGCTTTAGAGGTTTTGATGAGGGATTTCAACTTTTTGTTGAGGCTAATAAGGGAGTTTTTCCAGTCTTGGGACTTCACCTTTTTCTGCAACAGTTCCTTCCTTCTTTTGTAGAGTTTATTAATGGCAGGGGACCACCAGATTGGCTTCCTTTTTTTGGAGGAGAGTGTCTTGGTTCTTTTGGGTATGATTAGTTTTACGCATTTATGTACGTGTTCGTACAGTGCATTGGTGTATAACTTGGTAGCCATGCTTCCATTTTCCATTAACATGGGTGCAGTGAAGTTAGCCACCTCTGTGTAAGGAGCCCAAAGTCAGATTTGGAGAAGTTTTTCATGGTGGTTACCTTTGCGGCAGGTGTGGGTGAGTGATTTTTTTGTGGTCATATCTAACCAGGGAGAAATTGACTATTGGTGTAGAGTAACATTTGCCCATGTTAGTAATAACCAGGTCAAGAATGTTGCTTCATCTTGTGGGGTTTAGAATGAGCTGGTCCAGGACATTGGAACTGATGAATTCCAGGAAGCATTGGGTCATTGTATTGGTGCATAAGTAGTTTTCCCAGTTGATAGAGGGGTAATTGATGTCATCTAGTATGAGAGTATTGGGTTGGACCCTAATAGTTTCTAGGGTGCCTAGGAATGTGGAGTAAGAGTCTTGGGACATGGTTGGGGACCTATAGCAGGCTACGACCTGAATCACTGCCTTACCCATTGTTAGCTGTACCTGAAGAATCTCAGATATATTATGCTGGGCTACTAGTCTGGAGGTGTACATATCCTTTATGAATATGAAGACATCACAACCTTTGGAGCTTTGGTCCATGTTCTGGGGCCGAATGGTGTGGAATGAGTTATAACCTGGTAGAGCAGGAGTGCTTTCTGCTGCTTTAAACCAGGTCTCTGTTACAGCACAAATGTCGATGTTCTCTATTTTGAGGAGTGCCTCGAGTGAGTGCATCTTGAGATTTAGACTTCTAGCATTGAGCAGCATGACCTTCAGATTGCATTCATTTATAGCTATTATGGTGGTAATTTGGTCTTTGCAACATCGCCTAGAAAAGGCAATATATGGATGGCAAGACCATTAGCCAGTATCCAGAAATCAAGTGGTGACAGATGCAGCCCATCTCTGGCAAAGCATCGAGGTCTGCCAATCATGTCATCCCAAGCAGACAGATACTGTATCCCTTTAGAATGACACCAGAAAATTAGCCAATTGTTCAAGTCAGTCATTTTCTGCTTGTACTGCAGTATTATTCTGGGCAGTGGTAGGATGCTGCTCAGGGCTAGGGTCATATCTGCCTGGGCCACAATATCCAACAGCTCCTCCATGTCTCTTTTCATGTAGTCCAGGGAGGTGCATCTCAGGTCATTCACACCCACATGGACAGTGACAGAGTCATACTTGTACTTGTTGTGGAGTGACCTGAGTGTGTGAGTTTTGTGTCAGATTCTGGCACCTGATAGACAGCTGACTATTACTTTCTCCTTATTCAAACTAGTAAGTGGGACATCAGTGTGCCTCACTATTGATTCACCTATGCTTAGTGTATTGAGCAAGCTGTTTTGCCTTAGGGGCTTAGGTTGAAGGGCACACTGTGTAGGTGAGCTATGTGTCTTGTGGTTTGTGCTGTGTTGTGGTGGTCGAGTGTGTTTCTGCCTTGGAGGTCTCTGCTGTTTGGGTAGATTTCTGTTGAGAGCCTCCACGAAGGTGGGTGTGTGGTTTGTGTTTTTACGTGAGAGCTGTGATGGTGGGTGTTCTGGAGGGCTATGTGTTGCATATGGTGTGGTGCAGGTGTTGATCTTCTCCTCTTGACCAGCTATTCCAGTATTAGCATGAGAGTGCATGGTTTCCAATTTGGATATATAAGTGCATCTCTCACAAGTCTGAGTGTTGGGAGGTAAGAGGAGAGGGTTGTCTGTGTACATGAGGCAGTTGCTACACTGACTCAGAAAGTCCACATTCACCAAGTTAATAGGAGAAAGCACAGGGAATTGACCTTTAGATATGCCAGGAGGGATGGTCATTATTGCTAAGTACTGGAGCTGTTTCCTTATATATGCCTTTTGCAGAAAAAAATGTCACTCAAGGTATCTGAGTCTGTACAGAGTACTGCTAAACACTTAAGAGAAAACTAATACATAGACCCTGAAATGTAACAATGAAGTATTTAAGCAGATATTCTGAAGTTAGGAAGAAATCAAGCAGCACTTACTAAAAATAAAAAATTAACTTGTCAAGAATGATGAAAAGAGGGGAGTCGCATGAATGGCTATTGCTTGGCTACTACTAATGCTGATCTCAGCACAGTTCACTCTGTTGGGATACAATGCTCCTTTGCTTCTTCTCTCACCAGAAGCAAAATGTTAGCACCAGTCCCAAGAAGAGAAGCAAGCCACTGGCTGTTTGGTGATCAACAGTCTTGCTCCAGATGATGCAAGGGTCTGCAGGCTTGTAGCCTTTTTCTGGTAGATGCCTCGAACAGCAACCAGACCAATCAGGTACATTAAGCACAGACACTCCATCTCCAACCAGAAAGAGTCAGGAATCAATGCACTCTGCTCCTACTCTCACCAGGATCAGAATATAAGCACAGATTCCAAGCTGTCACCTATAAAGCAGTTATTAAGCTTTCTGGTGATCATCAGTCTCCAGGAAATAATGTAACTGCACTCCTTCTCTCACCTGGAGAAAACAGAAGCACTAATCCCAAGATGTCTGCTAAGAGGCAGAATGTGGGCTCTCCAATAACTGGTGGTCTTGCAATAGATGCTTAAAGGAAAGATGAAAAAATGGTTTATTCTAAACACTGCAGTGTGCACTAGAGGCGTTAGATGTGAAAGTAGGTAACTTAAGTTTTACCTATCTAAATGTTAAGTTTTAGTGGAGAGTCACTATTTTTAAAGCAACAAGATAGATTGTAAGGGGATGGTCACTTTTGTATTCTGGTACTATGGAATACAGTAGGATGGCCAATAAATTTAAATAGCTGAAGGGGAGTGATTTCACAAAATGATAATTTTGTGCTTACTCACACCAGCCAGTAAAAGCAGAGAGGAAATGAGATATATGGTCATAAGGGGTAGGCAACTAGAAAGGCAGTGGTGTTTAAGATCACAACAGTAACTAGGTGGGAGGGTGGAAAAAATTCTGTCTGACTCATAAGAGACAGAGCATTTGTCATAAGGTAATTGTTTTTTTTTTTCCAGTATGCACTGCTTAATTAGTGTGTGACTTCAGAATAACTGCCTTAATAATCCATCCTTAACTTTACAGGGAGTACGTATTACTTTCCCCTCTACTGTTTGGCAGTGTTCTGTACAGAAACAGACAGTTTGGGTGAAATTTTGCTCATAAACCATAATGGCATTACCTTCATTATCAAGTCACACACAGGACAACCAGCAGACACTGTCAAGCACTGTCCTCATAGTTGTAGAAAAAATACTTGCGACACTGAGTGATATTCTCAGTACAACTGTTTTGATCAATAACAAAGGATCTATTGCCATGCATGTGAGGAACTTTAGCACCCTGGTGGATATGGGCATCCTGAGGCAATGTAGAAATTGCCCCATGTTTACCGACAACCACTTCATTATCAAACAAACTGATATGGTATGTGAGAGATGTCCAGTATATACACAATATCACTGGAGGCAAAGGTCTCACATAAAAGTACTCCTAATGTCAATAAGGTAGTCAACAGCACACATGTCAAACCCATCATACAAAATCCAATGCAGACATGAGCTGAGGCACTGACATGTAACCTACATAAATCACAAACACCTCATAGAGAAAGTCCAGATAACAAATGCCCTCAGCAGCCCTATGTGCACTCTGTGAAAACAACAGACATGTCAACACATAAAGCAACATGTCATGAGGGAGCAACCTATAAGTCTATAAATCAAGCTGACACACAGTTTCATTAAATCCTACACTGACACAAATGTTCACCAGGAGAGCCTGACACAGACATACAGTTCTTGGCAGAGCCATGGACTAACACTAAATACCAAGAAATGCACAATACTACCTTTGGGAAGTCATCCACCCCTGGTAACTACTGTATTGCCAGCACACCCCAAACAGTTGACTGAGTAGGCATTGACTTATGGACACAGATAGTGATCTAACCTTTGCCTGTCCCATGTCTGTAATATTGTTCATAGGTTCATAGGTTCATAAGTGTGTACTAGGCTAATGGCCCTTGGGCCTTTACAAGCCTAGCCCATAGAAATGCCCTGACATTGTGCCACCTGTCATTAGTTCCCAGTGTCTCTATCAGGTAGAGCCACTGGAGTGATCCCTGGGGTGAACTTTTATTTCCCATCCACTCATCAAGATTTCACCTGAAGAGGGCTAGTGAGGTTCTCTGCTTGACATGTATGGGAAATCTATTCCAGAGCATGGGCAGTCTCTGGGTTATAAACCTGTCCCTCCAGCATGTTCTGTTGATTGTAGTAATGAGGTTGAGGAGGGTATTGGGATTTCTTTAGATTAGCATTTTTAACAGAGCTGGGTCAGAGATGGCATTGTAAGTCGAGCAGAGATCGCCTCTTGATAGATGATATGAGACAGAGAATAGCTGGAGTTTTTTGAGTCTGTCCATGTAGGACATGTGTTTAAGGCCTAGGATCCCCTTTGTGAGTTACTTTTGTGGCCTCTTCAGCTGTTGCAGGTGTCTAGTGAGGTACATGCCAAATGGGGCATTATACTCTATGATTGGTCTAATGGTAATGAGATGTGCCACATAGAAGGACTTTCTGACCACAGAGGCAATGTGGTGGTCGAAGAAGAGGTTGCTGTCAACCTGTTCCCCCAGCTCTCTTATAAAGCCTTCAGTATTCCGTGTGCTCCCATCGATGTGGTAATTAGTGGGAACTGAGTTTTTTTCCCAAAGGGGATGATGATGCATTTTTTGGCATTAAGCTTAAGGACATGGTTTCGACACCAGTCATTGGTCTCAATGAGGCCTTTCTGTAGGATGTCTGCATCACTTGGGGAGTTGATAAGGGCTCCCAGCTTGCTGTTGTCTGCGAATTTGGTCAGCCAGAGTCCCTCTGTGTTGGCCTGGACTTCTGAGAAGTAGATGCCAAACAGGAGAGGATCCAGGACTGATCCCTGTGGAACACCACTCATGACTAGTCAGCAGTCTGACTTGGAGTCTGCTACTTTCACACTCTGGGTTCTATCTGTGAGACAATTTGCCACCCACCTAATGATATATGGGTTGATGCCTAGTTTCCCTAGATTATCAATAATTCCTGAATGAGGAATGGTATCAAAGGCCGTGGGCAGATCGAGGTAGGCCGTATGAACTGCCTTACCTTCATCCACTGCTCTGGTGACTGACTGAAAAAAGTCAACCAGGTCAACCAGGCATGATCTACCTTTCACAAAACTAAACTGCATGGGAACTAAAGTTTGGAGATTTCCTATATTCTTGTTAATTAGGTCCACAATGATGCGCTCCATAGCCTTACATATCAGACTCATCAGGCTAATGGGGTGATAATTTCCAGGGTCTGTAGTTGCTCCTCCTTTATGGACAGGGATGACTGTAGCAGTCCACCATTTGGTAGGGACAAAGCCTGAGGTAAGGCTGTGAGTGAAGAGAGCATACAGATGTGGTGTCAGTTCACTTTGTAATTCATGTAGAACACAGCCAGGGATATTGTCAGGTCCCATGGAGTCTGTATTCTTGACCTTAGACAATGCAGCTTTAACCTGTGCTGCAGTAATGTTGGGTGCCTTTAGTGGGAGAGAGATGGGTAAAGTTGGCACTGAATCTGTCAGCCAGTATGTTGACAATATGTTGGCTCAGTATAGGAGGTACCATTGTGCAGTAACTCAGAGCAAATCTGGTTATTGTCATGGAGATTCTTGATATAACTATAGAAGGCTTTGTGGTTGTTTTTAGTGTCTGCTGCAATTCTGCCTTCATAGCTGGCTTTGGAGGTGTTGATGAGGGATTTCAATTTTTTGTTGAGGCTAATAAGGGAATTTGTCCAGTTTTGGGACTTCACCTTTTTCTGCAACAGTTTTTTCCTTCTGTTGTAAAGTTTTATTAATGGCAGAGACCACCAGACTATCTTCCTTTTTTTGGAGGAGAGGATCTTGTGCAACATAAAATGATGTCTTGTGGACATCATGCTATGTTGCACAACCTATAAACAAAGGTATGACATGTAAATCCAAGGAAGCCATAGTTCCACTGTATTCAGCATTCAACAGACCTATCACTGGTGCAACACCACCTTTGGTATGTAACTAGCCAGTCATACCTGATAACTGTAACATCCACAGAGGCTCCTCAGTAAAGCGCTACATGGTGTATCTAACATGTCCTATGCAGGCCATGTAAAGACAACATCTGTGTAGTCTGTCTCTTACATGCTTTGGAAGGGAGTTGTATGCCTTCCATACAGGGCAGTGTCAAACCCCACTGTTGACCTCTTGCATATCCACAAAACAGCACCAGATTTACCTGTTCTACAGACCTAAACCTTGACAGTGGTATATATAGGACATGCTGGAGAGACAGGTATGTAACCCAGAGACTACACCCTATATTGAACAGGGTCCACAAACAGCCAACTGCACCTGAAGCATATTGCTTCAGATTGTAAAAACCTTACCAGGGGATGGAACATACTAGACAATGTTTGTGTTCCCAAAGAAATTACTTTAACTTCAAGTCACATTTTACCACTATTGATGTACAGTGATCATGGAGTTATAAAAGTTAATTTGCTGCTAGTTAATTCTTCCAAACTGAAATCTAAGCCAATGCACAGAAGGTTCATTACAGATTATATGGAAGCAAAACAGTCACTATGTAAAACTAACTGGAGGGAGGTGTTCAATGGAAAACTGCAGAGGGAATGTAGAAAGTTTTGAAATAGAAATTGTTTGAGTGCAAAAAATAAAAAAAATGTTTAAACATCAGGATCTAGGCATACAACATCAGGCGGATATATTTCCATAAGAACAAGATATCTGATTAAGGTGAGAGACAAAAAATATAAGAAATTGAAGAGAGGTTGAACTACAACTTTAAAAACTGAAATAAACAAACTGGGCAATCAGATTAAGAATAGTGTGAGACAAGATCAAGAAAAATTTGAAGAAAATTTATATAAAGATATTGAGCATAATAGGAAACCTTTTTATAGATACATAAAATGTGGAAGGAGTAAAGACACATAAATTGATAAACTGTGTGCAAATTCTAAAATTTATTCTCAGACACAGCAGATTATTGATATATTTACAAAATCTTATGCAAAACAGTTTGGCTCAACAAAAGGGGTGGTAAGTTGTCCTAGTGACATCCAGGTAACCAGAGATACTGGAATCAAATTAGATTATATTGAAAAAGAACTGTAGAAACTGGATCCAAACAAAGTGCAGGGAGGAGATGGAATTAGTAACTATGGCCTGAGAACACTTCAACAAGCACTTACAATACCATACATAGTGGTCCAAGAAAAGAAGACAAGAGTAGCATTGATTATTGAAATTGCCACACCCAGTGACTACACTGTCTTGCGTACAGAGAGATACAAAGTCATAAAATATCAGGATCTACAGGCAGAAATGAGAGCAATGTGGAAGAAAGATACCCAGGCAGTTCTAATGGCAGTAGGAGCAGTGGGTTTTATAAAAAAGAATTTACAAAGATATCTAGATATGTTACCAATACATGTAGCTCCATAAGAACTGCAGAAGGAGTCATTACTGGGCACATTGTGGGTGCTGCGAAGAGCACTTCTGGCTGACATCAAAGATTGAAACAATACTAATTTCATGAACTTTAATCGTACTTTGACTTAGGAATGGGGTCCATTCTCGTCATGGTATTAGAAACCCAAAAGACTTGGAGAAATTAAAAAGATTGATACCATTATATCTATTATTCACTAGGTCATATAAATATGGGGAGATTCCTCAAGATTGGAGACATGCGCTTATTAAACCTGGTTTTAAGGGAAAGGGGAGTAGGACAAACCCAGAGTCATATAGACCCTTAAGTCTAATTTCATGTTGTAGAAAATAATGGAGAAGGTAATAGTGGATAAGTTATTGTCAGAACTGGACAGGATGGGACTTGAAACCATATATCAACATGCATATGTTGAAAACAGATCTATTCCCACCTGTAACATGATGTTCTATAACAATATAATAACAGCTATAAATGAAAAATTGTGCTGTGATATAATTTATATAGATTTAACTTCAGCATTTGACAGGGTCATACACATAACACTGATCAATAAATTAGTACAACTAGGTAGTGATGTACTCTTGATAAGATGGATAGCTGCATGGTTTCCAAATAGGACATGGCAAGTATCATATAGCAACTGAACAGGTGAAATCCTTGGTTACAGTCAAGGTGTCCCACAGGGCTCTGTACTAGGCCCTTACTTGTTTAGATTGTATCTTTCAGACCTTACTTTTTCATCTGAGGTGTTCTACAGTCCATATGCAGATGACCTGAAATTGGGTAAACTGGTTATGTGTGTTGCAGATAAGGCATGTTTGCTAAATAACTTGACTAAATTGACCATTTGGGTACAGGAGAATAATATGCTGATAAATTCATCAAAAACTACGCATATGAGATTTGGTAGGCATAAATTGAAAAGTGAATATTTAATACAGCACACAGTAATTGAAACTGTAGACTCATTTAAGGACCTGGGCATATGGGTAGATTCAGCTATGAGTTTTCTAATCATATCAACGAATTGGTTAATGATAGTTATAGAACTATCAGTTGTATAAAAAGATTTATAAAGTAAAGGAAATCAAAACTAATTAAGTCATTGTTTGATTGTTACATTAGACCCAAACTTGAGTATGGAATGACACTATGCAAACAGTATAAGAAAACAAGCATGAGTAAACTGGAAAGAGTACAATGGAAATATACCAATGGTATCAATGGATGCAAAAAATTAAGTTATTATGAAAGACTAAAATATCTGAACTTGTACAGTGTCTCTTAAAGATATCTAACAGGAGATTTTATTCAGGTATATAGGGCATTTAGTGACAACTACCTCTGGGAATGTTCAGGGTTAACAAAAATTACTAAATAATCATAAGACATCCTATGTAGAAGATTCTGTAGGAATGAGAAGTGTACTAACTGGTTCTCTGAAAGAGTAGCTGATGCATGGAACAGACTACCAAATTACATTAAAGTAAGTACTAGTTTAGATATTTTTAAGAGTAGCTTGGATACTTATTATGGGAACAAGTGTTTTGCTATATTGGCAAGCTAGAAGGGCATTAATTTCCCTGTTTGAAATATATGTATGTATGCATGTATGTATGTATGTATGCATGTATGTATGCATGTATGTGAAGCACAATTCTACCCTAATGTAAATCAACTACAAGTTACACGACTGAATGGGGAACAGGACAATCATACCTGCTTGTGGACCAATATCTACAATGGACACAGGGAAACTGTGGATGGTTCAAACACCACACCCTGGCTTGTAGATATTTCAGCTCCCAAAACCCTGCTTACACTTATCAATTGTATCAGACCTTGGCAGTGTTTAGGGATGCATGGTTAGGCTTAAAGGAACCCTTGTGTTCATTAGCCTATTAAACACATATGAACCTATGAACTCCGGAACCTATACTGTGTTACCTTCCTGATGACATTTGTCTTGTGTGCTGACATTCAGTTCTGTGCTCTGATGTTAATGGGTTGATTGTGGAAGTGTACCCATAGGTGTGTCCTACACAATCTTGAAAGTGAGACATAAACATTTCCATGTGACACCTGTCATTGTGTGACTACACAGCCATTACAACACCATCCATCATAACATACACACACTATTATTGTATAGTAATTATAAATGGCAATCTTCACATTCGGAAAAAGAACAGTATAAGTACCATGTCCAAAGCAATGTTGGATGAAAGTCAATCATATTAATGTAGATAGTCACCCTGTCCATCAGATACATAGCTTTATTTCCCTGCATCCATGATAGAGATGAGAGGGATGTGGTGCAGCTATCATCACTTACACAGGGTGTTGTGTGGAGGTGCAGGAGACCTTCCCTGACCCAATAGGTTGGCAAGCTTGTGTAGGAGTCAGGAAGGGATGCAGACAGAACGGACCATGGAAATGTGGTGTGTGTTTCTATAGGTGACCTGAATGTGACAGTGGTGTGTGAGTGTTTGCATGTACACAGCCAAGCTCAGTGCTAGCCCTATATGTCTGTATGTTGCAAAGCTGCGAGTGCCATGCATGGTAGAGCTGACAGTTCATCGCCTTTGCCTCCGAACATGTGAAATGGCTCTGCCAGGAGTTGCACTGGCACCTCGATGCCCAAGGTCAGATACTGTGCTACTACCTGTGGGTGATTTCTGTCTGCTGGGAATGTGTGCTCCATGGGACCTGCCTGGACCACAAGCCCATGGCCTGCTACATCTTGGTGTGGACAGCACACTCCCCTCTGCAGTGCTGGATGTATTATGGGATTGTGATTGTGCACAGCCACGTTGACTCTCAGAAGATGTAGTTGTTGACCTATGTCCTTGAGGCTGACACTCAACTCGAACCAGATGTTCCATCACAAAGAACATGCGTTCCAAGACAAATAGTGTGTGAACTGTCTCAGACCATCGTCTTTCCACAGCATCAGTGAACCAATCCAGGGTATCAGCAATCTGGTGCAGGCAGTCATAGATATCAGACTGTGCTGCATCCATAATTATGGGCATTCATCTGGAGTTCCTTTCTGAATATTCCTGTGCCTCCATGACAGACCTAAACATACTCTGAGTGACATGAGATGAGACACCTGCAACAGGTGGTGCAGGGATAGTAGGCCTCCTACAAGCACCACTATCAATCTGCCTGTGGGGAACCTCACCATCTTTTTGGCTATGGCTAGTGTCAACAGTCACTGCAACCACAGTAGCCAAATTTCCCTGTTCAATGTCCCCACCCTCTGAATGCCCAATATCTGCGGCCGCAGGGTAATGGGTATGCACAGGCATACTGACTGTGTATGGTGATAATGAAGGTGGACAAGGGATGTCAACCTCTGTCACAAATTCAGCCTCTACAACCCCCTGTGCCTCACTTTGGCCATCATCATCATCAGAGTCTGAAGAGACACTGATATCAGGTTGTGAAGGGGACAAAGCTCAGCCTCCTTGGTCACCTGTGATAAAAAGGGAAAACAGTACATTAATACCTGCACTACTATGCTCTGCAGTACTATGTTGCAATATATGTTAAGCTGTATACATTGCTGTCACTATTTCAGATTTGTATATCCCCAATCTCATATAGTAGGACATGAGGACATTATTTTCTAACTCAAATCTGTAATTATTTGGAAATAAAAGTTCTTTAAACAAGAATGCCAAGTGGTTAAATGTTGACTCAGATGTTGTATTTAGTAACCATAGTGTTTATTTCCCCTGCCAAGTGGTTAAATGTTGACTTAGGTTATTTTACAGATGCAATGCTAATGTGCAAAATGCTGTAAAATCACAGGTACGTCCTGACTTGTTTAACTACGGACATGCTTGGTTAACTTGCATGCTTTGAAATTTTGGTAACAGCACTGCACATAGAGGAGTGTTCATTTGTATAAACTATAATATTACTGCTATATATCACTCACTTCAGCTTATTTTTCCATTACCCAATTTCCGTACATATGGCACATCCTGTTTAATGTTTGTCACATCTTTTTGCTGAAACCACTGCACCATTATTTATCTACCTTGTATTTCTCTCTCTCTCTCTCTCTTTCAGTTTTTCCCCCTCAGTCATTTCTCAAGCAAGCCTCCCTCCAAAGTGTCCACTGAAACTGTTTTTACCCAATCAAGCAACCAGGTGATTTAACAGCCAAAAACACAGGTGCTATACGACCAGAGAAACTGTAATTGATAAAGAAATCCTAAAGCTAAGTATGTTCAAACCTATTTTCAGCATGCTATCTAAAAGTTTGATTACTTCCTTTTATTTAGAGCATGCAACCAGGGAACTCTGCCAGCTCTTTTTCAACTGCCCAATAGTCTCCACGACTGAATTAAATATTTAATCTCCCTTTAAACAGTCAAGTTCTTTCATCTTCTGCTCCAGTTTAAAACCCATGCTAGTTATCCCTTGCCCCCTCTTTCCTTCACTAGAATGCAGCTTACTGTTTTTCTTGTACTTAACTAATTGGAATAATGCCTTTTGGAAAGTGCATCTGCTAAATTAAACTCAACAACTGTACTGTTTCATGCAGACCTTAGCTGTTGGTGATTAATTTTCTTTGAGTAACTGCAGAAAGCAGGTGAAACCCACTCTGCTCTACCTCCGCTGTGCTCCGGGCTCATTCCACTCCCCTACCTTACTCCCATTCCCACACACCCCCACTTCAATTACAATTAATAGCTAACCTCATCTCCACCTACCCATCCATCCTCCAATTACATACCTCCTCCCAAACACTCCTCCCACCTATCCCATCAGCCATCATAATCACACCCTGTCTCATTAGCCTCATACTCTCCACCCCCTCCTCTCTCCTCAAACCCAATCTTCTCACCTCATACACTCCATATCCTTTATCTAGGCCCACCTACCACCTCTTACAACTGCTTTCCCTCATATTCCAGTAATCCTAGTCAAAACTTTGCCTTACCACTCCTCTATCCTACAGGTGAAATTCTAAAAAAGTAGGGGGCAAAAATATAAGAAATTGAAGAGGTTGAACTACAACTTTAAAAACTGAAATAAACAAACTGGGCAATCAGATTAAGAATAGTGTGAGACAAGATCAAGAAAATTTTGAAGAAAATGTATATAAAGATATTGAGCATAATAGGAAACCTTTTTATACATACATAAAATGTGGAAGGAGTAAAGACACATAAATTGATAAACTGTGTGCAAATTCTAAAATTTATTCTCAGACACAACAGATTATAGATATATTTACAAAATCTTATGCAAAACAGTTTGGCTCAACAAAAGGGGTGGTAAGTTGTCCTAGTGACATCCAGGTAACCAGAGATACTGGAATCAAATTAGATTATATTGAAAAAGAACTGTAGAAACTGGATCCAAACAAAGTGCAGGGAGGAGATGGAATTAGTAACTATGGCCTGAGAACACTTCAACAAGCACTTACAATACCATACATAGTGGTCCAAGAAAAGAAGACAAGAGTAGCATTGATTATTGAAATTGCCACACCCAGTGACTACTGTCTTGCGTACAGAGAGATACAAAGTCATAAAATTTCAGGATCTGCAGGCAGAAATGAGAGCAATGTGGCAGAAAGATACCCAGACAGTTCTAATGGTAGTAGGAGCAATGGGTTTTATAAAAAATAATTTACAATCATATCTAGATATGTTACCAATACATGTAGCTCCATAAGAACTGCAGAAGGAGTCATTACTGGGCACATTGCGGGTGCTGCGAAGAGCACTACTGGCTGACATCAAAGATTGAAACAATACTAATTTCATGAACTTTAATCGTACTTTGACTTAGGAATGGGGTCCATTCTCGTCATGGTATTAGAAACCCAAAAGACTTGGAGAAATTAAAAAGATTGATACCATTATATCTATTATTCACTAAGTCATATAAATATGGGGAGATTCCTCAAGATTGGAGACATGCGCTTATTAAACCTGGTTTTAAGGGAAAGAGGAGTAGGACAAACCCAGAGTCATATAGACCCTTAAGTCTAATTTCATGTTGTGGAAAATAATGTAGAAGGTAATAGTGGATAAGTTATTGTCAGAACTGGATAGGTTGGGACTTGAAACCATATATCAGCATGTATATGTTGAAAACAGATCTATTACCACCTGTAACATGATGTTCTATAACAATATAATAACAGCTATAAATGAAAAATTGTGCTGTGATATAATTTATATAGATTTAACTTCAGCATTTGACAGGGTCATACACATAACACTGATCAATAAATTAGTACAACTAGGTAGTGATGTACTCTTGATAAGATGGATAGCTGCATGGTTTCCAAATCGGACATGGCAAGTATCATATAGCAACTGAACAGGTGAAATCCTTAGTTACAGTCAAGGTGTCCCACAGGGCTCTGTTCTAGGCCCTTACTTGTTTAGATTGTATCTTTCAAACCTTACTTTTTCATCTGAGGTGTTCTACAGTCCATATGCAGATGACCTGAAATTGGGTAATCTGGTTACGTGTGTTGCAGATAAGGCATGTTTGCAAAATAACTTGACTAAATTGACCATTTGGGTACAGGAGAATAATATGCTGATAAATTCATCAAAAACTAAGCATATGAGATTTGGTAGGCATAAATTGAAAAGTGAATATTTAATACAGCACACAGTAATTGAAACTGTAGACTCATTTAAGGACCTGGGCATATGGGTAGATTCAGCTATGAGTTTTCTAATCATATCAACAAATTGGTTAATGATAGTTCTAGAACTATCAGTTGTATAAAAAGATTTATAAAGTCAAGGAAATCAAAACTAATGAAGTCATTGTTTGATTGTTACATTAGACCCAAACTTGAGTATGGAATGACACTATGCAAACAGTATAAGAAAACAAGCATGAGTAAACTGGAAAGAGTACAATGGAAATATACCAAAGGTATCAATGGATGCAAAAAATTAAGTTATTATGAAAGACTAAAATATCTGAACTTGTACAGTGTCTCTTAAAGATATCTAACAGGAGATTTTATTCAGGTATATAGGGCATTTAGTAACAACTACCTCTGGGAATGTTCAGGGTTAACAAAAATTACTAGATAACCATAAGACATCCTATGTAGAAGATTCTGTAGGAATGAGAAGTGCACTAATTGGTTCTCTGACAGAGTAGCTGATGCATGGAACAGACTACCAAATTACACTAAAGTAAGTACTAGTTTAGATATTTTTAAGAATAGCTTGGATACTTATTATGGGAACAAGTGTTTTGCTATATTGGCAAGCTAGAAGGGCATTAATTTCCCTGTTTGAAATATATGTATGTATGTATGTATGTATGTATGTATGTATGTATGTATGCATGTATGTATGCATGTATGTGAAGCACAATTCCACCCTAATGTAAATCAACTACAAGTTACACTACTGAATGGGGAACAGGACAATCATACCTGCTTGTGGACCAATATCTACAATGCACACAGGGAAACTGTGGATGGTTCAAACACCACGCCCTGGCTTGTAGATATTTCAGCTCCCAAAACCCTGCTTACACTTATCAATTGTATCAGACCTTGGCAGTGTTTAGGGATGCATGGTTAGGCTTAAAGGAACCCTTGTGTTCATTAGCCTATTAAACACATATGAACCTATGAACTCCGGAACCTATACTGTGTTACCTTCCTGATGACATTTGTCTTGTGTGCTGACATTCAGTTCTGTGCTCTGATGTTAATGGGTTGATTGTGGAAGTGTACCCATAGGTGTGTTCTACACAATCTTGAAAGTGAGACATAAACATTTCCATGTGACACCTGTCATTGTGTGACTACACAGCCATTACAACACCATCCATCATAACGTACACACACTATTATTGTATAGTAATTATAAATGGCAATCTTCACATTCGGAAAAAGAACAGTATAAGTACCATGTCCAAAGCAATGTTGGATGAAAGTCAATCATATTAATGTAGATAGTCACCCTGTCCATCAGATACATAGCTTTATTTCCCTGCATCCATGAGAGAGATGAGAGGGATGTGGTGCAGCTATCATCACTTACACAGGGTGTTGTGTGGAGGTGCAGGAGACCTTCCCTGACCCAATATTTTGGCAAGCTTGTGTAGGAGTCAGGAAGGGATGCAGACAGAACGGACCATGGAAATATGGTGTGTGTGTCTATAGGTGACCTGAATGTGACAGTGGTGTGTGAGTGTCTGCCAAGCTCAGTGCTAGCCCTATATGTCTGTATGTTGCAAAGCTGTGAGTGCCATGCATGGTAGAGCTGACAGTTCATCGCCTTTGCCTCCGAACATGTGAAATGGCTCTGCCAGGAGTTGCACTGGCACTTCGATGCCCAAGGTCAGATACTGTGCTACTACCTGTGGGTGATTTCTGTCTGCTGGGAATGTGTGCTCCATGGGACCTGCCTGGACCACAAGCCCATGGCCTGCTACATCTTGGTGTGGACAGCACACTCCCCTCTGCAGTGCTGGATGTATTATGGGATTGTGATTGTGCACAGCCATGTTGACTCTCAGCAGATGTAGTTGTTGACCTATGTCCATGAGGCTGACACTCAACTCGAACCAGATGTTCCATCACAAAGAACATGCGTTCCAAGACAAATAGTGTGTGAACTGTCTCAGACCATCGTCTTTCCACTGCATCAGAGAACCAATCCAGGGTATCAGCAATCTGGTGCAGACAGTCATAGATATCAGACTGTGCTGCATCCATAATTCTGGGCATTCATCTGGAGTTCCTTTCTGAATGTGCCTGTGCCTCCATGACAGACCTAAACATACTCTGAGTGACATGAGATGAGACACCTGCAACAGGTGGTGCAGGGACAGTAGGCCTCCTACAAGCACCACTATCAATCTGCCTGTGGGGAACCTCACCATCTTTTTGGCTATGGCTAGTGTCAACAGTCACTGCAGCCACAGTAGCCAAATTTCCCTGTTCAATGTCCCCACCCACTGAATGCCCAATATCTGCGGCCGCAGGGTAATGGGTATGCACAGGCATACTGACTGTGTATGGTGATAATGAAGGTGGACAAGGGATGTCAACCTCTGTCACAAATTCAGCCTCTACAATCCCCCTGTGCCTCACTTTGGCCATCATCATCATCAGAGTCTGAAGAGACACTGATATCAGGTTGTGAAGGGGACAAAGCTCAGCCTCCTTGGTCACCTGTGATAAAAAGGGAAAACAGTACATTAATACCTGCACTACTATGCTCTGCAGTACTATGTTGCAATATATGTTAAGCTGTATACATTGCTGTCACTATTTCAGATTTGTATATCCCCCAATCTCATATAGTAGGACATGAGGACATTATTTTCTAACTCAAATCTGTAATTATTTGGAAATAAAAGTTCTTTAAACAAGAATGCCAAGTGGTTAAATGTTGACTCAGATGTTGTATTTAGTAACCATAGTGTTTATTTCCCCTGCCAAGTGGTTAAATGTTGACTTAGGTTATTTTACAGATGCAACGCTAATGTGCAAAATGCTGTAAAATCACAGGTACGTCCTGACTTGTTTAACTACGGACATGCTTGGTTAATTTGCATGCTTTGAAATTTTGGTAACAGCACTGCACATAGAGGAGAGTTCATTTGCTGTATAAACTATAATATTACTGCTATATATCACTCACTTCAGCTTATTTTTCCATTACCCAATTTCTGTACATATGGCACATCCTGTTTACTGTTTGTCACATCTTTTTGCTGAAACCACTGCACCATTATTTATCTACCTTGTATTTCTCTCTCTCTCTCTTTCAGTTTTTCCCCCTCAGTCATTTCTCAAGCAAGCCTCCCTCCAAAGTGTCCACTGAAACTGTTTTTACCCAATCAAGCAACCAGTTGATTTAACAGCCAAAAACTCAGGTGCTATACGACCAGAGAAACTGTAATTGATAAAGAAATCCTAAAGCTAAGTATGTTCAAACCTATTTTCAGCATGCTATCTAAAAGTTTGATTACTTCCTTTTATTGAGAGCATGCAACCAGGGAACTCTGCCAGCTCTTTTTCAACTGCCCAATAGTCTCCACGACTGAATTAAATATTTAATCTCCCTTTAAACAGCCAAGTTCTTTCATCTTCTGCTCCAGTTTAAAACCCATGCTAGTTATCCCTTGCCCCCTCTTTCCTTCACTAGAATGCAGCTTACTGTTTTTCTTGTACTTAACTAATTGGAATAATGCCTTTTGGAAAGTGCATCTGCTAAATTAAACTTAACAACTGTACTGTTTCATACAGACCTTAGCTGTTGGTGATTAATTTTCTTTGAGTAACTGCAGAAAGCAGGTGAAACCCACTCTGCTCTACCTCCGCTGTGCTCCAGGCTCATTCCACTCCCGTACCTTACTCCCATTCCCACACACCCCCACTTCAATTACAATTATAGCTAACCTCATCTCCACCTACCCATCCATCCTCCAATTACATACCTCCTCCCAATCACTCCTCCCACCTATCCCATCAGCCATCATAATCACACCCTGTCTCATTAGCCCCATACTCTCCACCCCCTCCTCTCTCCTCAAACCCAATCTTCTCACCTCATACACTCCATATCCTTTATCTAGGCCCACCTACTACCTCTTATAACTGCTTTCCCTCATATTCCAGTAATCCTAGTCAAAACTTTGCCTTACCACTCCTCTATCCTACTATACCTCCCACATCCTCACTCCCACACACCAATTGCTTATCCAAGGCTTCTTCTATTTCAATATCACATAGCTATGCCTCTAATAATCAACATCTTTCTCTTTACATTTACTGTTTACCTCTCTCTACTTCTAAGACTATCATCCTTTTACACAAATTGCATACCTCCCACACCGCCCCCCTCCACTTCTACCCATGCACACACCCTCCCCAGTTCTTCAGCCATCTGCTCCACTCTCTATAGCACTGATCTAATATTACTAAAGAAACTCATCACCCTCACCCCACACCACAACTCCAACTATAAGTACTTCCAGGACCTAAAAAAAGCTGCTATCCACCTATTTTCCTATTCTCAGCAAACTAGTCCTTTGCGAAGACATACATCCCAATCCTGACCCTTCTCCACCCTCTCACAATTCCCCCGACACCACAAAATCTCTAAACATCACCACAATCTCCAAAGCATTAGAAACAAAATTCCTCAATTGCACACATAGATAAATCAACATAAACCATAATTTACCACTATATCACATAAACCTGCCTAAAACCGGAATACATGCATTTGGTCGTGCAACCAACTGCCGAACGTCGGTTTTTCTGAACCTGAATGTTGAATTTCAAGGTGCCAAATGGTTGGAATGTCGTAAAAAAATTCCAAATTTGACATTCCCAACTGCTCTACCACCTAAACAAGTGCTACCATGGGTCAAAAAGGGGGGATGTTTTGCAGTTTGACATAATTGCATTCGCAATTATGCGAAGTCACCGCACTGTTTTCGAACATTTTCCAGTCGGCCATCCACCACCCGTCCAAATGCGTGCATACCCCTAAAACCATACATCAAAGATTCTGCATTTCTACCCCCAAACTATTCCTGCCTTAGAACTGATAGACTACATAACAAAGGTGGTGGCATCACCTTACTATTCCCAAGCTCCTTTACAGTAATCCATATTCCAGACCAAAACCCCACTTTGCCACTGCAGAGCTACTTGTTACCTTCCTAAAACTTACAGATTGCAAAAGCCTGTACATCATAGTCATATACTTCCACACAGGCAATAATACTCCTTTTCTCAAAGAAATTCTTGCCTGGACAGCAAACAATATAAAAAAATTAAGCCATCATCATAGGCGACATCAATATTAACTGGCTAGATATTTCCAATAATAACCCCTCTACAGGTATTAACCTACATATCTAAACTCAACTGATCTCTGATATTACTAGATCCAACATCAAGGAAAACAAAGGTTCAATCTTGGATTGGATCTTTGTCTCTGACCCAGAAAAAAATTACCACCTCTGGGACTCTCCCAAATACCATTTGTGATCACTCTCTAGCATTCACAATACGTAAGCCCACCTCCATACCAAACATACACCAATATAGACTCACCAGAGATCTATCCCATTTCTCCAGAAACACCTTCAATAACATCCTGTAGGACACAAACTGGAGCTCACGAAACCTCTCCCACTCAATGAAGCTGTACAATTCTTCAACTCTACTTTTATTAGGATCCTAAATAGTCTTGCCCCACTCCGCTAAAAAGGACCAATGCAAAGCATGCAATTTATTCACAAAGAGCACAAAGCATTTTATGTCCTCTAGAAACAAAGCCTGGCAAAAAAACAAAACACTGTCCTACCTCAATCAATATAAACAACTTTGCAATCAGGCTAAATGCCTAGTTATCAAAAACAAAAAAGAATACTTCCAGGCTATCCAAGATCAACATAGACTAAACCTCAAAAAGTTCTGGGGGGCAATCAATTCCTTTCTCCACCCTGGAACTAACAACAACCCATGTCCAAACCCAGAAAGAACACCCACTGAGATAGCATCCCTCTTTAACACATACTTCATCGCCATCATCACAAAACTTACTGTCCCCTTCCCACCTATTTTAACTGACCAAACAGGAACTCCACATGTGCATTCTCCCTCAAGTCCTGTCCCGCCTTTCACACTAACACCCATACCCACCTCCACTATCAAAAAACTTCTTTACAAACTCAAACCCTGTACCAATGCTCCAGATAGCTTACCTGCAGAATAATTACAACTCTCACCCTCCTCCATTGCTTATCCTATTAGCATCTTCCTCAACAGGTCCATTCAGGAATCCTGCATACCTGATATCTGGAAAAAAGAATGTATCCTTCCACTTCATAAAGGTGGCAACAACTCCGACATCTTAAACTTCTGTCCTATTGCCATTCTCTCCCCAATCTCCAAAATACTTGAGAAATGTATTCATACTCAGCTCCTTAGTCAGCTGATACAACACCAAATCCTCTACACCACTCAACATGACTTTAGGCCCAGACATAATACTAACACTGCCCTCATCTTCCTCCTCAACACAGTAAATAGAGCTCGATATCCTGGTTCCTTAATCTCAGCACCCTTCTTAGATTCATCAAAGGCATTTGGCACCATTTCCCACTCCTTCCTGCTTACTAAACTCTCCAATCTCTGTCTATCTTCCCCTACCCTAAAATGGTTTGCTAACTATCTCAGTAATAGGCAGCAGTCTACCAAATGGCAACACTTCATTCCCTTTCATAACTACCAATACTGGTGTCTCTAAAGGTTCAATACTGGAACCCCTCTTATTCAGCATATTTGTCAAAAATGTTCATTAATCTCTCACACACAGTACTATTATCCAATATGCAGATGACTCAGCTATCATCTGCTTTGCTAAATCTACCCCTGCACTACAGTGTCTCACCCTAAAAGCATTTACTTCCAGCGTAATCTGGATGTCCTAGAACCATCTTGCTGTCAACCCCAATAAAACAAATCTTTTAATATTTACCCCCACAAAATCCAGCCCTCTTGATAAGTCACTACTCTCCATTCACTCCCAAAATAAAACAATCATTGAAGTCATCCCCAGTACCAAATTGCTATGTGTCATCATTGATGACAAATTAACTTTCAACTTTCATATACACAGCAACATAAAAACAATCATCAAACACTTGGTGCCCTGTATAAGCACAACTATTTTCTTAGCCTCTCTACAATAAAGGATCTGGCCTCATCCTTCCTGCTTCCAACACTTCTATATGGTGCTCACATCCTCATCAATTTCTAGTCCTCCTTGAGAACAAAACTAGACTCTTGCTACAACAAAGTCGCCAGATTTGCCACAAATGCTAAATTTTCTACCCATCACTATTCCTCTCTGCATCAACTAAATTGGCTCAAACCTCCCACTATCTCACTTTTTTACAGTTAGCTACAGCACATAAGCTGATCTACCACCCAGAAACCTGCCCTTTCCTCTCTTCCATACTCACCATGTACCATCCTAACCGATACTTCAGGTCCGAAAACAAAATGTTGCTATACAAAGGTAAACCTAAGCTCTCAGCCAGTCAAATGTTGTACTCCTATACTATCTCCAAGGCATGGAATAATCCCCCCCCCTTCACTCAGAACTATCAGCAATTCTGCCACCTTCAAAAAAATCCATGAAAATACATCTCTCCTCGCACTGGTTATGCTCCTGTTCCCCAACATACAACCCGAACTCCTGATTTCTCTCCCTCGTATTATACCTCTATCACTTCCTTCCCTTCACTATGCCTACCTGCTGCTTCCCTGTCACCTTACCCTGTCCTTTTCCTCCTTACCCCTTTTATCTACTTCGACTCTTACACTGTTCTTTACTCCCCACGGCTATGAACCTTGCAGAAACATTACATTCATGCGTTATTTGAATATACACTATAAACCTTGTAGATATATTTCATTCATGTGCTTCTTGAATATATCCCATTTATTACTTCTATTTTTCCATGATTGCAATATTTTTTCACTGTTGCCTTATTATCAGTTTCAATCTATGTAATAGTACTGATTGATTTTTCTCCATATGTGTATTAATATTTTCTTTGTATGTAATTTTGTGGAGCTTTTCTTGCTGGACATCCACTGAATATGGGCTCATTCCAGGCCCAGAGGACTTTTCCAGTTAACAAATGCAATAGATAAATGGAATCTCATGAGCATAATAAATAAAATCATGTATGTACATTGATGACATTCTGCAAAATTCTGCACAGTTGACAGTTATGACAATCTGTAATATCCTGACAATACTCTCAATATCAATCACTGTGGTGACACCTACAAGGCATATGTATGCATCTAAACTGTGCACAGTCATAACATTTCTGTAAATTTGGCAATCAATCCAGCCAGCAGGCTTACAATGACACCTGAGCGAATACAGTGAACTAAATCTACATCTCTGACAAAACAGTTTTGTGCTTACCAGCAGCAGGAGTATGGCTTCTTCCTATTCCTGATGGTCCTAGAAAAATGTGAAGGAGAGGTAATGTACACAGCAATGCATGTGACAGTATAACATGGCTAATACTTCAATATCTCACATTTACATAGCTGCTATGTTAACAGGTATGTGGGTCACAAACTGTACATAAGCTTAAAATTGCAGTTAGAATCCCCCACAAAAAACACCTGACACCCATGTAAAACTATGTGCATCCTGACATACTGAATGCTATAGTATTCCAATGCTGATCAAATTAAGCACACCTGGATGCTCCTCTTGAGTGGAAACAGTTGCACCTACATCCATGACATATTGGGTGAGGGGTGTCTGGGAGCTGTCCTGTGTTGCAAGGCTGACCAGGAATTCTTCAGTGGCTGACAAAGGTTGTTCTGCTGCAGGCCCACCACCAGTGACCTGACGATCAGAGGTCACCTCGGCTGTATGTCTGAGTGACAAGTTGATCATGTCAGTGGCATGGTGTCACACCTGCTCATATGTGTGATTCTGGTGACCCACAACACTAATGTAGTTCACCAGTTCATCCCACAAGACTGTACACTCTTGCCTATTTGCCCTCCTGCTGAAGAGGAAGACTTAGTGGTGTTCTCTCATGGTCTCAGTAATGAGTTTTTTTTCTGCCTCAGTGAAAGGTGCATGGCATGCATGATATCTCCTGAAATACAAATAAATGAGAACCCATCAAGATCACATACATGGAAGTACAGTATGTAGAGATGCAGCAATAAAAGAAGTGTATTGGTATTCCCCCACTTGATGACATATCTCTTAATCAACAGTGTGCCAAACATATAAAGGTTGTGGAAGCAAATATTATAGCAGCAACAGTGATGTGACGATAATCACATATGATCACACAACAAACACAGGAGTCCATTGTAGTGTGCCCCATAGCAAGTAAACCCCCACCCATAACACACGTATAAACAACAGTGGCAACCAAATGGCAGGGTACTACTACAACTGCTAACAAAGGAAATATGGAGGAGACCTCCTGTGTACCTAGTTAATATCAAGCATTATACCTTTGCTATATTCTACATCCTGTCTAGGTGTAACACAGCTGGAGATCACTTTCATGTCATCATTACATTTCTAAGAAAGCCTTACTTATGTAATCCCCATTCCCCCTAAGAATATTCAAACATGTGCATCATGTTGAAAACATGATTATATACCTGATGGAGTACAAAACTCCTCTGTTGAAAGATACAGCTATATGACTACTGTGTGAATGAGTTAACCATACAAACTAGCTCTCACACACAATGGTTCCACTGGCTAGGTATTTGCCTATATAAGATGGTTCTCATTAGCAGATGATTGCCTCTGAACCAAGCTGTGGTTCAGGAGTACTACATGCAGTATATAGATGATTTGCAGTATAATCAGCCAATCCCATGCAACTACTCAACAATATATAAGGCTTCAATGTAGATTCCATCTCCTTTCTCACATGTTGGGTTGAAAACTACTGGGGTAAGAATTATGTCATCACAGAGAGAATGTTTGTAGCAGCTACTTGTTACATACAGATGAGTGTGCTACAGGCTGAAGTTGCTGCTGCGGGCAATAGGCATATTTAGAGAGGCTGCAGAATGTGCAGGACAACAACATTTAAGAGTAACTGTGTAAGCTGTGGCAACCTTGGTGTACAGCCAGAGCCTGATTGAGGGAACCCATCCTACTGAAAAGTAAGGTATGTGTTTAAGGTAATTACATCAGTCAAAGGTGATCATTAACAGAATAAAGGGAAACATGCTTGTTATATCCCAGAACAAAGTAGGGGGTACATTAATCATTATGACAACCAGTCAGATAACTAAACATGAACAGGAGTCACAGTAAGGCAGAACTCATAATAGACAATAACATAAAAATATCAATGAACTCAGTGCTGTACTTAACACACAGATTTAATAAAATAAAGCAAACTTTCTTGTTGATAAAATAAAGCATAGCTTTCAGGTAACCAATCCAGATAACTGCCAAGTCATGTTATGGTAATCCTTTGGAATGTATGAGCTGGCAACTGTTGCTTCTAGCGCAAGATGCATATATGTATGTAACATGTGCAGCTAGGGTTGTCTGTAATGTTGTTGTTGTTGTTGTTGTTGTTGTTGTTGTTGTTGTGTCTTTTGGCTTTTCCTGGTTAGGGGTTGCAAAAGCGGAACTCCGGTCCACTAATGATTGGCAGTAGATTTTTACGTGCTGGCTTGCCAGGCCTAACACACAACCTTCAACGAAGGAACGCCCATTCACACATGTCAACACACAGAAGATGCTCTAACTGAGAATCGAACTCAGTAGCAAATCATTGTGGGCTACAGTGTGATATGAATGGACCTCATCTGAATTTCATATTCCAGATCCTCTGGGAATTCATACTGATGCATGATCGGACATTGTTTGCACTTTCTAGTGTTGTAATAGGAATAGTTTAAATGTGGTCCTATATGTAGGCATTTCACTGCCATAATTTAGAAGCAGGCATTCAAACTGCACTGCTTTGGGTGGATAAACAGGTGATGAGACAGTCATAGATATCAGAATTTATACTGGTGATGTACACATACATGTATTTTAAATGCTAGACATGGTTGTATTTGAACCCAAAACCATGTGGAGCAAAAATTAATGTGTTCGCAGCATTTAACAGATTGAACTACCACGTCACTGTTACAGCAGGTGTATTTTTACATGCTGTAGATATAATTGCACACTTGCCTGCTGTTACATACCTCACTCACATCTATTATTATGTGTATGGCATTATAGTGGTGCAGTTGTCTACCAGAGACACACTTAAACTCCTATTTTCCATTACTCATGTAGCAGGTGTGTTTTTACGTGTTGTAGATATAATTGTAAAGTTATCTGCTGTTAGATGCCTCATTTACATCTATTATTATGTGTATAGTTTTGTTGTGATATATTGGTCTACCAGAGTCCCAGTTACATCCCTAGTTTTCCAATAATCTTATAGTTGATTTGCGCAATGTGGCAAAATGCGCAGCATGGTTTAAACATGCTTAATGATGGGAACTTGACAATTACTATGCTTTGCTTAAAACACCTGTGTTAATTAAGAACTGTGTGGCTTGGTGGGTTGATGCACTGTTCTGTAGGCGCAATGGTCCTGGTCCCAAAATAGTGTGCAGGTATAATTTTTGAACATGATTACAATTTTTTCAAATACATATATCAATATACTGCCATTTAGCTTAGCATAGCTTAGCGATGCTTTGCATTGCACAGCATATAGCAAAAATTCTTTAAAGAAATAAAAATGAGTAGATAGGGCAGTGGTGAAATGGCATGCAAGCAGGGGGAAAACATAGTGAAAGGCAGATTGATATGTGTAGAAAGGGTGTAGGAAAGAACCATACCTATCCATTTTTTCCATGTCAATAAGTGTGTACATTAACAGTTGTTTTAGGTAAATTTGGACTTTCACCCCCAGAGGGAGGGGTGATGACAACATAAGTGCATTGTCAAGCCAATTGGACCAAATTAAGTGTGACCAGTGAACACATGTGAAATGGAGAGCTATGAATGGGATGATATTTTTTGGGGTGGGTAAGTGCCCTTTTTTAAGCTCAGAGTGGAATGCTGGGGAAGGGACATAGGTATGTGCGGGGGAGGTAAGTTGGGAAGGTGGGGAAGCTTTTGCAGACAGATAAGACAGAAGGCAGAGTTGGTGTGTGACACAGGAAGGGGTTAAATACCTTGCTTGGGGAGACGGGTGTGGAATACCAGTCCCATGGACATCAGACATGGTAGCAGTGTGACTCAAGTCCTCACCGATGGGACTGTCAGCACTGAACCTTCACTGCTCCTGTAGAGATAGTGGCCAATGCCTGTGCCTCTGGTGAAAATGCCCTACCAGGATGGACAGCATGCTCTCCATCCAGCATAGGTGTTTGCCAACAGTTCAGCACTGCAGACCCCACACCATGCCTGGAAGTTCATTGTGGTGACAAAAGTATCCCCTCCACTTTCACTCCAAGAGGGGGATCACCATCAGCCTGTGGGAAGGAACTATCTGATGGAGCAGGTAGTGCAGGGGCAGCAGAGTGGGTGCCACCAGGCTGCAGCTGAGACATGCTGGGCCCTGGTGCTGTGGCTAGGGGAAGGCAACGAAGGTGGATCACTGGGAACTGGCCTACCTTGTCACTCTGTTGTAAATTAAATATAAACATACAGTAATGAAAAATCAGCATAACCAAACAAAAGTAATTAATAACATAAGAGAAAACAATAATGAGTAATGGAATGAAACTGAAAATAATATAATGAGGAACACAACAATAAATAATGTAAATGAAAGTTTTTTAACAGCAAATCAATATTAAATTATGCATAAGGCCAACATAAGACATAATTACAAATATATGATAATATCAAATTATAATAGTAAATATGGTTAATAAAAGAAGAGAAGGGGTGAGGTAAGTGAGAAAAAAGAACATTAGTAACTTCAAAGAGAATATAACTACACAGACTACTACTATATACTTCAAGGTATGTTAGAATTCACTTGTGAGAACACTGACTGCTTACAATTTATAGATGATGTCGCATGTACATAGCTTTCAGCCTGTTACAGTGATTCTTAATCTGAGTAGACCACAACATTAACTGGTAGTTGGAAGCTGTGCTACACAGTACTGCATGCCTACTTACTTTAACTTGCTTTACCATTTCAGATATGCACTGACACATTAATAAAGATGTAGGATGTCCAAGGTATTTCATACCTGACTGTTAAGACTGCATAATTTGTATTTACATTACTGTATTATTAAGTTATGCATTAGGTTATTACTTTGATGATTTTCTTACTTACCACACACTTGCCTCATCCTGGCAAAATGCACAGCATGGGACTGTATGTTGTGAGCCCTGTCTTCTGTAGCTGTGGTAAGAGAAGCAAACCATTATGCATACCAGTTTTGCCCAGATTCAGCTTGCATATTTATAAATTACTGAAAAACATACTTACATATCTGTGGGGTGTACCCATCCATAGCTTCTTGACCCAAATGTCCAAAGTTCCCCTCTTCCTATGTTTCAGGTCATCATAGAGGTGATGTCACTACTCATCAGTGCAGGGGATACCAGTAGCATTGATTAGGTCCTTGGCTAAATGATCCCCAGGCCTCAAACTTACACTCTGAGCCCTTGTAGTTGCCCTGCAACAGCCAACATCCATATCATTCTACCAGGAGTCCAATAAAAACCTTGGACTCCTGCACATCCCACTTGTGCACCCTAAAATGCACTCTTTCTCAAACTCCAGTAGTTATACCCACAGTCAAGGTCAGGCTCCAAGAATGATAGGAAATTCCCACCTATTGGCTTTATATAGGCTACATTTCCACCCTTGCATCTCATATTGTAACTTTCAAAAATGTGCAGCGTCACTTAGCATTGCAGAAATTTGTGCAACCCAAGTTTAAGTGATGCTTAGCAATGTGCAAATATGAAAAGGCCATTGGCCATGCTTAACCACTGCTTAGCATCAGACAGCTATTCTAACAGTTTCTAAATGTAACAATTATTCAATTTAAAGTCAACTGATGTTTCAGTCACCTAACACAGTTTCACAGCACTATATGTAAAAATATTACTAGCCAGGACTCGAACCCCATCTACACTGTAGATCATGATTCAACCTATCTAGCCACTGGGATAGTGAAGGAAACTGGAATATCTTCAAATATACTGCAGATGTGCCTGGAATCATAGAGCGGCTTCGCTGAGCCAGTTTGCGTTTTACTAAGCTCACCACACCTACAACAATTGAATACATCCAGTTTCTATTTTTTGCTGTCTAGCTGATGTCTACTACTACTTAACTATGCCTTGCTACACCTGTGCCACATTGCAAAAAACAAAAAGAAAAAATCTCATAGCGAAATCATCCAGTTTCTATTTTTAGATGTTTAGCAGACGCCAACTGCTTAAGTACGCCTTGCTATGCCTAGCTAAGCAATGCACAACATCACACAAATAAGCACAAAAAGAAAAAAAAACAATAAATAAATAAATTATTTATTAACATTGAATGCATCCGTTTTCTATTTTTAGATGTCTAGCGGATGTCTGATGTATACATGTGTAAAGCTCATCATAGCAAAGCAATGAGCCACATTGTGCAGACAAGGACATAAATATATATAAAAAAATTAAACTACAATTTAATGAAATAAAATCTGTTGTACACCTTTCAGCCAGGTAGATGGGCTGAAAGGTGTGTGGCTGCACCATAAGTCTTACATGGATTCAGTACCCATGTTGCTGTGACCTCCCTTAGGCACGCACCATAATTAATATGCATGGTGCACTGCCGAGGGGAAACCGTGGCTGTGTACATGGATACAGTCTGTGTAGGCTCTACACATTGGTTACACAGACTTTATTGCATCCTGGGGGATCTTTTCTGGCATTATATATGCAATTAAATACAACATTTCTTCTCCTTCAGAGTCTAATTATATTAATATTTTTAAAAGTACTCAAAAACTCCATCATAGGAAATATTGATCTGAAACTTTGATTTGCTCCTCTATAAAAATAATGAGAGATTTTTTTCAATAAATCTAATCAGACAAGAATTAATAATTGGATATTAAAGAACTTTATATGTTGGAAAGAATGCTTCAACTAATTAAAAATTAAAAATGTTCATTGTCTCATAAATGATTATAATTTAGATTCTCCCGATTTATTTACATATTGCATTAACATATGCCGGACAGAAATGCCTTGTACTATCTCAATCTCAGTTTGAAATAAACCAGCTTTACTGCACCTTATTGAGGGAATTTTATATAATAAACTATGTACTGAAAATACTCCAAGCCGTATAAGATACTTATACAATACACCATTGATATTAATGCTAAATTCTGGAAATATATTACTATTGGACATGATTTAAATCTAACTTTAGGGAGGACAAATCAATTATTACTTTTAATAAAACATACTTCTTGGTCACAATATTGGAATTTTTTTTATTTAGAAATTTGTATATAGGTCTTTTCTAACTCCTAATAGAACAGATACACTCAGGAACAATGCAGCCATTAATTGCTGAAGATTTTTGAAAACTTGTAATGCAAATTGGTTTTATATTTTCTTTGATTGCCCTCTTATTAAATCCTTTTGGGAAAAAGTTGAAGTTTTTAAAAGCATTGAGTTTTGATTCTGTTCATTGTCTAGAATCATATAACAGAATCATTTAAAATTTACATTAAAGGAATCAATAATTACTTTAGACAATTTTGATGGTGGCAAGAAAAAAAAAAACATAATGAAACATTGGAATAAGTCATCATTACCTTGATTTGAAAATTTCTATTTCTCATTAAAGAAAACTATCCACAAAAAGCTTAGAATTAAGGAAATCGAAATTCTTCATAAGACTGTTACAAAAATCCTTTGATTAAGTACTTTCTCCCATTGATTTATATCAAAATATAACTGCCTCCACTCTAGATTTACAAAAACTTTTATTTCAATATATTTTAATTTTAAGAACATGTATCCTTATTGCAAGTTTCTATGGATTTCTAGATATTTTTTTCAAAGAAAAAAAAATGGAGGGATACCTTCAGGTTAAGGAAAATGCAGTTGTGATAACTCAAACTATTTTGTCGAGGTGCTTGAATTTCATTCTGTTCCCTCTTCTTTCATTTTGGCTACAGATTCAGAAAAAAAGATAATTTTCAGAGGGAAATCTGACTTCTCCTCTTGTGACATGGTATGAGATAAAAACTGTCCCGATACAATTCTCCATCAGACTGGGAATAAGAATGCAAAGAGAAGAAAATGTTTTTTTTTCCTTTTTCTTTTAGTATTCAGTGAGAGTTTATGATTAAAAAAATAAAGTTTTGGAATAAATATTTTGTAAAACTCAGACTGTCTTCCCTGGCATCCTCTCTGGAACAGGAGAAGAAAATGCATAGCTTTCCACCTTTTCCTTCTAAAAGACTGACTAGAAAAAGACTAATATAATGATGTTTTTCTTTCCCAGGAATCAGACACCAAAGGTTGGCTTTCCAGTAGAACATTATCCTATCCCTCCATCAAGACTGACATGAGTAGCTCTTTCTTGCCTGACAAAGACAACCCAACAGCCACAGAGGGCATGGCTAACTCCTAGTACATAGTGACTTCTCAAGGAGTAATGCCAGCTGGATCAAGGGAGGATAATGAGCAGTCCTAGGTACCTGGTTTGGCCATGGCAGAATCACCCATCTGTGGCTGAGGCAGTGGGGAAGTTAGCCTGACTGACAATGACTTCATAGAAAGTTTCTTATTCTTGCAGATGGGGAGGGAATAACCAAAGACTATACTACCTGCTGCATGATTAGCTATGAAATAGTGCTTGAAAAGCAGGAAGATATGCCTGAAAAAACTGGTGAACCCCCTGACAGGAAAAATACATTTTTTAGGTAAAAAAAGTCAGTAACATCACCCAAAACTATTAGTCCAACTTCTTATCTAAACTTTTCTATACAAAAAAAAAAAAACAACAGAAGGAAGTACAGAGTAGGACAGCAGAGCTTGGCTTTAGTCACTTTGTGGGTAATGATGTGCTCTATGACAAGGAGTAACAATAATTGTGTCTGTGTATTTTATAGCACAAATCCATTAGTGACCCTCCTATGCATCCTACATTGTCATGGACTGGCAGAACCACTCTTTGTTTATGATAAGAAACATATGTGACCTATTGTAGATTGGATACTCTGGGTTTTAAGAGACACTGAGTTTTATTATAGCTCTATAAGCTTGGTATGAGTCAAGTGCATTTTTGTTTTTGGTGTTGAGTATTCATTCACTGCTGTGTTCTGAGAGAGAACTTTATGCCTTGTAAATTAATTTAGTATGTCTTTTACTTTTGTTGATTTCTAGGAAATAATGCGTTTTCACAAAGTTATGTTTTTGCAAACTAAAGGAGTTGCTATGGGCACTGCATGTGTGAACAGCTATGTTAATTTTGTTTTTGTTGCAGAGAAAGAGAAATATTTTTTCATGAAAATTATGTTGTTAAAGATGTTGCATATTACTGATGGTTTATTGGATAATATATTTTTATTTGGCAGAATTATGCTAATTTGTTGAACTTGTTAGTTTAATACTTGCATACTTCCACAGATTTTCTTGAATCTGCCCTTTTGGTGTCATCTGACATTATTAACTTCTTGAATGTTAGTTTATTAGGTGAAGCTAATGGTAGTATAACTCCTAGTGTAAATCGCAAAGAATAATTTATTGGTCAGACAAGGTGTGCATCCTAATTTTATTTATAAGAATATATTTAAGGGACAGATGTTGAAAATAGTTCATTTAATGAGTAATGATAAAATTTTACCAGAAGCCTTAAATCATTTACAACAAGATTTTATTGAAAGGTGTTATTCTGAAAGTTAAATAGCTGATATTATAAAATAAGATATCATTAACAGAAGACAGAAGAATAGATCATTTTCTGGTCAATGTTCTCACATAAAGTCCATTGATCTTGACAATCTTTGAATGCATACACGCTATCTCTTACATATTCTAACAATATCAGTTCTTTTTGCAAATGATTAAATACAACTGACACATTATGGCAGTTGATCCAGATTTAAGGAAAATTATTTGTGTGCATCCATCTTTTACCTTTAAGAATAAATCTTCCTTTAAAACAGTTGTGTTATTGATGTTCTCAGTCTATAAGGAAATCAGTGAGGAATGGGACCTTCCTGTGTATGAACTGCAGTTATTGCAAGTATATTGTTCAATAAAATAATTTTGGACATCCGTTAATTAAATGTTTTTATTATATACATTGCTATACTGACTGTAATACATAGAATTTCATATTTAGCTGTCTGCACTTAGTGTGTTTTTATGTTGGGAATACTACCAGGCACTTGAAGGATAGAATATTATTGCACTTATGATATCAGGAAGCTTAATGAAACTAATGCTTTTGCAAGGCATATTACTCATAAGGGTGCAAGACATAGTTTTATGTTTATGGCTATGTCAGAAATTAATATTAATGTATGTGGAGACAATGTTAAAAACATGACAGAGAAAGCTGAATATGAATGGATTACTAGGCCTAATGTGGTTACTGACCCTGGTTTAAATGATAGTCATTGCATTAATCCAGCATTAATTAATAGGAGACCGAGTCACTGAGACATCACTTGGTTGTTTTCAACCTATTAATTGTTTAATGATGTATTAGATGGCATTTAAAGTTATTAGCTGCTGCATTTTTAATGAACTTGAAAAAAAATTTTAGATGAGAAAAACCTTGTTAAGATATGAATAAAAGTTTTTATTATTTCTTCATGGTTCCAGCTGTTGTTTGTGTTTTTGGGTGATAGAAGTTCCCTGCTTGATTTGAAATTAAAATACCAGAATGCACAAGCTGAATCACCCTCAGAAACATTGGCAGAATTGGTGCACTCTATGCACAAGGACCCAATGATGAAAATGTTTGGTCTCTCAAAGGCTTCAGAGTGGGAGTGGCTGTGTATCAGGGTTGAGCATTGAGACCACTGTTGTTTATACTGGTGATGGACTACATTAGCAAATAGGTCTAAGAGGACAGATCAACAAAGTTGCTCTATGCAGAAGATGTGACATTGCAGGCAGACTCTGACCATGAACTTCAGCAAAGGATTAGGGAATGGAATGCAAAACTGAAGACACATAGGATGAAACTGAGTGTAGATGAAACATTTGTAATGGCAGTAAATGGGAGAAATCAGAAGCAGCTGAGAAATGAAATAGAAGGGAAAATAGAGGAACAGGTTAGCAGCTTCAAGTATCTAGGAGGTGTGGCTGGGGGAAGGGAAGGCAGAATGAGGAGGTCAAAGTTAAAATCCGAGGGGCTGCAGCCAACTGGCTCAGAATGTCAGGGGTAGTGTGTGACAGAAGAATGTCAAAGAAGCTGAAAAGTAAGGTGTACAAAGCAGTGGAGAGACTGGTATTACTGTTAGTACAGAAATATAGGCAGTAAAGGTAGCACAGTTGAGGAAGCTACAGGTGATGGAGATGAAATACCTGAAATGTGTGGTGGGATGTACACTGTGGTACAGATGAAGAACTGAGGACATAAGAGTGGAAGCAAAAGTAGCTCTGACTGTAGAAAATGTCAAAGATAACATATTACAGTGGTTTGGGCACATGTACAGAAATGCAGAGGACAATGTGCTGAAGAAAATTTGGGACAGACAGGAAGAAAGCAAGAAGAAACAAACAAAATGTCCGGCAAAGAAGCAAATGGATTGTGTGAGAGACGACCTGCATCAGTCAGGCATGAGTGTTGAAGAAGGTAGTACAGTAGCATTGAACAGAGAGATGGTGTCTGTTGACACAGCACCTTGAACCCATGTAGAAAATGGAAAATAGGGGGTTGATGATGATGATGATGATGTGCAAGCTGAAAATGATTCACTTTAAGCACAATAGCAAGAGGCCAGAAACAGAGTCAAGAACTGTACATAGACTCATACTCACAACAACAAATAGTCCAGTCTACAGATGAAAAGAAACCTTAACAAACATAAATGAAAGTAAACAGTAAATATAAATCAGTGTGGATATCAAAGATAGTGCATGCAAAGCAGTACAATTTGACCAATAACAGTGACATAACTGCACTTAACACATTACATAACTGGAACAAAACTGGCAAAAGAATGCTTATAACTGTGCTACAGGAAGAAGAGAGAGGACATTAAGTCATAAAATTATGACCAATACGTCCACAAGCTGACACAAGGAAAGAAAACCTCTGTGTAGATGAAGGTACAGCAAATGAGCCAACAACTGAAATGCAGATTGTAGAACAAAACAAGCATTTCAAACAGCTTGTGGTCACGGAGACATAGCCAAACATAACCACCAAGTGGAAAATATGGAAACTGGAATGATAGTCCTTAACTCTAATGCAGAAGAACCGAAAAAACAGATTGACAGATCAATCAAAAGTGCAGAAAATGGAGAGAGAGAGAGAGGACAATCAAAACTCCTGATCTGGCACACTGTTCTAATTAAAAAATGTATGATAACTATGTACATCTATCCACATGCAACCATAGTAAGACTACCTTGAGTAAAGCTCTGGGTGCAGCACACCTTATAAGGTATTAACAGATCAGCAAAAATGGTATACTGATACACAAAATATGACATACATTAAACAGCAGAGTGAATCAACTAACAGTTGCAGATCTTGAATTCAGGGATGCATGAGCAGGAGAAGAAACTATAAAACATAATTGAGAATCTAATGCTTGAAAACAAGACACTAAATCAAAATTTGTCCATGTATCAAGATGAGGGTAAAGTACCTTAGAGAAAACAACGTGCCAAGGAGCATAGTTCTTGTCACTAAAAACTATACATAGGTTTGGATGATCGCATTGTCATACCTGTTCCCAGTCATGACATATTGTCACATATTACCACAATTGGTCTACCAGCTCTATGCCAGGAAATTTGTGGGACAGTTGAGGTGGGATTTGACTGGCCAATGATTCTCATCCCCACAGGTCTGACATGGGGAGGGTCATGTGGCATGGCCCCCCCCTAGAGACTGCTGTGGGGTGTGGTGCTGCAGTTTTGGGGCACTTTGAGAGGAGAATCCAAATCTGCCCTAACTGAAAGAGGATACGTATGCTTCTATAAAAGGGGTGGAGCAGAGAGAGATGGAAAGAAAGTGAAACAGGAAGACAGACATACAGTCAGGTAGAATATAGATATAATCCTCTCTGGCAGAGAGAAGTACTGTAGAAGGACATGCAGGCTGGGGCTCGTAGGGAGTAAAACTGAGTATTACAGACTTTTGCATCAGAATTTATGACCAGAAGACAAACTACTAACTGCAAGCTGTTATTTTTTATGAGAGAATGTTTGAGTTAATTTAGCTTAATGCAGCAGTTTTGCTTATGTTTCATTTTCAATTTGTGTTATTCACTATGTAAATAAACCATACCTGAATATAAAGAAGAATCATCAATGGTCACTAAATACTTTAGTGACCATATACTACTGTATGTGACATTGTGGGGGGGTTGTGTGTGTGTGTGTGTGTGTGTGTGTGTGTGTGTGTGTGTGTGTGTGTGTGTGCGTGTTTGTGTGTGTGTGTGTGTGTGTGTGTGTGTGTGTGTGTGTGTGTGTGTGTGTGTGTGTTTGTATACTTGAGTATAGCATCAAACACGAAATCCTCATAATTTGTGACAAAGGAAAAAAAAATTCTACATCTAATCTAAAGTGATTAAAAATAACAAAAAAATTAAACTAATGTTTTTAATATATACCAATTCTAAGAAAACACAAAAGCGGGATAAGGGCAAATTTTCTTATCTCGCTACACCATGATTACATACACAAGATTGCCAGCAAAATCTCCATTGAAAGCAATGTTCACACAAATCAGCATTCAGTATTATTCACAGACTGAAAAAGCATTCTCTCCTATGAACATTCACTGTTTTGACCTGCAATAGTATGCTTATATGTGGCATAGACATTTGCTAGCAGCTTCCCTGTCTGGCTTCCTGTAAGCATATAGTATGAACTTTTTCCTGCCATGGCACCTGCTAAAGCTTGTAATTCTCTTTCAGTACAGAGTTTTCTGGTATAGTGATGCGTCCTTTGAGTCTTGGTAATGTTTGTGTTAATGCTACCTGGTTCATGTGCTATATACTATGCATCAGCTGCATTATTTGGGCATTGTAATGAATTGATGTTGCATAAGTTCTGAACAGGTCTCTTTCTGAAGCTGAGTTTGCATTTCTCCAGCATTTTACATTATTCTGGTCCCAATCACTAATGACCAAATCTGGATCTCGAACCATGTGTCACATTGCACAATACATTTGCATATACAAAGTTAACAGCATTAATATCAAAAGGATAAAATTATTATTCAATTATTACAGCAAAATACAATATAGTTTCAAAGTATGAAAGTACACTGCCGTAAAGGTTTTATAAACAATTTTTGGGACTCATTGCCTTCATTTCTAGTTTCTGTACTGCCAAGCAGTTATTTAGCATCTCAGACTAAGGATGCGTTTACTTTACTTAAGCAGATCTTTTTGGAATGTAATAATGCTACCAACACCTGCTTTGGAAGATCACATCTGCTTTATCACAGAAATAGTATGTTTTCATTTTTTTATGTCAATTTTTAAATGCAACTCCAAACCTAAGGCATCTCCAGGAAACTTAAACTTTGTCAAATGCCTGAAGAAACAATATTTATGATTATTATTCCTTATTCCTGTTCCTAGTGCATTAGATTCACTGTGGCAGCTCATGTTCTTATTAATGGGTCCAGTGAGAAAGAGAGCACAAAATAAATTTGTACTGAAGCACTTCATGCTCACACAATCATAAGCTCTCAGAATTTTGTTTAAGTGCATTGTCCTGTCAGTATAGCCTCATATACTTTTTATTTGACTGAAGGATTAATAATGTGTTAGACTCAATAACATTAAGCCTTTTCATGGAATTCAAATAGCCTCTTGGGACCACTGAAGTACTATGCACCTGACTAAAGGCATTTATAACCTCTCAGTCTCAATAACATGAAAGCTTTGCCATGGATCACAAATGGGCTGTTAAATCCACTGGGGAGAAGTACAATATTTAAGGTTACTAGGCAGCAATTGTGCAGTACACTTTTCTTGAAAGAAATATATTTAAATTAATCTGAGCATGAAACTTATGTTATTATAATTTATCTAAATAATGCCATGTTTCACATTGTTCTCTAAATTGCAAAGGTATTGCAAAACTACTTAAAATCAACAGACATGTAGAATTTGTAGAGTTAGCTCTAAGCTTAACATGAAATCAACACATTTTAGCATATTTGAATGCTTTATTCTCTTTATTAACTTCTGGCATAACGAGTATCTGTCATAAACACTAATATACCAATATACAAATCAAAGCACATGGACATAATATGTATTTAATTAGGGAAAGATGTCTAACAGTTTGGGTCAGAAATTTCACAGGGAAACAAGCCCATCCAACCAGAGCTCCTTCCCCAAAGTAGTGAGGCTTTAGCGGGTTAAGATATAAGTGGAGGCTGTATTGATCAGAGCTTCGTATATGGGGTGGGGGTGGCTCACCTTCTCCTTATAGAAATATTGCAAAGAATTTGCATTTCTAATACAATCTCATGTTGATGTCATGATTCTTATGAAATGATATTTGTTAAAAGTAGCATCAATTTTTTTGCCCTGTACTCTATAAAACATAAGCATCACAACTCTTTTTGCCATATGCAAAAATGAAATAGTCAACAAAATAGCTGAAAATGAATTTCAGAAAATCTTTGATGTAACTATTTATGCTTCTTCTTTAGTGCATGATCAGTGCAGTGATATGTAAATGCTGCATGTAGAAAACACATACTCAGGCGTCCTGACCATGGATGTATGATCACCCTGACAAAGCTGTAACTGAATCATATAAAACCTGAAGCACCCTCTTCTATTTTGTTTTAGGATTATTCACTTTTCAATTGCATACATTACGGAGTGTTGTTATCAGTCCATACAATATCACTGTAACTTCTCTTAATTTATTGCAGCTATATATCAGTTCTGCTGATCCAAATAATGATACATTTATTTTATTTTTATTTTTGTTAGTTTACTTATTTACATGTGCATTTCTTTATTAATTACTACTGATTGGAGGGCAGTAAACTGCAAGATGGCAATTAGGAAAAATGAAAATTGTTTCTTTCCATGACATTCTCCGACCTACTATTTCAGTATCCTGCAGCTGACAATAAGGAAAGTAGAAGACAAATGTCAACTCCACCTCTTGCAGGAGGACACTATTTCCTGAGATATAGGGAGCACACATTACTGTAATATTTTACGCACCTTTCTAAGACACAAGGGTGTATGTAATGATAGTTGTCATCTTCAGTCACTAAATGTGGCAGACTCATCAAAACATTGTTTAAATAAATTACAAATCAAAATGACCCAGAAATGAGATAGAGAATTAAATGAAATATATTTGACTTAGATTATTGAAAAATACAGAAAATTAATTTGCATATTAATTGGCGTGAGAGATCATGAGAGATTGTTTCTATCATGGAGAAGGAAATTTATGTATTAGAGAATTAAACAACAGTGCTTTGTTGACACAAAGTAAAATATATAATAGGTCTCACATCCTTTTGTACATGTGAATAGGCACTTAAATTCTGTTACAAAGGGAAAGAAAAATAAGTATTTTAAGGAAGCAGCCTGTTATTTTGTGAAATGCAGGGAGAATGTCCTGTATATAGAGCTGGAGTTGTTCCCCTTTTTCCATGATAGTGCAATCTTGGAGCTGATATACATACACATGTAGACATACAGATATATCTATAAAAACAGTCCAAGATATACACTGTGAAGCAGTAGGAAACACTACCAGTCAGCCAAACTCTTCAGTCCAAGCTGTTTTTATTCTTCCAACATACAGAGACACAGATTGAGCGCTTTCATCTCCTAAACTGGGGACTTCATCAGAATCTAACTGTACTCAGTAATACAGCCTTTAAATACTGATAAAAATGAGTGGTCATCACTCTTCACAACCCTTTAAAGATACAACTACCTTAATCCTCAAATGAAATGCACTACAAACACCTTTTAACAGAAGAATATTTTAACAAACATCATTTATAAAAAAGAGATTTTCAAATTCCAAAGCATTAATCAAATATAAACTTTAAAAATTGTTTAAGATAAAAAAATCAACCATATTGTGTCCATTGACTTGCTTTAAAACATGTATATATATATATAGATATATATATATATATATATATATATATATATATATATATATATATATATACTGTGTAGTTGGACCCCACCCCCCCACAGACTAAGATACACAGTACTTATGAGGTAGCTTTCCTTACTAATATTGGTTTTAAGGATACCACTTCATTAAGACTAAGGGAAATGAAGTGGCAGATAAAACTAGCTGTGACCCATGCACCAGGTCTTAATGAAGTGGTATCTTTAAACCCAATATTAGTGAGGAAAACTACCTCATAAGTACTGAGTATCTTAGTCTGTGTGTGTGTGTGGGTGGGGGGGTTCAACTCAACCCCCTTGATGATATGTTAAAACAACAGTACCAAACAAATATAACAACCACTATAAAGGGACATTCCCATGAGACCAGTGTGCCACATTGACAAAAAACATTCCACCCTTGATGTATTGTACATCCTGTGTAGGTGTAACAAATCTAAAGATCAATGACATGCCATCATCACAGTTCTAAGAAAGGCTTAATGTCGTAATCCCCTTTCTCTCTAAGTATATTCACACATACGCATCCTGTTGGAAACAAAAAGGTTACATACCTGATGGAGTACAATACTCTTCTGTTGATACGTGCAGATATATACATTTTTTAGAAATGTGTTTACTGTGTGAAGAAAGTCTTATAGACTGATTTCCCATAGCAAACTGTACCTTTTTAACATGTTTCTCATTACCAGGTGATTGCCTCTTAACCAATCTGTGGTTCTGACATGCTAATTGCAACCAACACAGCTGATTTGCAGTATCATCAGCCAATGACATGCAAACACTGAATGAGATATAAGGCCTTCATGTAAATCAGAAGCCCCTTCTGAAATGTTGTGCTGGACATTACTGGTGTGAGGAGACTACATCATAGCAGAGTCTAGGTCTCTAGCAGCTACTTTTACATACAGATGTGTGTGTGCTACAGGCTGCAGCTGCTGCTGCAGGCAATAGACATAGGCAGTGAGTATGAACACTTTGGAGGACAACAAGCTGTAAGAGTAAACGTAGGAGTTGTGTCAGCCTTGTTGTAGAGGCAGAGCCAGAATGAGGGTTCTCCTTCCATTCAAATTAAGGCATGTGTTTAAGTTAAGTATGTTAGACAACGGTATCACTAACAAATTACTAGGTGACATGTTTGTTGTGTTCTTGATCAACATAGCGGGTAAATATAACATTAAGTCAACCATTTGCCAAACTGTCAGGCCATGAGTTGCAGTCTGGTACTCATTTGGAACATGTATGCTAACGGTTCCCCTTGACTTGATCGACACGCCAAAACACTGACGCTCAGAAGACCGACTCCAGAAGACCAACGAGACAGATGATTGACAAGGTGAAATCCTGACAACCGAAACACCGACATGGGCAAGTGTGAGCGTGACTCGGTAAGTGTGCGATAATGAGGGATTTAGCATTAGGGAGCGGACAGGTAAGTGTGAGATAGTGAGGGATTTAGGGTTAGGGTGCGGGAAAGGTGAGTGTGCAGTAGTGTCGGACTTAGGGTGCGGGTAGGGTAAGTGAGCGATAGTGACGGACTGTAGGTTTAGTGGCGGGTTAAGTGAGTTTGGGTTAGGGTACAGGTAGAGTAAGTGTGCGGTAGTGTCGGACCTTAGGGTTAGGGTTTGGGTTACAGTTAGTGCATGTATAGTTGTGTGTAATGTGTAGTTTACGTTTTGTGTGTCGGTGTTATGGTGTTCGGTTTTGTGAGTTGTCGGTTTTGTGCGTTTTCGGTCTTTTGGTGTCAGTGTTTTGGGTGTCAGCTTTGTGGCGTGTCAGTGTTGTGATAGGGATCCATGCTGACATTCCTTGTTACTAGCAGGGGCTTCATATGTGTATGTTAGTTGTGCAGCTGTGCTAATCTGTAATGTGATTATGAAAGGATTGTGTGCTGCACTCTGATATTAGTGAGCCTCATTTGCATTACCTATCCTCTTTGAATATATATTAATGCATAATCTGACACTTTATGCACTTGTAGTGTTGCTATAGGGTATGTGAAGTGTGTTCCTATCTGCAGGCCTGTGACTTCCATCAGTGAAAAGCAGATATTTCATTTGGAATGCATTGTGTGGAAAAAGAGTGCATGACTCCATTGTTAATTGCTGGCTTCACAATAATGTAATTTAAATGTTGCACACCACTGGATTTGAACCCAAGACTGCATGGCAAAAGCTACTAATTGTACAGCATTCAAATGACTGAGCTACTGAATCACTGTTACAGCAGATGTACTTGTCAAGATATAAATGCAAACATACAGGCTGTGACATACTTTTTTATATCCATCATTATGTGAATGGCTTGATATGGATGTATTTCTTCACCAGAGCACCAGTTGAACATGTATGTTGCCATTGATGTTTTAGCAAGTCTATTTGTAAATGTTGCTGATAACTGTGCACATTTACCTCTTATTAGAGATCTCACTTACATCCATTATTCTGTGTCTGGCTTTCTTCTGGTATACTCTTGCACCAGACTCCAAGTTACACTCATATTTTTTTTCCATTACTCTTCCAGCAAGTTTGCATGATGCAGCACAAGGCACAGCTCTGCTTAAACTTGGTTACTGACTGTAACTTGTAATTATTATATTTTGTTTAAACCACCTGTTTTAATTAATAGCTGTGTGGCATGGCATGTTAATGCAGTGGTCTACAGGTGCAATGATCTTATGTTAGAAATAGGGGTCAGGTGTTTATTTTGTATGTGTTTATTATCGTTTAAAACACATTTATCAATATAGCTCAGTTTAGCTGAGCTTAGCAACACTGCTCAACTCGCCACTTTGCACAACATCATATAAATAATCTTAAAAGAAAAATGGGGAGATAGGAAAGTGTTGAAATAGGGTGCAAGCAGGGATAAACATAGTGAAAGACAGATAGGTATGTGCAGAAAGTGTGTAGGCGAGAACCATAGGTATCCATTTCTTGTACAGCAATAACTGTGCACTTTGACAGAATTTGCACATGATCTTGGACTCTCACTCCCAGAGAGAGGAGTTCGGACAACATAGCTCTGTTGTCAAGCCAGTTTGACCAAATTACGTGTGTCCAGTGGATACATGTGTGAAATGGAGAGCTATGTATGGGACGATTCTTTTTTTTGGAACAGGTGCCTATTTATTTTTTTAAGGTGAGAGTGGAATGTTGGGGAAGGGACATAGGTACATGTGGAGGAGGTAACATGTGTAGATGAGGACGCTTTTACAGACAGACAAGACAGCAGCTAGGGTGGTGTGTAACACAAGAGGGGGTGAACACCTTGGATGGGAAGGGTGTTGTGGAATGGCAGTCCCATATGCCTCTACAAGGTAGTAGCATGAATCAAGCCCCCACCCATGGGACTGTTGGCATGGCTCCGTCACTGCCCCAGGGGTGGCAGTCATGGAGGCTGGGCTCCTGGGCAACCCTGCCTCACCAGGGTTACCAGCATGCTCTTCATTAGGTGCAGGCATTGTCCAAACCCATGGTACACAATCCTGTGCACCAAAACTGGCAGTTCATCATGGGTGACAACTCCTCCTCCACTACAGCTATGTGAGGAGGCCCAGCCCTGTCCCTTGGGATGGAACTACCTGACACCACAGGTAGTACAGGGGCAGCAGAGAGGGGCCCACCATTCTGGTTACCAGATGTGCTGGGGCCTGCTGACATGACTGGAGGAGGAAAGGTAGGTGGATCACAGGGAACTGGCCTACCTTGACACACTGTAGTAAATTGGTTATAACAGTAAGTTAAGGCTAGTAATAACCAAACCAAGTTAGTATTAACATATTGGAACATAATTTTGAGTACTCCAGATACATATTAAGGTATATTATATGGAGCACAACATTAAATAACATAACAGTAAGTTATGTTTACAGCAAGCCAGTATGAAATAACCCATAAGGCCACAAAACAGTTAGTTTAACAGACTATATTAATATTAAATCATAATAATAAATTCAAGAAAAAAATCATAACAATAAATAACAATAATAAATTAATGACGATAAGGGGTGGTAGAGAGAGAAAAACATACCATTAGTGATGTCACAGATGATATCTCTACAAATACTGCTAATACATAGTTCTACAGGTGTGCAGTGTCAGTTGTGAGTACAGTGACTACAATTCCTCTATAGGTGATGTAGCATGTACATACTTCAACAGCTGTTAGTATGGAACAGTATGGGTCAAGCACTAACAAATGCAGGTACACAACTACATGGAACTGTTTCACATAATGTGAATGTACATGACTACCAAGGTGTTCTGTAAATGTATTTGAAAATACATTGCAGACAAGGTAATCATTTATCTGGTAATCATGGACCAGACAGATTGGGCAGTTGTAATTACATTATGAGAAATCATGATAGTTGAGAGGTATTTTTATGTACATTAAGTAGACTAGACAGTCATCATTTCTGTGTTGGCATGCATGGGAGTAGAACCCAAAAGCTGTGACTGCAGGGGACATCTGCAAATAATGTAACAATTGACTGCAGCAACTTAGAACAGACATGCAATGAATACAGCCCTACTGCAAGTATTAAGACATGATTTGTTATGAAACCACAATCCTGCTTTACACTTTATTGGTATTGCTGCTAAGTATATGTGAAGTATTTACACATTATCTACACATAAAATGGGTTACCTCATTCATATAATTTTTGTTCCTGGAGTGGGAGGAAAAGAGAGCATTATGTGACTGAAAGTAGCCTGGAGACAACTTTGAACCATACTGTGGGTTGTGCAATACATTTTTTTAAAGCAATTACTTCTGCACTCTACATTTATTACAGTCTTACAGTTCACTGCAGTGACATCAGAATAGACATGCAATGAAAACATCCTTACTGCAAGTATTTAGACACATTTTGTTATGAAACCACAATCCTGTTTTATACTTTATTGGTATTGTTGCTAAGTATCTGTGAAGTATACACACAATATCTGCCAATAAAGTGGGCTACCTCACCCATATAGTTTTTGTTCCTGGAGTGGGAGGAGAAGAGAGTATTATGTGACTAAAAGTGGCCTGGAGACAGCCTTGAACCATACTGCGGATTGTGCAACACATTTTTCAAGCAATTACTTTTGCAAGTCACAGTTATTGCAGTTTTACAGTTGACTGCAGCAACATTACAATAGACATGCAATGCATACAGCTTTACTGTAATTATGTTATGACACCACAATCCTGCCTTATACCTTATTGCTTACTGTTATTGGTATTGTTTATTGGTTATTGCACTAAGTTTTTATTGTGTATTTATTGCACTACAGTTTTTATTGTTTATTCTTTATTGCACTACAGTTTTTATTGTTTATTCTTTATTGCACTACAGTTATCATACTATATCCATATTTACCACACTCATGTTGCATCTTAGCCAGGTGCCTGGCATGGAACTGCATGTTACAAGCCCTCTCAGCTGCAGCTGTTGAAAGAGAAGCACAGCATTATGCATACCAGTGTTACACAGAGTCAGCTTGTATTTTAGTAAAGTAGTGGCAGAAATACTTACATATGTCTGAGGTGTGCCCATCCCCAGCCTCTTGGACCCAGGTGTCTAAAGTTCCCCTCTTTCTACACTTCAGGTTGTCATAGTGGTGATGACACTGCTCACCACTGCAGGGGATATGCGTAGTACTGATAAGTTCTCTGGCCAACTGATCCTAGGCCTCAGCCTTACATTCTGAGCTTTGGTAACTGCCTTACAACAGCCTGGGTTCATAATTGCATACCAGAAGTCCAACAAACACCCTGGACTCCAACACACCCCATCTCTACCTGAAAGTGCGCACCCTCTCCAAAATCACCTGGCATACCAACAGTTAGCAAACTCCAACAAATAGTGCAGAATTCCCACCTATTGGCCTTAATATAGGCTGTTTTCTGAACCTTACAGATTGTACTGCAACATTCAACAAAGAACCGCAATGCTTAGCATCGCACAAACTCATACAGCCATGTTTTAGTGAAGCTTAGCAATACACAAACAGTAGTACCCATTAACCATGTTTAAACAGTGCTTAGCAGTGCACAGCTCTTGTAATAGTAACACTTTTGTTTTTTTAAATTAAACAAAAAATTAAATTACATTAAAAAATGATATGAGTACTAGTGAGTCAAATCCAGAACCTGTTAAGCTTTAGTCTGAAACTATACCTATTTAGCTACTTGGATATTATGAAAGCTAGAATATCTTCACATATACTACTAAGCTACATGTTAGCATTGCTAGCATTGTTAGCTCCATGCTGCGCAAACATGTTAAACATAACCATAAATAAATGATTAATTACACCAGTTTCTGTTTTTGTATGTCTGGCAGGTGTCAATAGTGTATGTGTAAGGATGGCTCAGCTCTACTGCGCTATGCACCTCGCCATGCAAACAGACAAAAAAAAATAATAGAAAAATAAAAATAATAATAATTAATTACATCCAGTTTCTATTTTTAGATGTCTAGCAGATGTCAGATGTATATATCTAAGTACAGATTGGCACTGCTGCACTCCATACTATGCTGCAACATTAAAAAAAAAAAAAAATAGAAAAACTAAAAGACAAAATATTATTTCACAGCACATTTCCACAGTAGTAGGGTGCATTACAGGGAGTCTCACTCTGTACATAACATCTGTCCCGGAATTCTCCATACAATCCACAACCAGGGGATAGCCTCTATACTTTGCCTACACAGATTCAATATCCCTGTTACTATGCTCTCCCTCAGCAGCCCCATGATTAACATGCATGGAGTGCTACTGAGGGGGAACTGTGGCCGTGTACATGGGTACATTCTCTGTAAGCTCTACATGGAGCCTACACAGATTTTATTGAATCCTGGGGCGTGTCCTTTCATTTGGTACATTTTTATATATGTGTGCAGTTTCTGTATCTGTGAGGTGAAGGTAAAAGTCTGTTGCTTAGATATTGCTGCAACATCAAATAGGGTATGTAAGACACAGTGGAAAGCAAAACTTACAAAGGAATTGTAAAATAGGGTTGTATAAAATACCCATCCACTAAACAGACAAGTTGCACAGAGACATAAAAATGTAACAATTGGATGGAAGTCGTGCAGTCATTGTAGTTCAATTTGTTTTGAAAAAGAATTACCGATTAGCACATCTGGATTAGTTACAAGGTATGAAATTCTGTGCTTTGCTGTTTTCCTGGTTAATGAATGGTAACCTAGGAAAAATCAATATAAATGTATACAGAAGTAAGAAAACAGTGCAATAACAACTTAATTGCCTTTCTAAATAGCAAGCATAATCACTTGAGAAATATTATAAAACATACATCTGAAATAATTTTACAATCATCTTTTATGTCTTCTATAGGCAAGTGAGAAGGAAATTAATTATAACCTTTGATCAAGAGAACAGACAACTTAAAATACTAATGGAATATGCCAAAATAAATAATTTTTTAAATTTCATAAAATACATTTTAAGAAATAACGTTTTTTTTATATTTCTTATTTATTTTGTTCTATAAATGTAGAAGCTACTCCTACACCAAGATAGTAGCAGAAGTACTTCTTTCTAAACACATGTGTAGCACAGCCCATATCAGGCAGAAATGCCAAGTGTATCACCATTCCTCATGTCACATCAGCATATCTCATTAGCACGAGTAGAAAGAAACTGTGAAAATTACTACCATTTCATGACAATTTCCTGATTGATCTCATGTTTCCAGAAACAATTCCAAGAATTTTACTTTATTTGAATAAAGTTTTAATAAAAATAATAATAAAAAAACTGTTAATAAAGTCTGCATTGAGCTATTACATTATGAGACTATTTATTGTCTCCATTTGTTCATCTCTACCAATTCACTCTCTTTTTCTTATTTTAATTATGCAGTACTTTGTTACTTTTTATTTTATTTCATTATAATTTGTAGTCATTTTTTTCACAGTTCCAGAATCTTTAGAAGCAGCTCAACTATGTTGCTCCCGAGTCAGGGAGCATTCATTCTCTGCCTGTTCAAAAACATCCTCACATGGTCAGGAAAGTGGCATGACAAGCCTCACAGACCTTGGGCTGCGGGACATGCTTGAGAATGTGATAGAGCAAGTAGTAGAGACTGAATGGATTGAAAATTCACTGTCTTGGTCTGTGCCAGCCACCATACCACCACAGGACCCTGCCCCTCCCCAACAATGGGGTCCTCCTCTGCAACACCATCAGGCTGTAGAAATGTTTGGAATCCTGTGGACTGGCAATTCTTCCTGATTTAAATTAATCTTTACCCTCTTCCATCCCTAATCATCTCTCATGTACTATATTGCCTACTTCCCACCCAAACTACTCTCTTATATAAAAAATATTTGAAATAAAGTAGAGATCTATCCCCCTACAAAAGCATAGTACCCCTCCTCTAAGACCTCCTCCAGCACAACCCTCTTGATATTTTCCTTCTGTGTTTCTTTCTTTATGTCTTCCTTTTTTTTCAGTTTTCCTATCTTCCCTTTTCCTCTTTTTAAAGAAAAGAACAGAGTGTGCACATTAGGATAACCCTATGTAAAGCTTATAAAACACCTTCACATTTTTAAAAATAATAATAAAAGCTATGCTGTACACCACTTGCCTTAAGTACTACAAGTGTGTTTACACATAGCCATGTTCATTGACAATACTCAAAATTGTATGAATGCATATGAACACTAATGATTTATGTTAACTTCACCTACTTTATACTTTTACTGCAAGTATGAGTTTTTTTTAAGTGAATAACCTGCAAACAGTGTATTTACATATAGGCATAGAGGCACTCTTTATGTATAACCACTAGGCAAATGTGAAATTTGGGACTACAAATAACACCTTTTACCTTAAATATAAACATGATACGTTATCAGAAGCTTGAATAGCAATTGCATTTGTCTGAGAAGGAATTTGAAAAAAATGTTTAATACTGTCTTACTAATAAAACAGTCTTATGCAATAATGATAATTGTGATAGAAAAGTAAAGATAACAATATATTGAAAACACAAAACAACTACATGACAGGAGGCTGAGATACTGAAAGAAAGAATATAGCTGAAGTAAGACACCATGGTATCATTCCAGAAACAGTAGACAATATAAACCCAAGTGCTTTTTTTATTATTTCAGTTTTTTATAAGATACGTAATATGATTGTATATTTTGAGTGGGCAGAGGAATGTCCAGTTTAAAAAAATATGAATTAAAAGCTAAAAATTAACAAGTGGAGACAGAAAAAATGATGGATTTGAAAGAATACAAATGCTCAGAGAATATTATGGGTAACCATCTGAAATGTCCCAAAATACGGAGACTGAATTACATATACTAAGTCTGAGATGTCATTTCTAAGAATATTCCATTTTCTATGAGGTATGGCAGTCTCAGAGTTGATATATATATATATATATATATATATATATATATATATATATATATATATATATATATAAGTTTGTAGGATATGTGTGTGGGGTCTACAGCACTCTCTTCAAAAAGAAGTTTTAAGGAGAAGAGCGGTCTTCGAAACTCGCTCTTCTCCAGTGTTCTTGATCTTTTTTTTCTGGCATGTTGGCATTCGGCATTTAGACTGCTGACATTTCACAGGGAGCCAATATTATCAGATACAGAAATTGTACAGCACAAGACAGAACTTAGGATATTAAGGTAAAGCCCACTTTACTGAGTGAAAATATTTGTCCTATACATAAGCACAATGCTGTAGATACACAGTGGTGGAATAAATACTTATAAATAAAAAGCAAAAGAACAGTGTAAGAGCCAGCAAGACTTGTCTGGAAAATTTTGACATACTGAAGAGCATCTACAATAAGGATTTTAAATCTCCTGTTCTTTTGATTTCAATTATAATTAATTTCCTCGTCACCTGCAAGATTTGAAATCTCCTGTCCTTTTGATTTCAATTATAATTAATTTCCTCTTCACCTGCATATAGAACACATAAAAGATGGTTGTCAAACTATCTCACATGTGTGTTTTACTGGGTTTACTTTTATTAGTGGAAGTTATGTTTCTTCAACTAACAAAAGTACGACCTGACTTTCACGAAAATGCACTTCAACAAAAGTGCATTTTCATGAATTCTGGTTCAGTGAACCGGCAATAAAAATAAAAAAAAAGAACATTTTAAAGTCCTTTTTTCTACAGTGGAGATAAAGGACTATACCTGTTTCCCCACTGTAGTGCAAACTTGGAGTTAGTATATATAATGTAGTGGGGGTGTGAGGGGCGCAGGGGGATTGCCTTCCAGAAGAATGGCTTCAAAGTGTTCTTTTAAAATTTTTTATTTCGGGTTCATTGAACCAGAATTCATGAAAATGCACTTTCGTTGAAGTAAACTTTCACAAATGTCATGTCGTACTTCTATTAGTCAAAGAAGCGTAACTTCGACTAAAAATAAACCCATTTTACTATATTTCTGACATGATTATATTTATTATATTCAGTAAGGTACTTAAGTTGTTGTTTCACTTATTTAAGATATATTTTATTCTCTACATATTTATATTGATTTTTGTTATATGTTACCTTTCCTAAAACTGGAATCAGACTACATAGCTAAACCTCTTACTCAGAAATTCAGTCATTTACTAACCTTGGGCCATTCAAGCAAGCCATTATAATCACACTGCCAAAGATGTCTAATCCCAAGGACTACAAAAGCTATAGAAGCATAGCCAGCCTGCACCCTATCACAAATATCTTTGAAAAAATAACTTATTGACAGCTCATTAATCTCATCATCCAATGCATCCTTCTCTGTGATGTCCAAAGTAGTTTAGAAAGTTCCTTCATTACCCTGACTGCGATAAACACTGCTACGGACACCATTTTCAATAATATGAATGGTAACCTCCTTAATCAGTGGGTTCATTATTGACCTAACCAGAGCCTTGATATGGTAAATCACCTACTGTTACTCCATAAATTGGCAAAACTTAGCTTTACCAATAACATATTACAATGGTATAAAAGCTTCCTTGAAAAGAGAACCTTTGAATTATTCCTAAAGTGAATGTTTTCTGAACCTTGTATATTCTTTTATGGAGTTCCACAGGGGTCTCTTCTGGAACCACTAATTTTTTTACTCTGTATAAATGACCTAACAAGTGATCTTCCCACTCTCACACCAGTTACATATTCAGTTGATCTTCATTTGCTAGAATGCAGTAGAAATGTTTCTGATTTGCAACAGAAACTACTCTATCTTTATAGCTGTCTGTGGCTAGATCCAATCCAATAGACTACTGAGCAATACAGCCAAATCAAATATTGCAGTATTTGGTACTAGGTAAAGGTTGCATGGACAACACACACTAGTAATCTCAGATAATTATGGCAAAGCCATCACAAATGTTTATGAGCAAAGTTGTCTTGTCTTAACTTTTGATCCATCCTTATTCTTTAACCTGCACAAAGATAGGATAGTAAATAAGACATATGGACTACTTAAACTGAGTCAAGAATTGCACATTTACCCTATCCTGTGGCCTGGTACTCATACCCAAACTGGATTGGGGCTGCCCCTTCTCACTATTCATTCCTGCTCTGAACCCTATACATTATAGATTGAAGAAAATAAAAATGTAGGTTTGCTTTGCTGGCAGACCCCACTATGCATCACTGCAAACCCCTAGCTGGGATCAACTGGTTAGCAGTGAATTACAGAGCTTCACTTCTATTTAGACCATTATTATTTAAAGTCCTAAAGCAAGGCCACTGCCCACCTTTAAGATGTAAACTTCAAATTAAAGAACCAAATTATCACTTAGGGATAATCTCAATGTGGCCTTGATACTTTTCTGGCCCCACTTTGATACATCTGTAGGAGATAGGGTGTTTTCCAAACTTGAACCTTCCAACTGGAATCACTTGTTGAAAAGACATGCTGCCATTGCAACTGCAATAGGAATTGTTATAGTATTGAAGCATTATATTGTGAATATTTTAACGGTGGTATAGTTACTTAATACATTTCCTCTTTTCTCTCCTTGTGCTGTACTTTTTAGTTGGTTTTGTGTCATTTAGCCCCAGTCATGTCTGAATAATACATAAAATAAATAAGAAAATAAGCTAACCTTTCACTTATGTACCACTTGAACAGGAAAGTAAGGGGTGGAAGAAAACTGGAAAGAATGAGACAAAATATAGGATGTTCAGCAATACAACAAATGGAATCATTATCTACCCAATACAACCAAGATGCTGTCCTCCAACAAAAGAAAGCCAATCTGGTTGTCCCCTGCCATAAGCAATCTCTACAACAGAAAGAGGAAACTGATGAGGAATAAGGTGAAGTCCCAAGACTGGAAAAACTCCCTTATCAGCCTCAAAAAAAGTTGAGATCCCTCATCAAATCCTCTAAAGCTAGCTATGAAAACAGAATTGCAGCAGATAGTAAAGACAACCACAAGGCCTTCTATAGTTATGTAAAGAATCTCCACGGCAATACCCAGATTTGCTCAGAGCTGTTGCACAATGGCACCTCTTATACCAAGCCAACAGATATTGCCAATATATTGGCTGACAGATTCAGTGCCAACTTTACCCCTCTCTCCCCTATCAAAGGACCAATCACAATATCAGTAGATTGCCAGGCACCCAGTATTACTGCTGCACAGGCTAAAACAGCACTGTCCAAGTCCAAGAATACAGCTTCTGTGGGACCTGACAATATCCCTGGCTGTGTTCTACATGAACTGCAGAGTGAACTGGCACCTCACCTGTGTGCCCTGTTCAGTCACAGCCTCACCTTAGGCTTTGTCCCTACCAAATGGCGCACTGCTACAGTCATCCCTCTCCACAAAGGAGGAGCGACTACAGACCCTGGGAACTATCGCCCCATTAGCTTGACAAGTCTGATATGCAAAGCTATGGAATGCATCATCAAGGACCTGATAAACAAAGATATAGGGAACCTCCAAATTCTGGATCCCACACAGTTTGGTTTTGTGAAGGGTAGATCATGCCTGCTCAACCTGGTTGACATCCTTGAGTCAGTCACCAGAGCTGTGGTTGAAGGCAAGGTGGTTCATACAGCTTACCTTGATCTGGCCAAAGTCTTTGATACCATTCCCTACTCAGGAATCATAGAAAAACTCGTTAAGCTAGGCATCAACCCCTATATCACTAGGTGGGTTGCAAACTGGCTCATAGATAGAACCCACAGTGTGAAAGTAGCTGACGCCAAGTCAGACTGTCGACCAGTCATGAGTGGAGTCCCACAGGGTTCGGTCCTGGGTCCTCCCTGTTTGGTATCTACTTCTCTGAAGTTCAGACCAAAATGAAGGGACTGTGGCTGACAAAGTTTGCAGATGATTGCAAGTCGGGAGCCATAATTACCTCCTCAAGTGATGTTGACATCCTACAGAAAGGTCTTACTGAGACCAATGACTGGTGTCAGAACCATGGCCTTAAGCTCAATGCCAAAAAATGTGTCATCATCCCCTTTGGGAAAAACCCAGTTCCCATGAATCACCACATTGATGGTAGTCCACTGAACAGAGAAGGCATCATGAGAGATCTGGGAACACAGGTTGACAGCAACCTCTCTTTTAACCACCGCATTGTCATTGTGGTTAGAATGTCCTTCTATGTGGCACATCTCATTAATAAGGGTTTTGCATCCAGGAAGAAAGAGTCATTGTCTCCCTGTACTCTTACCTCATTAGGCCAGGCATCGAGTAAAATGCCCCATTTGGCATGTCCCTCACTAGACACTTACAACACCTGGAGAGACTGCAAAAATACTTCACAAAGAGGATCTTGGGCCTTAAACAATTGTCCTATATGGACAGACTCAAAAAACTCCAACTATTCTCTGTTTCATATATCCTACTTAGAGGCGATCTCTGCTTGACTTACAAAGCCATGTCTGACCCAGCTCTGTAAGAAATGCGACATCTAAAGAAATCCCAATCCTTCTGCACTACACACTCCAGAGACCTCAACCCCATTCCCACAATCAACAGAACAAGCTTGAGGGACAGGTTCATAACCCAGAGACTGCCCAAACTATGGAATAGACTTCCCATACATATCAGGCAGAGTGCCACACTGGCCCTCTTCAAAAAAAAATCTTGATGAGTGGATGGGAAATAGAAAATTCACCCCAGGGATCACTCCAGTGGGTGTACCTGACAGATGCACTGGGAACTATGGTTGGGTGTCACGATGCCAGGGTAATCCTATGGGCTAGGCTTGTAAAGAGTCCAGGGCCATTAGGCTAGTACACACCTATGAACCTATATGGATAGAGGTAAAGGACTGAAAATCAAATATTGACGAAAGAAGTAAAAATGAAATAAGTATGTTAACTAGTATATTTTAAAAAAGTGTAATCTGAGTGATAAATTACCATAACATGCTCCCTTATATATTCAAGCATATGTTCCATTTTCCCTGCCTAGTAACATTCACTTTTGAAAAGTGCAAAATAAAACACATTTCTAATCTTGAAATCTATCATACCATTAATATGATGACATTTGTATGTGTCTGAACATTACGGTTTTGGAGTTATAGATACTTGTATGACTTTTATGCTTGCTTAAGTTCAAGATTTCACCCGCATTATGTGTAATTTAGGTTTTTGAATGTGTAGTAATTTTTTCTTCACTGTAGTAAATGTGAAGTACTTTTAACATTATATTAAGTTTTGTTAATGTTTTTGGCATTGTTTAATTATTTGATGTGTTGTGTGAGTATATGATTTAACTATTTAGTTCTGTTTGTTTTGTGTGTGTGTGTGTGTGTGTGTGTGTGTGTGTGTGTGTGTGTGTGTGTGTATGTGTATATATATATATATATATATATATATATATATATATATATATATATATATATATATATATATATGCACACACACACACACACACACACACGCACACACACAGATCCCATTCTAATTGCCAAAATTACATTATTACAAAATTCATTTTGCTGAGACCAGTTCTCCGAAGTTACAGTAGTCCTAAACGGCACTTTGCCAAAACACAAAATACTGACAAGTCAATCACTAATACCAATAGCACACACTAAAACATATCCTTTAATTTTTCTCTAATTATTGCAGGGGGGCAAGCCACCCTCCACCCCCATACCCCCTGCAAATTATATATACTAACTCTGAGATCGCACTACAGTGACAGCAAGGCTATATTTGTCCATCTATATTGTAGTGTGACCTCTGTTTCCAATATAGGAGTGCTGTACACGTTTTGCTTTCCACAACGTATATATCTGTACACCTACCTGCATAACAAGGTATGGTGCACTAGACAGCATGGAAGCAGACATTTCACAGAAATGAAATTCAGCAAAGTGCCGTTTCGGACTACTGTAACTTGGGAGAACTGGTCTTGGCAAAGTGAATTTCAGAATAATGTAATTTCAGCAATTAGAAGGGGAACTATATATATATATATATCTACACGGATTCACTTCAGAAGCTCGAATTTATAAAATCTAGAACTGCAAATAACCGAAACCAAAAGATCGAGTTTTGTAAACTCGAACTTCTGAAGCGAAACCAAAAAAAAAAAGACAAACTTCGCTTTTGCAGGGGGGGCTTTGCCCCCCTGCACCCCCCATGTGGGGGGCTGTGCCCTCCACACCCCCCCCTACTTAAATATACTAACTCCAAGATTGTGCTACAGTGTGGAAATCTCCCATCTTGCACTGTATGCGGAAGCACAAAACGGGAGATTTCTCATTTCCTGTCAACACCGCAAAAAAAATAAAACATTATGTACACACAGAGCATACAAGAATCCTTGCCTCTGTGTGCACGCAATGTATTAAGGTAAGTAAACTCTTATTTTTAAACACTACACATAATCGATTTACTGAAATCTTGATCATATAGTCTTGACCATATGAAATTCGAGATTTCAGTAATTCGATTATGTGAAGTGTTCCCATACACACACATATATGGATCAACTTCAGATGACTGAAAAACCAAAAGATTGAAAATTCAAAATACTGAATGATGGAATTGCCCCTTCTCCACTTTTGTGCGATCTTAGAGTTAGTATATATAGTTAGCAGGGGTGTGGGGGATGCAGCCCCCCACATGAGGGTTACCAGGGAACTTGCCCCCTGCATTAAAAATGTGTTCAGTATTTTGAATTTTCAGTCTTTTGGGATTCAGTCTTCTGAAGTAGACGCAGATATACATGTAGATGTACATATACATATATGTATTGGCTTACAGAGAGCGAGAGGATTATGATCGGGTCACTGATCATAACCATCCTGTTACAGTATGTGTTTAAGGCATGGATGCCATGAAATTAACCTCAAGAGCAAAGTTTGAGAGGACAATTTTGGCATCCATATTGAGAACGCATAATAATAGGTTGCAATCAGAGATACAATCATAATTCTTTACAATGCAAGGGGATTTATTTGCTCCATTTACTACTAATTACATAAAAATACATTAAAAAACACAACTAATGGTGGTTTCTTATCAGTATTGTTTTTTTTTTTTTTAATTTGAAAATTAAACTGTGGTTCTTCCCCACAAAAAGCATAACTGCATTGAGGCCTATACATATCTACTTGTTCAGTTCTTCAGAATGTTTTATTTCCTACCTATAACTGAAATATTCTGGATAAATCAAATAACCTAAAGACATTTTGCATTTTGTTTGCTGTGCTGAAAAATCAACTGGAATTCTATTGAGAATCATCAGTGTTTAAAAGTTTTGACCCTTTTTCCAGATGTAGTTTTGTAACTTTGATATTAGTCAGCATTAACGTATGACACATTCAGCATAACTATTTCATTTGATTGACTTGAGCAAGTATTGTAACCTAGTATAATACAAATGTTCTGCTCCAAGACAATAAAGAAAATAACATCACAAATAGAGTTACTTCCCCGTTACCAATGTACTTTATCACACAACTGATCACTTTGAACAAATCCTGTTATATCACCTGCCCTGTAATAGCAAACGTGGCAAAGCATTATAGAAGCTGCCCAGTGGGCAACTAGACAACACATACCAGACAAAAATGTTTGGAATTCTGGCATGCTAAGAATTTCTACAGAAGAAATGCACATGCCCCTCCCATTATTGAAATGGCTAAGATTAGTAAGCATGTCCTTTATAGGATTTATTTTAAAAAACTGGAAATTCATCTCTCCCTAAAGGTTAAACCTTTCTCAACAATTTATAAACAGATTAATGACATGGTACCCTCCCGATACTGACATCTCAGAATGGAGTTCATGTTGGGAAGTATTTTTATATGCACTAAGCAATCAATAATAACAAACAGGGTGTGTGTTACTGTGTAAATAATGTCCAACCAGGGGTGTTATGAGGCCTGACACCACAGATAGAGGGCCTCTACACCCCTGGAAGGGCATTATTTACACAGTAACAAACACCCTGGAGGGCATTATTGCCTTAGAGAATGGGCTGTCTGTAAAACTGCTGTGTTTTACTTACTTACTTATTATTTTTTCATTACTATATTTTTTTAATATATTTTTTACATAAAATAGTTCCTCCACCTGATGTTTCATACTTGCTATAATGCATGTAAATGGTGGTTGAGGAAGTATTTTACATCCAAAATATAACATGCTAAAAAATATCCATATATTTACTTCATATGTTGGTCCCTTACTCCTAAAATGTGTGTTTTGCTGCTAGTCATTGGGGAATGAAGTCACTAAATAATGACCTTAATTTCAGTTTCAGACTTTATTTCCTTCAGAAAATTCATGCTAATACAAACCCTGTTATTTAAATAACTTTCTAATTTTATAAGAGCAATATTTAAAATCTGTTCTTATTTTTGAGCCTTTGTTCCCATTTATTTTAGACTTTAGTTTTTTTGAGCTAAGAGGCTGAGAGGTATGCAAACCTCTTTACTGCTGCTGCCATTGGTTGCTCAGTCTCACTCTCTCACACACACACTTTTGCTTCAGAAAAGGCATACTGTGACAAACCCTATCATTACAGAAACTTTGCAATTTTATAAGGGCGATATCTAAAATATGTCCCTATTTTGAGCCTTTGTTCTCCCTTGACTTTAGGTTCTATGGAGATATCTTCAGCTAAGAGTTTGAGAAGTATGCAAACTTCAACTGCTGCTGACAGTGCTCAATCGTTTTCACTCTTTACATTCTTTCACACACACACACACACACACACACACACACATGCACTTTTGCTTTTATGCATACAAGCACACACATACTGACACACAAACATAAACATAAACATACATACACACATTTTTTGTTTCATTTACTTTTGCAATCACTAAACAGCAAAAGTACTGATTAATGAGTGTAAAATAACGGCTTGATTGATTCCAGTCTCACTCTCATACTCACATTCACTTACGTACACACACACACACACACACACATATGCACACACTTTTTTAAAAATTTTCTTTCTTTTTCTTTTTTTTTTTTTTCATTCACTTAGCAACAAACGCACTGATTATTGAGTGTAAAATAATGGTGGCCATTATGTTACTTTCAGTCTGAGTTACACAGCATTTTGATATGCTGCCATGAAGCATTGGACTAATTTTTCTGTGTGCATTAGCTATAGATTAACACCCTGCTGGAGAACGTTCATTCTCCAGTCAGGGTGCTGATGTACAGGTTGCACATTCTCTAAACAGGTGTAACAGGTTGCATAAATGGTCCTCCTGTACAGCAGCACATCACTGATGATAGTAAGATGCATCTTATGTGGTTAAAATACAAGCCAAAAGGTTGTTTGTCTATAGACACATTTAATAATATTTTACTGTTTTTGTTTTGAGTGCTCTACTATTATAGAAAAGGCTAAAAGCTATTCATATTTGTTTACTGTACGACAGATTGAAGTCTTTTTTTAGTTAATAGAGAGAAAGCTGATTTATGTCAAAAAGAAATATGGTTGGAAACAGTAATATAATGTTATTAGAGAGTAACAGTTGTCCTTGTTTTATTTCTGTGTCAAAAAACGTGATCTTCTACTATATTAATAATAATACTGGAAGTTGGAATAATAAAGTTCGTGAACCGGATTCACAAAGGCTTGCACGGAGTCTAAGAGTAGAGTAAGACTCCAGACAGCCAATATGTCTGCCGAGCAATCCAGGAACAGCCGTCAGGGGCGTGCATGAGAGCTCCTAAAACTACCCTTGCACAGACAGTGTTATGTTATGCAAATTACCTCATTTGCTGCTGAAAGCTATGCAAATGAGGTAAATTTGCAATCCAAGAAACACTAACCTGTCCAAGTAAGAGTAGTGATATTTGCAGAAATGTACTCCGTTGGTAACGGAGTACCATTCTGCAAATAGCAAAACGGAGCTATGACAGCTCCAAATAAAGGATGCATCCAGTTGAGGAAGCATGCCAATGGCCAAATATAAGGCCATTGAATTTTTATCTGTTGCAAAATAATAAAAAATATTTTTTTCCCCAGTCTCCGATGTTTAAGCATAGCACAGCACCGCACAAACAAACAGCGTTTTAAAAACCAGCAAAAAATAAATAAATAAAAGCCACAAATAGGCATTTTATTAAAAATATTCATCTGCCATGCAGGTGAATGACAGGCTGAAGACAACATGGCTACTGAGTAGTGGTTGCTAAGGAGAGAAGCTCAGTCTGAGAGATATAACCAAGCATTACTGGGCAATCCTATGCAAATGAGGATAAGGATAGTGAATCCTAATTTTGCCTGCCATGTGAACCATGTCCCTAGAGTGTAAGAGTAGGATTAGGGGAGAAACAGAGTAGAAAATAGGTGACATCATGAGGGGGTATGTATCAAAGACTGTAAGCTTATTGAAGCAGAGTGGCATGTGTTTGCTGTAAGTGACTCAGGACTGGAAGATGCGTGTCTACAGTTGTCTTAACTGAAACTCAGAAACCAAAGGTGTACGCCATGGATATCACCAAAGTTTCTTGCAAAGATACTTACACTGTGTGCACGCGCGTGCGCACCTGTAAACCCTTCTAAGCCTGTGTGCACGTGTGTGCACCTGTGTGCACCTGTGTAAGGCTGTCTAAGCCTGTATGGGTGCATGTGCACCCGGCTAAGTCTGTGTATGCCTGTGTAAGCCTGTGTGCGTGTGTGTGTCCTCATGTGCACGTGTTTGCTCTTGTTTGCGCGTGTTTGCTCTTGTTTGTGCATCACTGCCCCCTGTGGAAACAGAAAGGGAAAAGGAAGGAAAAGAAGTAGTAGGAAGTTAACCAAGGAGAACTAGCAGAGCTGGCAGGTGAAATCAATCAGAATCAGCCAATTATACAGGCAGTACAGAAGCCCAGCCCAGCCCAGCACTTAAAACTCTGCAAACAACATCCCCCCATGTTTTTCTCAGAAACACTGCAACACTGCAGTCAACAAAGAGAAGTGAAAACTTAAAAAGCTTAACTGAGACAAAAAATGTTAGGGGCTGCCATTACTATTATAAGGCAACATGTGCAAAATGCCATTGTGAATGCTGCTGTGCAACCCACAGTGAGGAGACGGAGTAGAGTGTACAGACTCAGGGTAACCTACCAGGGGCTACATGAGCTGGAGATAGTGGAGCGCTATAGAGTGGACAGAGACCTCCTGCAACAAATTGTTGAGCTGTGCAGGCCACGCCTCACACACAGAACCAACAGAGGGGAACCCATCCCAGTGGAAACCAAGGTATGTGTTTTTCCTAAGAATACTAGCTACAGGTACCTTTCAGAGACCAACTGGTGATATGATGGGGATTTCACAGGCATTAGCATCCAGGGTACTGCACCAGTTCCTGAATGCCATGTCAGTACATCAGTGATCATGTATATTTCCACAATTCCCATGAGGTACTGGCCAGCAATATGCATCTCTTCCAGCAAATAGCGAATACCCTGAGGTAGTGGGTGTAATTTACTGCATGCACATACACATCAAAGCACCAGCCGGTGAGCGGGGTAGGGCCAACATCAACCACAAGGGCTTCCACTCCATCAACTGCCAGGTCGTATGTGATGCCCAGAGCATAATACTGAATGTGTGTGCTGGCTGCCTTGGAGGCTACCATGATTCACATATCTGGCATCTGACGCAGCTGTACCAGACATTTGCCAAAGGGAACATCCCTGACGGTCACTTAGTGGGGGGATGCTGGATACACACTGGAGCCATGGCTGATGACACACACACACCTAAACAAGAACTCCATAATGAGGCACACGAACAAACACGAAATGTAATCGAGCATGTGTTTGGGATGCTCAAGTCACAGTTCCAGTGCCTGGACACATCTGGTGGAGCCTTGCAGTACTCACCAACTACATGTACCCAAATTGTCATGGTATGTGCCATGCTACACAATATGATCCTGCGAAAACAGCTGCAGCAGGAACAGCATGGGGCAGGGCCAAACAGCCCCCCACCATTGCCAAGGCCTGCACAGGCACAGCGTGACTCAGAGGAAGAACAACCTGAGCCTGCCCCAGTAGGCAGAAGGAGGCGTATGCCTTGGCCATGGCAAAGAGGCAATGCATAGCACATACACTGGCTCAGTAGGAACCCTGGAAATTATACCTCTCTCTGACTCGCACATAAAATAAAAGGGATGCCTAACTTGACACTACCTGTTTCCAAACATGTACAGGGAGTGTAGTATGTGCATCTGACATAAGCAGCCCTGCAACATGACCTGAGGCATGATTGCCATGTTTTAAGCAATATAAAGCAGTGCTAAGCGGCTTTTACCAATATTTAGTATGTGCAAACAAAATTGCCTGTGCTAACTAGCGCAATGTCAGGCAATGTTGAGCAATGTTGGGCAAGGTCGGGCAAAGTTAAGCAAAGACAGGTAAACATGCTCATATTAGCTTTACTGTCCCTTAAGCAGTCTGGTCTGCCCAGCATGAAAATAAAAAGCAGTAACAGGGCTCAAACCCAGGATACTGTTAACTACAGTCACAGTATTGAACCACTAAGCCATGATAGCATTTCAGTAGCACAGCCACAACAGGACAAGTGTACACTAATGCAAACACAAAGAAATACTGTAACATGCCCCTAAAGAGGCATGTGGGTAACCTCACCCACAGGCCTATGCAGACAGAGAACATCAGGCCAGGCGGTGTGATGTGGGTTGTGTAGGCTATGAAGTTGCAATCTAATATACGTGGCATTAGATGCTAAGAAGTGTAGTACAGTAGTATGCCTCAAGCCACTATGATAGGCAACAGTACAGACTGAAATGGTGTACCATACATAGCAGTGCAGGCATAGCAAATGTGTATAAGTGTCAGGTGAACCCCTCATCCTATGTACACCCACAGTAACAATCGTGTGCCCCCGGGTAGAAATATGCAAAGAATAGCTGCCCCCCCTGTATGTAGAAATGTTGATAAGTCTATGCAAAGTCTCTCATGGAAGCCGTGCAGGCACAGCATGATCCCTGTTGATCTATGACACAAAGGTGAGGCCTGCTGTAAAAATACACCTTGATTTACCATACACATATAGCATAAATGTCTATACCGGGCGTGCTCACACACTCCAAAAAATGTGGATTTAATTTAGCATCACACTGAAAAGTCATACTGGGCATGCTCACACACTTAAATAAACAAAGCAAATGTCAGGCAACAACATACTGAAAGGTCATACTGGGCATGCTCACACACTTATGCTGAATACAGAGGTGATAATAAGGGATCTATGGACAAATGTGGATAGACATCTCTACTTCCAGAAACACATTCACAAAGTTGTCAGAAAATCATGCTATGTGTTCACACAAACTACCAAGGTCTGTGCATGTAGGTCAAAGGAGGTTCCCACTACTCATCAGTCATCAGACCAGTCAGAGAGTACCACAACACACTTGAGATGAATCTGACTAGGCACGTTCAGCAGCCAGAAAGACCACTGAAGTAAAGTAACAAGAGGATTACTAGCCTCAAACAGTTGCCCCATGCAACAAGACTGAATGTAACCCAATCTGTACTCTGTTGCATACTGTCTACTCAGGATATCTCTGCCCAACAGACAGGTCCATGTCATGGCTACACTCAGATCTGTTCTAAGTTACAGCTCAATGGCACTAAATATACAGAGCCAACTGATATTGGCAACGTCCTGGCAGATAGGATCAGTGTTAACTTTACCCCCTCTCACCCATGAAAGAGCACATCTCTATAATGTAAGACTGCAAAGTTGCTGTTATCATGGCTGCACAGGTAAAAAACACTCTCCAAATCCAGTATTACAGCAGCCATGGGACCAGATAACTTCACAGCCTGTGTTCCACACAAACCACAGAACGAACAGGCACCACACTGACGTACCATGTGAAGTCATAGCCTCACCTCATGCTTTGTGCCTGCTGAATGGTGCACAGTGATGGTTATCCCACTACACAAGAGTGGAGACACCACGGACCCCAGGAACTAGTGCCCCATTAGCCTGATGAGCCCACTCTTCAAGGCCATGGAATGTATCATCATACAACATATAAAAAATTACATTGGTAATCCCCAAACCCTGACCACAACCATGTTGGGTTTGTAAAATGCAGATCATGTCTCCTAAACATGATAGCTGACATTGAAGCAGTCAACAGAACCGTAGACAAGGGTAAGGTGGTTCACACAGCCTATGTTGATCCTGCCATGGCTTACAACACCACCCCACACTCTGGAAATATAGATAAACCCACTAAACTAGGTATAAATTGCTATGTCACAAGATGGGTTGTCAACAGGCCTACTGACAGAACACACACTGTGAAAGTAGCACACTCCAAGTATGACTTTGGACCATTGACGAGTGCAGTACCACATGGTCCAGTCCTGTGTCTTGTCCTGTTTAGTATCTACTTCCCTGAAGTAAACTTTAACATGGAAGGTTTGTGGCTACTGAATTTTCCAGAGGACTGCAAACTAGGAGCCATAATTGTAAACACTAAAGATGTGGACATCCTACAAAAGGGCCTCACTGAGACAGATGGCTGTTGTCAAAGCCATGAGCTGTAGCTCAATGCCAAAAGGTGCTTTGTCATCCCCTTTGTTAAAAATTCTGTAGCCAAGAACTACAACATAGGCGGTAGTATACTTAACACTGAAAGTGTGACAAGAGACCTTGGGTCACAGGTGGACAGTTGAAACAACTGTGATAATCACATCCCCACAGTAGTCAGGAAACCCTGCTATGTGGCACACCTCATCACAAAATGTGTCTCATGCAGAATAGAAGAGGACATTGTTCCCCAATACTCATCACTCACTGGAACTATAATAGAGTACAACTCCACTTTTGCTATGTACCTCACAAGACAACTACAACAACTGGAAAGCCTGCAGCAATACCTCACAAAGAGCATTAGCAGCCTGAAATACATCCCATACAGAGACCATCTCAAAATGCTCCATCTGTACTCCCTTGCATATCGCCTACTCAGATGTGTTCACTGCCTAACATACAAAGCTATGTCAAACGCAGAGCTGTTGGTCATGTTCCACATAAAACACTCACAATCCCTCTGACCTTCGGACCCAAAACCATGAGTGAAATACAAAAGGAAGGGGTGTGCCCATTTACCTTATGGATATCCACACCTTCAGGTTAGTGGCACAGCATGAGGCCTTGGAGACCATGCAAGTGCAACTAACACTGGGCAAAGCTGCTCATCAGATTGTAGCCTGCTACAGATCACCTACCTTGTCTCAGGAATCTCACTCAGTATTCCTAAGAACAGTGGAAAATATAAAGGTCCTATCAAACACCATTATATGAGGTGATTACAACTACCCAAACAATGAGTGGGAGAATTACTCATGTACAATGTCCTTTGCCCAATGTTTCCTAGAGTTTAAAAACTCTAACACCCTGGAACAGCTGGTCACCATGCCCACTAGAGGTGACACCATACTGGACATGATCTTCACCAACATGGGGTACCAGTGTTCCGCAACAGAGATAAAACCATATAATATCAAATCATAAAGTAATCACACTGGACATCCACATCCTACCCCCCACCTAGTCAATGAAACCACCGTGAAGACATTTTCAAAAGCAAACTGCACACGTCCCAAGACCAAAGTGGAAAGTTCCAAATCCCTCATGCTATAGGATAATGGTATACAATCTGCTGAACCATTTACAAGTGCATCCTATGAGCATCTACAGGGATGCATGGATCGAGACATCACAAATTAAACCAAGATGCACGCCTCCAAAAATAAGAAAACAATCTGGTGGTCATTGCCCATAAATAAGCTAGACAACAGAAGGAGGAAACTAACAGCTGATAGAGCCAACTTCACTAAAGGAAAGGCATCACTGATCATTATTAGGAAGAAACAATGATCATTCATAAAATAATTCAAGGACAGTTTCTAAAGACAAATTGCCAAGGAATGTAAGAATAACAACCACAAAGCCTGCGGTAGCTATACCAGACATGCAGGTGTCAACTTCCAAATATGCTGTCAGCTACTGACAAATGGCAAGAAATACACTGAACCAACTTTCATTGCCCACATCCTGGGGGACAAGTTCAGTGTAAACTTCCCCCCATCACCCTCAAAAGGGCCTGTGTCCATCACAGAAGGATGCAAAGCCCCAGACTTCATGGACATGCAGGTAAAGACAGCCCTCTCCAAAGCCAAGAACACAGCATCAATGGGACTGGATGGTGTCCCAGGCTGCGTCTTACACTAGGCCCAAAAGGAACTACACCTTCATGTACATTCACTGTCCAGACTCATTCGTACCACAGGCTATGTACCCAAAGAATAGCATACACTAACAGTCATCCAGCTCCACAAATGGGGTGCCACAACAGAACCTGGAAAACATTGCCCTATATGTCTACTCAGCCTGGTCTACAAAGCTATTGAGCAAATTGTCATGGAACCCATAAACAGAGACATTGGGGACCTCCAGACACTGGACTCTACACAATCTCACCTTGTTAAAAGCAGATCCTGCCTCCTAAACATAGTTGACTTATTTCAAACAGTTACCAAGGACATAGATGGAGGTGAAAGTAGTCCACACAGCCCAGCTGGACCTCACTAAGGACTTTTTACACCATTTCCCACTCTGTCATCATGGACACGCTTACCAGCTTGAACATTAACAGCTATGTCACAGGATGGGTGGCCGAGTGGCTCATAGATCAAACACACATGTTCAGAGTTGCAGTTGCCATGTCTGACTCTAAGCCAGTCACAAATGGCATCCCACAGGTCTTGGTCTGGGGACCCTCACCTGTTCAGTAGACACTGTTCAGAGGTACAGGCAAGTATGGGAGGAGTATGGCTGAACAGGTTTGCAGATGACTACTAACTGTGGTCCATAATCGACTCTATGGCTGACACACACATCCTCCAGAAGGTGCTTACATAGACAGATACCTGGTGTCAAAACAATGCCCCAAGCAGAATGCCAAAGAATGCATAGTCATCCACTTTGGCTAAAACAAAGTGCAAACAAATTACCACATAGGTGGTACTCCAGTATGTACGGAGAAAGTCATGAAGGCCTTGGGGACACAGTTAGATAGTAAACTCTCCTTTGATGATCACATGGACAAAGTGTTGAGACATTCCTTCTATGTAGCCCACCCAATGTCACCTAATGTAACCCACTTTGTCTAGTCTGATGATGTCACTAGCCTACAAATATACCTGTGGAATGTAGAACTCACAGTAATGTGTATAGCACGTCATATATATGCCTACACCTGTAGTATCATAAACCAGTTAGGTAGGGGTTTGAATCCTGCACTTGACATGTGTGTCCGTTTGTGTGTGATCTCCTTGGAGAGGAGCAACCTTTTTGGAGAGTACTCAAACACCTTAAAAGTGGTATACTAATCTTGGTCAAGTCTGATGATGTCACCATCCTACAAATATACCTATGGAAAAGAGAACTCACAGTAATGTGTATAGTGTGTTGTGTTAATACATACTCCTCTAATATCATAAAGTAGTTAGGTAGGGGGTTGAATCCTGAACTTGGTGAGTGTGTGTGACACTGTTGGTCAATGTGTTGTGGGTTTTGCTTTTACTACTGTATGACATATCAGTATGACAACAGTATGTGCATTGCACATGTGAGGTAGCTGTGTGGCAAATACATATACGTACATGTGACCTCAATTATTGCATGTGTGGGAACCCTACTTTCTCCAAGAACACATCTGTTATCTTTTCCAGAGTATGCTGCTGCTTTCCAGACCTTATGTCACATCTGTATGCTTGTGACAAGGCCAGCCACTGCAGTGATCCCTAGCCTAGGTCATCCGTGTCACACACACTCATTACAGTTTCTATTGAATTGTATGAGTGAGGGTTTATGGCCGAGGTATATGTTAGACCTATTCAAACTCAGCAACGTCTGTCAATGATGGCTGTATAGGTGTACAACAAACTTTGTGGCTATGCATGGAGACCCCTTATTGCTTATGTGATCCACCGAGGGATTTAAAAATACCTTTGGAAATGTGATTATCAAAGGAGAGATGATGTACCACTTGGTTGCATGTACACATCGGTACCTGTTCTTCATGTTGGTGGCTACTACCTATGTGGTACTGTGGGGATACTATGTTCCGTAAAGGTGGATGACTATGCTTTGGTTGGCTGATAGCTTTACAGCATGGGTTTGACAACAGGGATCTGTCTGTGTGATACCCTTGTGGAGGATGTGTCTGTCATCTGGAGAATGCAATATAGGCCAAAGTATGCATTACCAGACGTACAAGGACATATCCCTACTGTGATTGCTTGTACCTAAGAGAGATATATGCCAAACAGGAGTGGTCTCCGTAATGGGTGCAGGTGAATACCACTGGTTACTGGCATAGTATAGTACCTGAAGGATCCAAATGTTATTCTGTGTCCTACATCTGTGTGTCAGTTGTCAAGACATCATCTAACGCTTGGTTATGGTCAGGCTGTTGAAGTTATGTATACTACCAGAATGCAAAACAATGACAGATAGTAACAGTATCACCCACAGCACAGTGTCAAACCATGTCATACACACATGTGTAGTCAAGTTCTGAAATGTGTGTAGTACAATGCATACTGGCCACCAATAGAAACTATGGAGTGTTACTGTGTAATACAGGGCATGTCACCCTGCCCATGTGTCCACTATGCACGTACATGCAGACATTGCACCTCCACCATGTTCACAAATATACACCTGCAAATCTGTGCCACACACATCCCACACATACTGTCCACTTTCTAACACATGCTGCCAATACTACACACATCAGCCAAGTGGCATGTGGGCGGACAATACACTATTGGAACTAACCCTGGTGTAAACATTACTACATTGACAATCATAGCTTAAATGCATAATGCCTGCTCAGCTACACCTTAAAGCATATCATTGCACTCTACTGCTGACAACATGCTAACATTGCTATACTGCTATAAAGTCACCCTGTGCATCAGCACCATGGTAGCCTGTTCCTGAATCAATGTTACAGATGACAGGAGGTGGCACAGGTTTCATCATATGCACAGGGTGTTTTGTTGGTTTGCCAGAGGCCTACAGTGAGCCATACAATTGACATGTATGTGTGTGTGTGTGTGTGTGTGTGTGTGTGTGTGTGTGTGTGTGTGTGTGTGTGTGTGTGTGTGTGTGTGTGTGTGTGTGTGTGTGTGTGTGTGTGTGTGTGTGTGTGTGTGTGTGTGAGAGGGCCAAGAGTACTGGTATGGGCCAATGTTGATGTAATGTGTGCGGGTATGTGTTAGCCCTAGTTGTCTTGTGTATGTGTGTGTGTGTCTGCATGCACACAGTTCCACCATGTGGCTGCCATATACAGGTATTTGTGGGACAGCCACAGACTGTACCTGTCAGGCTTTACAGATCACCGTCTCTGGCCATGGATACGGTACCTGTGCCTGGCAGGGGTGCTACTGACACTATCAGGTACTAAGCCAGACTGGGTACTATCCCCAGAGGTAGATGGATGTACACTGGACCCAGGTCCCTGCTAGGACTGTCCAGAGTCACGTGCATGTGGTCTTCTAGGACGGTCTATGGACAGCCCACCCCCAACATTGCTGAGGCTGGTACTGGCACTACATGAGTGGCTGTGACTTGAGGAATGTCCGCAGCGACTGCCAGCTGCTGATGTTGCTGGCATACTTCCACGTCGACGACTCAACCATCCTGCATTGTCCTGACACATGGACATGACATTGCAGAGGACATCTAATGTCTCACCCCAATATCTATCAGTAACCACAGTGTAATTACAGATGGCACCTGCTAGGTCACGGATACTGTCAATTACGGCGGTGTTATGTGCCCTCTGTGCCCTTAGTCCCTGTCTGGTGTACAGTTCCATATGTGCCTGTGCCTCCATGACAGCCTGGAACATGCGTGAGGTTGTAAGACCTGTGGCACATCTGCCAGTGACATGATGAGCAGCAGTGCTCTAATGAGAATCCCTGGATATCTGCCTATGTGGTACCCTTCCAGACATCTGGGTATGGCTGCTGTGTCAGGATGCATGTGCCATAGATACCACACTGTCCTGGCCAATGCTGGCTGTACACTGTCCCTCAGCTAAGGGCATTGGTGATGGATGTATTGGCAGTATGACTGTGTGCATGGATGGGGTGGACACTTGTGTACTGTCGATTGGTGGCCCAACGACAGACCCTGGCAAACATGCCTGTGCCTCAACACACCTATCATCATTATCACTATTATGCTCAGTGACTCAGCTGCACTGAACCAGCCCAAACTCAGGACCTGTGAGAGGAAGACAGGAAACACACTTTACGACCTGTACATGATGTTGGCACACATGCACACATGCACACATGAACACATGCACACATGCACACATGAACACATGCACACATGCATACATGCACACATGAACACATGCATACATGAACACATACACACAAATACACTCCTCACTAAAACAGACACATGCACACACACACACACACACACACACACACACACACACACACACACACACACACACACACACACACACCACCATGAATCCAGAACATACTCAATAGCGTGTGATGGTGGGGTACAGTATCACAAGCCAAACATTTATATCAAACGTGTCAGCATGCAGGATGTGTGTTGCTCAAGAGCATGCAGTATGAGTGTAGACAGCCCTTGCTAATAACAGTATACATGGCTTTGATGCATATGTGTTTTTGTTCAGTGATTGGCCTCACCCTGGAACACAATGTGTACATGGACACAACATTGCTGTGCAAGTATTAAAAGCTCTGCAATGTCCTGTGCACCATCACTCACAGGTATACATACCATGGCTGGATGTGTATCTGTGTGTCACATAGATATCCATTTCTGATTAGAGCGTCTGTGTCTTTAGCAGATAATTGTGGACACAGTTTTAGCACACACATTCTATGTATACACACAGGATGAGTGGTGCATGTATACCTGATGGAATACCATTGCTCAACATAGCCATTGTACAGTGGTTATAGTGATAGTAGGACATATTGTGGACATGCCAGTGCCACCCATGACATGGCATGCTTCAACACAACTGCAACATTAAACATCACACATACACAATGTGTGTCATGTGCCCTATACACTCAATAGCATTACAAGACATATGTGTGTCACTTTGTACAAATGATGATTGCTATGCATATTGTGTATAGGTGCATATGTTTGCACAAGCATAAGATTGAGGTGCATAGGAATTAATGATATGTTTAGTACTGTGGCCACTGTAACTGGATGGGGTGTAGTAGCATGAGCCATCATCATGCAGCATCATGTGGTCACTCAAGGCTACTAATGTGTGCCAGACCAGCACATAGCATGCTGTACCTGAACTGCAGTACCATGGCTACAGTCACCATTTCACAGCCAGTTGTTACATGGGTTTGTAAGGTGCCCAATAGGGGGCATTGCCTAACATGAATGTGTTATGTGTTGAAGAGTGTCGCACAGCCCCATGAGATGCCGCTATCCCTCAGGCATATTATGTGTGCTGTGTGGATGACATTTGGGATACTGGAGTGTGACCTTACAGCGGGTGTCTGAATATGCCATGTGTCAGAAAAATATGTATTCAGACATATATAAGCTGCTAGAAAAATATGTATTCAGACATATATAAGCTGCTAGAAAAATATGTATTCAGACATATATAAGCTGTTAGGAAAAATATGTATTCAGACATATATAAACTGTTAGAAAAATGTGTGCTTAGGCATATATAAATGCACTCAAACATATATGAAGTGCAAAGGTTGAAAACAGTATAATATGTAATGCATTTAATTCTATTTTACTAGAATGGCAGTAGAAATGAACTTGCATATTATTGCTTGAAGCTTAGCTGTAAGTGTGATTAAAACTTTGACCCTGACAGTAGCTGGCTAGGCTGGCTCATGTCTGTCAGTAAATGTTATTTGCAAAGTTAGAAAGTAATGAATCTGTCTGCATGTGTATCTTTTCCTGCTTCCACCGAGGAGAATGGCCTTGTGCGCACTATCGGAGATAATGTCCAGCTGGTGGACAGAGAGACAAAGAAATGTATTAAGAAGACATTCATCCATTGTATTCGAACTAATCTAAGAGCCTTGAATTAGTTACATCCTCGGAAGGACATTATGACTGACCAGGTGCCTTGCAAGGCTGCAATATTCTCATGGGAAAGACTTTTTGAAAAAACATTACCTCAGCATTTTCTTATGAATTGCAGTGATGTAAAAACCCTGTCACTGACCACGTCAGTGAGGTGGGCAAAAGCTGATTGTAAATAGTATAAAATGAAGGGTATTTCCTGAATAAAGTTAGTCAAAACTCTGTACATGTTTATGTATGGTTTTTTGCCTCCTAATGATCATTAGTATGAACGCATATTTGTTAGATACTTGAGCATCCTGTATTACTGTCTGTCATTTTGAAAAACCTAATGATTTTTACAGTCTGATTTTAACAATTTATTTAACATTTTGGTCCTTCTGGAAAGCCGGAATTCCCTTGGTAAGCTGCAGGTCAGAGTACATAGGTGGCACTGAAAACTGCGCAGAAGAAGGAAAGACCTCCGACTGAATTGTCGTATGCAAAGAGGCTGTCCACTTTTCTGATCTGTGGCCGAAAAGCGGAAAACTGGATCCTAAAAAGAAGTACAGCGGTAAGCGGGAGGCTCAGGTAAGCAGAATTCCCCTCTTTGTCTTTGTTTTAGATCAGGGACCAGGTTACACTGTGCTATTGCTAAGGTTTGTGATAGCAGGGAGAGAGATAGTCGAAGTATTGTATCTTGAGTCATAGATCAGGGAATAACAAAGCAAAGTAAACAGTCATTCTAGACACTACTGTGGATACGAAGGAATAAGATACCACGTGGTACAAGAGAAGGGTTATGTAACAGTCTTTTTTTTTTTGAGACATGGGAAATGAGTGCACTAAGGGGTCGCGAGACCCGCCCCTAACAGAAGACGCGAAGTATATGCAATTGCAAAGGGCAGACAATGTGAGGTATTTTGCAAAATGGGTCAACAAGTATGAATTTGACGGTAAATTAGATAAAATATCACTAGTGAAACTTTTGAAGCAGTTAAAATCTGACGCAGAAGGTCAGGCAAAAAAACAACGACAGTTGGGTGTTCCTCAAGCACATAGGTGGATTGAGGAAGTGAACCGGAGGGAGCAGAAAATTAAGAATCTTGAAAGCATTATTTTTTAGACAAAGAGGATAATAATACAGTAGTAGCAACGGCCCCTCCCCCACCACCTCCTCCAATACCTTATTTAGAATATGAAGCGGGAGGGCGGGCTGAACCCCCCCCCCACGCTATCCGGAGACAACAGGAGTATTAAAACAACCATTTGTAAGAGAACCTGTTGAAACTAGATCCCGAACACGTAAAACACTTAGAGATGTTCAACTAAGCAGAAATTCATTAGATGAGAGTGAGGAAATCTGTCCATTAATTGAAGTACCAAACCCACAGGCAGGACAGGAAGGCCAGGACTCAACTCTCTTAGTATATAGACCATGGACACCGGAGGACATCCGGAAAGCTACAGAGGGAATTCCCCATCCAAAGGTTAACTTTGAAAAGTTTATACAAGATTTACAGGGTATGAGATTGAGTTACCACTTAAATGGGGAAGAGGTAGAGAAAGTAATTAGACAAATTATAGGTCCGGACTGGCACATGGTTTGCGGCGTCTGGAATGCTCGTGACGTGCAACTTAGGCCACTCCTACATAGTGACGCAGAGCTAGATACTAGGTTAAAGGGTCTTACAGACCGCATTACTGAAAAATGGAAACCTAGAGCAGATTGGACTTGTATTAACCAATGCATACAACAAGATAATGAAACAGTAGATGCATACTATGGTAGATTATTAGAATGTTTCAATAACCATAGTGGTATGGCTATTCCTGAAAATCAGAAAAATGATAGCCCATATGAACAACAATTGAAAATGCATTTTAAAGGTTGCATTGCCCTATCAGTAGCTTCATCACGAAGCATATGATAGATCATCGAACGAGTAGGCTTCAAGCCTTATTAGAGTATGCTAGGCATGCTGAAAGACATTTTAACAGTAAAAGAAAAAGCATGAGTCTTCACAGCTGAAGACGGAGCAGAAGTCTTTGTAGTACAATCAGGCAAAAAGGGTAAGCGAAATGCTCAGGGTAACAAACGTTCTGACAAAAACTCAGAGTTTTATGAGGACAGGAAAAAAAGAGGTGAATGCTTTAACTGCGGAAGGAAAGGACATTTGGCAAGGGATTGCAGGAATAAAGCACCTGCAGAAAAAAAGGATAAAGATGATGAGGATTGACTAGATGGCAGTCATACTGTTCAGCAGTCATCAGGAGAGACTAATGAGCAGGGAAATAATGTAAACATAATAGAAGAGACAGATGACATGCAAACGGATGTAGAAGTTGGGGAAAGTGAAGTTTTGGATTTGGCCTTGCTGAGCTTGGAGCGCTATTTAGCAGACACAAAACGAAGTTACACTTCTGGTGGAGGGGAGAGAAATCAAATTCTTGTGTGATTCAGGAGCATCGCGAACCTTGATACACCCTTCAAAGTTACCGGAGCACTCTGAATCACCTGACTATATATTAGTGAAAGCAGCAAACGGACAGCTGTACAGGGAACCACTTTCCCATGATATAGCGATAACTGACCCTGTCTCGGGTATAACCCAGAGAAGTAAAATAGTACTTTCTGCAAAATGTCCCATGAACTTATTGGGAAGAGATCTTATGCAGCTTTTTGGCATAGCAGTAGTTCCTACCATGAAAGGTATGGAGGCACAGAGACAAATCGATGCTTTTGTAGTACGATCGGAGGGTGAAGCTTATTATTGGTACAGCCAGGACCTGGTTACAACTGGTCCAGGGGCAGTGACCAAGGAACTGATGAATGTAGCCATCAGTAAGGTGCCTTCCCTCGATTTTGATCAGCAACATTTATTACATTGTACCCTATACTATTGTAGCACATCAGGGCCTGATAAGGAATATGAACAAAAATTGTTCAGAAATCCTGCAAATAGATTAATATTGCGGACTTTGTATTGGGATACTGAGGGTAATAGTGTGGTAAGTTGTTCATTACCTCAGGAGTTCATGGAATTGTACAAATCCAACAAACTACCGCATGTCAGTCTAACCAAAAACAGGGATGTTAGGTGGGTAGATTTGGGTGACAAAGTGACAAGATGGGAGAAACAGACTGACTTAGAATTGTCAGACCAAGGAGTACAGAAACAGAAACTAAATTGGTTAACGCAAGCATGCCCAGCTGTACACTTACAACAGAGTGAAGACAGCTGATTGGCATTCTTGATAGAAGAAGAAGAAAAAGCTTTGAGTGACGTACCAAGCATTCTTTGGTCAACAGGGAAATCAGATGTAGGGCTTATTCAAACAGCAGGTCCAGTAACTATTACACCAAAATCGGCTTTTAGACCGAGAAAAAGACAATATCCTTTGAGGAAGGATGCGGAGCAGGGAATCAAACCTATCATAATGGCATTACTTAAGAAAGGGATACTGGTAGAATCCTTGAATTCACCATGTAATACTCCTCTGTTTCCTGTTAAAAAATCAAACGGGGAATGGTGGATGGTACAAGATTTACAAGCCATGAATGATGCGGTAATACCGAGGGCACCTACGGTGCCAGACCCACATACTTTGTTAAATGACTTGAAGCCGCAACAAAAGTATTTCACTGTGGTAGATATCAGCAATGCTTTCTTCTCAATACCTATACACCCTGATAGCCAACATTGGTTTGCATTTACATTTCAGGGTAAAAGGTATACGTACACCCGACTACCACAGGGATATAGCGAAAGTCCAACAATATTTGCACAAGAGATGGCTAGCAACCTGGCGGGATTTACTCCACCAGGGGGCAGTCAAGTATTACTTTACGTAGATGACATCTTGCTTGCAGCCCCTACCCAGCAGCAATGTAGGGAAGACACAATAGCATTATTGAAGTTTTTGGCAGAACAAGGGCATAAAGTAAACAAGCACAAATTGCAACTTTGGAAGAAGCAGGTTAAGTACCTGGGATATGTGATATCCAAGGAAGGTAGAACATTAGATGAAGACAGGAAAACAGCAATCTTACAAGCACCTAAACCAACTACCAAAAAGGAAATTATGTCCTTCTTGGGAACGACTAATTTTTGTCGAAGTTGGATACCGAATTATGCTTTGGAAACAGCTCCATTGGCTGATTTAATATTTAAAGCACCGATGGCAGCACAAGAAATACTACATTGGACATCGGAAGCAGAAACAGCTTTTTGCAGACTAAAACAACTGATAGTTTCATCATTAGTTTTAGGGCTTCCGAATTACCATAAGAGATTTTTTCAGACTGTAGATTGCAGGCAGGGATATATGACGTCAGTACTGATGCAACAACATGGCAGCAAGCAACGCCCCATAGCTTACTACTCATCGCAGTTAGATCCAGTGGCACGATCATTGCCACCTTGTGTACAAGCAGTTGTTGCAGCAGCTATGGCAGTGCAAGCTTCGGCCTCAGTGGTGTTGTTTCATCCTCTCACTTTGAGAGTACCTCATGCAGTTGCGATAATTTTACTGCAAGAAAAAATAGCATTTTTGTCCCCTGCCAGACATCTTTCTTGTATGACCATACTATTGAGTCAACCTCATATGATAATTGAACGATGCACAACATAAAATCCATCAACATTACTTCCGATTCCTGTGGATGGCACACCACACAGTTGCCTACAGGAAATGGAACAAATAACCTCACCCAGACTTGATCTCACTGATGTGCCTTTAGCTGATGCAGAGGTGACATTTTATGTAGATGGATCATGTAGAAGGGGTCCTACAGGAAAGAACCTAGTGGGTTATGCAGTGGTAACAGATAGTGAAATTGTAGAAGCGCAACCACTGCAGCATAACCTGTCTGCTCAAGCAGCAGAACTGATAGCTTTAACACGTGCCTGCACTTTAGCGAAAGACAGATGAGTGAACATATATACTGATAGTCAGTATGCTTTCTCTACAGTGCATGTTTTTGCACAACAGTGGAAGAACAGGGGAATGATAACATCTACTGGCAAACCGATTAATCATGCACAATTGATTTTGAACCTGTTAGATTCTATTCAGTTACCCACTAAAGTAGCTATTTGTAAATGTGCAGCCCATACTAAACGACAGGATAAGATTTCGAAAGGAAATGCTCGGGCTGATGCAGCTGCAAAGCAAGCTGCCTCAGACCTAGAGACTTTGTTTTCAAGTGAAGAATTACAACCTTCTGAGACTCTAGATTTAGAAATGTTGAAAACAATGCAGACATTAACTACAAAAGCAGAGAAGCAAAAGTGGGTAAAACGAGGAGCAATCCTTGAAGAAGGACTGTACATCTCCAAAGAAAAAAAGCCGATATTGCCATCTAATTTGTTTAGATATGCGGCTTTGTTGAGCCACGGGCAGAGCCATGTCTCAACAGGGGGGATGGTACAGTTAGTTAACAGAACATTCCAAACATACGGATTCACGAATTATACACAAAAATTTTGTGCAGCATGTCATATTTGTAGTAAACATCATGCACAGGGAGCATTTAAACTGAAGCGAGGGAGTTTCCCGACACCACCATATCCGTTCCATACTATTTGTATGGATTTTATAGAACTGAATAAATGTGAAGGAAAGAAATACTGTTTAGTGATCATAGATATGTTTTCAAAATGGGTAGAAGCCTTTCCGACCAGGAATCCAGATGCAGCAACAGTGGCAAAAGCCTTAGTGAAAGAAATCATTCCTAGATTTGGCATACCGGAGAGAATTTATAGTGATAATGGAACACATTTTGTTAACCAGACAATCCACCAGCTTGGGAGATTTTTTGGGATTTCTTTGAAGAACCATTGTGCTTATCACCCCCAGTCAGCAGGACTGGTGGAAAGGTACAATGGAATTTTGAAAAATAAGTTAAGGAAATTGATGAGTGAGACTCAAAAGACTTGGATTTGCTGTCTGCCTTTAGCACTGCTGAGCATGAGAACTGTTCCAAATGTAAGGGGTTTGACCCCCTTTGAGGTAGTATTTGGAAGAGCATATTATGTGCCACAATGGAAAGCCCTCATGCCTGCAGAGCTGGAGGCCGATAGCTCATTAGCTAGTCATATGAAGAAATTGTTAACAAATAAGACTGTTTTGCAGTTGAACTCTTTTTCAGACAAAGAAGAAACAAAGCCGGAGGCCGTGCTGACCCCGGGGTCCTGGATTTGGCTGAAAGTCATCAAAAAGAAGAATTGGGCGAGTCCAAAGTGGGAAGGTCCATACCAGGTACTATTGGCAACACCTACTGCAGTAAAAATTGCTGAGAGATCATCTTGGGTTCATTTGACGCACTGTAAACCGCTCAAGGAGTTTAAGTTAGATAAACATTTTTTAACTGATATACCACAGAAACAGGATGGCCAGAGGCAGAGTGTATAGAAATGCAAAACAACCCCAAAGACATTGGTTCACTGGCCTACTGACCATACATCTATTAACCATGTTTGTGGTGACTTTTTTGTTGTTGTGGTTTTTCTTGCATATAACTACAGAAGTGAAATTGATAAAACGTGATGAACTTGCCATAGATTGGCATCCAAACTTTAACACATACCTAGCCATGAAACGTGTATATGTAGAGACTATGAACGTTTCAAATTGCTGGGTTTGTACTGCGATACCTACAGCATATGGAGGACTTTTAATGTCTGCTGTCCCTCTGGGGATAAATGAGACTTGGGAAAATCTATTGTTCGACACGGGTACTGTGAGATCACAGGACAAAGTGGCATTATATTTACCCGTTACCCAAAGAGGAATTGTTTGTTTTGTTAAAAATGATACACTCCAAGTTGGTTGGAGTAATTGTAACATAACTGTGTCTTACAAATGTTATATAAAAGCTAGAGACCAGAGTACTAGTTGTAGCATGAATTACGGTTCGTATTTAAGCTTGATGAAAACAACGTTGAGAGATGTGCAGAAAAATCCTGAAATATATAAACAATTATCTGTTATAGATAAAAAAATGTTTCATTCAGAGTTAACCCACATCAGTACTAAGGTAGAAAATTGTTATTTTGTTTGTGGGAAAAAGGCCTATAAATGGTTACCTGAGAATTGGTCCGGCAGTTGTTTTTTGGGTTATCTGGTTCCAGCCATAAGACATACTGCAGAATTGCCTCTGGGTAAGATACGCAATGTAAGAGATGCAGTTCAACAAACTGGGAACACGGTCAAGAAACCTGCTAATCCAGTGGGTAAGATTGAAGCAAGCTGGAAGGACCAGTCGGCTGTGAAGGACAAAGAAAAATTGACTCATATGGACTTGAGTGACAGTATCATATCCTGGGCTGGAATATTCCCAGCCTATGGAGCAGTCAAATCGATTTGGGAACTGAGGAAATTGTCAAAACTCCTCGAAGTGATGAGCAATGTGACTTTTTCCGCTCTTGAACTTGTGACTGATGAACTGAATGCAATGAGAACTGTTGTACTACAAAACCGAATGGCTCTCGACTTCACCCTAGCGTGAGAGGTGAATGCGTCTTGGCGCTTATCAAAGAAGAATGCTGTGCATACATTCCGGACAACAAACATGAAATCAACGATCACCTAGAGGTAATACAGCAGGTGTCAGCAATGGCAGAACCAGGCCCAAACCCACTGATGAACTTTTTCCAGAATCTATTTGGGGGGTGGGGGTCAATCCTAATGAATATTTTAATTGCTATTTGTGTGGTTCTGCTCATAATCGGAGCATGTGTCTGCTGCGGGATACCCTGTATGAAAAGATTAGTTAGAGACTTAGTTGACATATCAGTAACTGAGACTATGTACCAGGACATGGAATTGAATCTGTTGATACCAAGTGAAAGCCTATCTGAAATATAAAACAAATGACTTGCTTAGCTGAAAGTCCTTAAAGGGAAAAGGCTAAGAAATGAAATTATATTGTTTATGTTTCTAATAGAATGAAATGCATTAACAGGAGGGAGAATGTCAGAAAAATATGTATTCAGACATATATAAGCTGCTAGAAAAATATGTATTCAGACATATATAAGCTGCTAGAAAAATATGTATTCAGACATATATAAGCTGTTAGGAAAAATATGTATTCAGACATATATAAACTGTTAGAAAAATGTGTGCTTAGGCATATATAAATGTACTCAAACATATATGAAGTGCAAAGGTTGAAAACAGTATAATATGTAATGCATTTAATTCTATTTTACTAGAATGGCAGTAGAAATGAACTTGCATATTATTGCTTGAAGCTTAGCTGTAAGTGTGATTAAAACTTTGACCCTGACAGTAGCTGGCTAGGCTGGCTCATGTCTGTCAGTAAATGTTATTTGCAAAGTTAGAAAGTAATGAATCTGTCTGCATGTGTATCTTTTCCTGCTTCCACCGAGGAGAATGGCCTTGTGCACTATCGGAGATAATGTCCAGCTGGTGGACAGAGACAAAGAAATGTATTAAGAAGACATTCATCCATTGTATTCGAACTAATCTAAGAGCCTTGAATTAGTTACATCCTCGGAAGGACATTGTGACTGACCAGGTGCCTTGCAAGGCTGCAATATTCTCATGGGAAAAACTTTTTGAAAAAACATTACCTCAGCATTTTCTTATGAATTGCAGTGATGTAAAACCCTGTCACTGACCACGTCAGTGAGGTGGGCAAAAGCTGATTGTAAATAGTATAAAATGAAAGGTATTTCCTGAATAAAGTTAGTCAAAACTCTGTACATGTTTATGTATGGTTTTTTGCCTCCTAATGATCATTAGTATGAACGCATATTTGTTAGATACTTGAGCATCCTGTATTACTGTCTGTCATTTTGAAAAACCTAATGATTTTTACAGTCTGATTTTAACAATTTATTTAACACCATGTGTAGCATGTTAACGTGTACTGCGTATGACACAGTTGTGTATATTGTGTGCATGTGTATCAAATCTGCCTATCCAATGTCCACTACAGTGTTGCCACAATTGTGTGGGATGCTCTGTGTATTGCATGTGTTTGAGGCAGCTACTCGTGTTACTGAGATGTGCATAGTCTCACAGCAAACATGCACAGCATGCATTATGTGCAGGTGTGTGACTTGTACATGGCCTACACCTCACCTATGACATGCATATTTAATTAGAAATATTAAATATAGAACACACTCACCAGGGTCTGCTGCCTTGCTGTCACACCAGAGGGACCTACAAGGATATGACACAGTTTGTCAATGGCAACAACTGTGGCATTGCTACTGTGTGTTTGCAATCTTACAGTAGTACAACGGTTGACAGTCACAGGCCTGCAGATTATATTCCTAATTATTGTTATTGCACAACACTAGGCACCACATCTAACTACACAGTACACATCTCACATAAGTATGATCTACCAATAGAGGTAATAGTAGTGTACAGCTATGCCATGTTACCTGCACGCTCCGTGTCAACTTGCTGGGTGGCTCCAGCCTTCATGATGATACATGTTAGTTGTTGTTGTTGTTGTTGGCCAGGAGCCACCTGGCTAAGGAGCAGCTCCTCCACTCTGGTGGGGGGGTGGCTACCCCACCACCTGTGGCAAGCTGTTGTCTACGGATATCAGACGCACGCTGACGGATATGTCTAATTAAATCACTGCAGTGATGGCGTACCTGCTGATATGTCCGGTTATGCATGCCTATGTCATTTACCCTACAGACAAGATCTTGCCACAGTGCAGTCCGCTCATGTTGGTCCTGCCTGGTTCTTCAGAACAGCAGGGCATAGTACTGAACCAAGGTGGCTGTAATCAGTTCCTCCTCTGCTGCGCTATATGAGGGATTACAATGGTGGGCCATGACCCTGGAAGACAATGAAACAATATGTGTGAGCAAGTCATGTGGCACACTTAACATTCTAAAGTACAGATATCAATTAACTGCCATATATAGCAACCTATTGGCTGTCAGAGGATACACACTTTCAATACCACATATCAGTGCTCAAACCACAACTGCCTGTCAGTGCCTGGCACACTCTATATATCAAATCATGTTTTGCACAGCAACAAAGATAAACCAGTATGTAAGACTATACAACAGTACCTGGCACACTGTATGCAACACAATGCACCACCTAGCCACAGGGGGTATATATCAAGCTAATGCATAAAGTAACATGTAATCCATTGCAATGATAGTAAAGTCCAGTTACAGTATTACCAGTATACCACACTTGTCATTGATGGCAAACCCCTGCCTAACATATGTGCACATTCGTTAATATAGGTGGCATACTGCTGTACTAGACTATACATGTTGCTAGATACGCACCTATATCCTGTAACACACATATGACTGAGGCCATGGTACAGGCATATACACACAAACACACATCAGACATACATACCAGACACAAAGGTATGGCAACCCACTTGACCTTTACCCATATACCATACAGTACTGTGTGTCAGTAGTTACAAAACCTTATGCCTGAGGTATGTCATCTGTGAGGACTACGGGGAACACACAAAACAGTGGTTCCAAAAAATGTGGACATACACCATACTGTGCTGTTTAGGCATACAGCTTCAGGTAGTACTGCAGTTCATACAGGGGTTGGATTCACCTTCAGTAACACTCAATAAGCATACATGTACTGCTGTAGCCTACAATGGGACACCCCAGTCGACACCAATGGACTATGTCAGACCATATGGCATACTGCTTTTTCTGCCTAGCAATAGCATACACATCTTTTGCTGGAATCACAGCTAGGACACATAATACCATGACAGAAACAGTTTCCCACTTAGCTATCACACATATACAGAACTCTGACACATACATCAACACATTCACCATCACACTCAGTCAACCTCACATAGCAATTATTGCAAGAAGTACATGTGAGTGTGTATTGGTTCATAGGTAAGTTATAGGCTATTGGCCCTAGGGCCTATAGATGTCTAGCCATATGCTACCCTGGCCTTTGACACACAGGTAATTTCATTTCACATGGCCCTGTCAAGCAGAGCCACAGAGGTGATTCCCGGGGTGTATTTCCTATCTCCCATACAATCATCAGGATTATTTATGACAACTGCTAATTAGGAGCATGGTTTGCTATTGATAGGTGGTTTGTTCCTGAGTATGGGATGTCTCTGAGATAGGAATCTACCCCTCTAGCATGTGCTGCTTATTGAGATGACAAGGTTTAGGTCCCTAGAGCATGTAGCCCATAGGGATTATGATCTGTTTACGTGGAGCATGTCCAACAGCTCTGGGTTTGACATAGCTTTGTATGTTAGGCAGAGGTCACCTCTGGGTAGGCGGTATGCAACACAATCTAGCTGTGGTTTCGTAAGGCGGTCTGCATAGAGCATCTGTTTGAGGCCGGTATTACTCTTTGTGACGTATGTCTGTGTCCTTTCCAGTTGCTGTAGATGTCTTGTGAGGTACATACCACATGGGGCATTGTACTCTATAATGGGTTTTATGTGTGTGGAGTAGAGGGGAACACTGACCTATATTTCCCTGGATGACACACATTTTGTGATGATGTGTGCCATGTAGACAGATTAAATGACTAGTATGGCACTGTGATTATCAAAGGGGAGACTACTGTCCACCTGTGTCCCATGGTCTCACTACCACCTATGTGGTAGTTAATGGGCACTGAGTTTTTGCAAGCAGGGATATAAATGCAGTGTCAACATTGAGCTTGAGTCCATGGCTTTGTCACCAGGCATCTGTTGCAGTAAATATGACCCTCTCTCTCTTTCTCTCCATATATATATATATATATATATATATATATATATATATATATATATATATATATATATATATATATATATATATGTATATATATATATATATATATATATATATATATATATATATATATATATATACATATAAATATGTATATATATATATATATATATATATATATATACACACACACACATACATATAAACATCCATTGGTGTACATATAGATATACATATAGGCACATATACAGTCCACCTTTCATGTTGTGAATATCAAGTATGTGAAGGTTGTGAGGTATACAGTTATGTCATAATATTGCACAGTGTTGTGCAGAATGCACTGAAGGTGTTCTCAGCCCATGTAGCTTTAGCAGGCCTCACTGGCTGCAACACTGCAAACCTGACGAATCATACCCACAGCGTTTAACCACCACATGTCATATACCAGCACTGTATGCTGTCTGGTTTGCCACACACTACAACCTACATAGACATATGCACATAACAACCTTCAACAACATGTATATGTCTACCTTTCACAAACAGTTGCAGTATGTCCCTTACTCTATGCACATGTACAGATGCTAATATATCTGACACAGACAGATCTCTCCATATGTGTGTGCCATATACACACAAGGACCACACTGTTGTAAGTCCATGTACCTCACGGGTGACCTGTTGGGCCTTGCTGCAACATGAACAGGTGTCACGTGAGCACACAGTAATATTAGATGGTGTATATATATATAGCTACAAATGCTAGATTAGCATACTAGCTTGGTACAGCTGTTGCCAATGCTAAGCTACACATTAATGTGACTATCATGCGTTTGTTACTCTGTCACATCCATTTTTATATAACTGTATGCACTACTCCCCCAAACAGACATCGTACACACTACTGTACAGAACACAGATAACATGGATCAGGTGTTTGACATTTAATGCTGAACTACATATGTCACAGTTATATCCCACTGCACACAGCTACACACTGATTTCTCCATGGCAGTAGTTATGCAGGGCATCTGTGCATAGATACGTACTACTGCCACATATGGATGATTCAAACTTTGTAGAGTACTCTTCAAAAACATCTACTACATGCCAGCAAATACATATATGTTACATACCTTTCCTTTGTATGTGTTTGTAGTAGTCATTTCCGTGTGTTTTGTACACTTTTTTTATCTTATTTTTTTTCAATATATATATATATTTTATTTTAATATATTTTTTCAATATATTATTTTTTTTCAATATATATTTTTTTCAATATATTTTCTTTTATATCTTTTTGTTTTTCTCTTGCTGTGGTCTTTGTCTCTCTGTGTCGCTATCGCTGTCTTTCTCTCTCTCTCCGTACCTACAATGAAATGATTGCATGTGTGGACAGCAAGTTCAGCCTGCTTTTATAGGTATCTGCACATGTGCATGTGATGGCCTCTGCACCAATTGTTGGCCACCATTTGGCAACTGCATGCAGCCTGCTGTGTGGTACTTGCAGTAATCACTGTCATAGCAACCAAATGCTATAAATTGCTAAGTCAGGTAGTCATAGCCCTTCCAGCTTTCCAAAGTGGGGACCATGCTTGTTTGCTGTGGACACCATTGTGTAAGTCAGAAGGTTGGTATACTTCTTGTATCTGATGCTAGGGGTGTAGCCAGTAATTTGAATGTTGTACTCAGACCTGAATGTTGCCACTTCCAGTACACAGTTGTCAGTGTAGAATTGTACTCACCCCTACAAATGCTAACACAAGATACATGGGACTATGTAGTTTCTTTTCTATTTATACAATTATCTGCCATACATACGTAGTTATTGAGATGTTTTCATTTGGCACATGAACTGCTTGTGAACAGCTATACTGTGGATATTAATGTACTCACTTCTGCACAGTTTGTGTTTTTTTGTTGTTGAGATTAGCACACGATGCTCATGAAAACTGGGCAATTCCAGTACTGAGTATGCCTACCTACATCCTTGCTGGACCTTGAACACACAGGTATTTTGTACATTTGGGTGGGGATTGTCCTGCTATGATACTGTGTGGGGGCTGTAAAGTGCTGCTGTAACATTATTTACTGCTAAAATGGCTGGCTCTGTTATCACAGTCACGTAATGCAATTCCACAGCAACTGCTGGTAAAGTTCCACACAACAGGTTTTGTGTTATGGCATTCCTGTCTTACCTTTACATTCACTCATTCTAATGCATGATATATATATTTCAGCAGCAACTTGCTTTATAGCTACTGTGGCTTAGTGATACTTCATGCAGTCTAGTGTGTGCAAGGTCTGGGGTTCATGACTGACAGTGGTATTTTATTTTGCTGCTGAGCAGAACAAGGGCCCTCACATGCAGGGTGACTAAGGCACTTTTAAGCAGTTTTAAGTGGGTTTGCATGGGTTTGTGCAAAGCTTAGCAATACTTAGCTAAGCGCACACAAATGCACACTCGCGCCAATCCGATAACTACTGCTTAAAAGTGCTTACTCCCGCTAACCCCCACACTCATTTCTTTGAAAGAAAAGAAAATGGGGAGATAGGAAAGTGGTGAAAAAGGGGCACAAAGAGGGAAAGACAGTAGGGAAAACAGCTCGGGATGTGCAGGACGGGTGTAGAGAAGGTCCATAGCTGCCCATTTCATTAACAGCAACAGCTGTGCATATACTAGTAATTTGGAGGGAAATTTGAAACCTTCCACCCCTGAGAGAGGAGTGAGTTCAACGAAGTATGTTGTACTGCCAATTAAATTTCAGCTTATGTGTCCAGAGGACATGTGTGCAAAATGGACAGCTATGTATGGGGCATATTTTTTTTGTGGGAGCAGATTGCCCATTTTTTTTTTTTTATTAAAATGAGAGTGGAATGTGCGGTAGGGGAAGTAGGTATATGCAGGGAGGTAGGTTGGGGAGGTAAACAGACAAGACAAACATGACGCATACAGGGGAGGAATATGACACATGGGGTGGGTGAACACCATTGACAGGGAAGGATGTTTGGAAATCGCAAACCCATGAGCCCACAGATGGCAACAGTGGAACTGAGATCCCCACCCATGGGCAGTCACCACTGCACCTTCACAGCCCAGAGGGTGGCTGTGCTGGGGGCTGTGTAGGAGGGGCAGGCTCACCTGTGAGTCGCGCCACTCTTGCCTCGAGCTGGCGTAAAGGATCAGTGACTGAATGCTCGATCTCCCTACGCACCACAGCCCGGACCGTTCAGAGGGTGATAGGTGGCCCTCCTCCAGCCACGCTTGCACGTGGGGGTGAGCCCCATCCCCTGCAGTGCTTCCATCCAAAGGTGGTACAGGACCAACAGAGGAGGAGGTCCCGGGCTGGGCACCAGACCTGTTGGTGTGAAGTGCCATTGCCAGCTGAGGTGGGACAGGTGGGTCCTCTGGGACCGGCCTTCCCATACATTCTATGTTTAGGAGGATTTAATGACAATATTGGTTAGTAATAGCCAACAGCATTCCAATTTAGTTGTAATAGCATACAGTAGTATTCTCATTAATCCAACACACCAGAGTTCCAACAGTTGAACAGCAAGCATAACACATGCATATACAGAACAACAGTGGACATTCCAACTGCATGCAGGATTGATTGGTGGCAACTGGCCACCAAGATTGTGGTATGTGAACAGGGCACATGCATCAAAGTAAATGCAGATGTTTATAAACCAATAGGACATGTGTCCCAACAAATTTTATGAGATTAGACATACCCATTGAGGTGTGGAATTGCATTGTTTATGCACTTACAGTAGGGTGTAAAAAGATACCTCCATTAACAACTTATATATACTTATAGTTTGCACTACATTCCTATTGACTGCAGTTATATATCCCCTACAAGTATTATTACACTTGGCAATATCCGTTAAATTGTGAAATGGGTTTTGCTAGTTCTTGATATACCTGACCTGTATCTGACATACAAACTGTCCTGGATGCAGATGTTACTGCTCCATATTTATATATTTCATTTATATTTATATATCTACATATCTGGATGTGTTCAGGTGACATTATCAGGTATATGTTAACAGCCCCCTACATTTCTAGCAGCACACTGACATTTCTGGGGAACACAATAGCAAGCTACTCATGTGCCAGATTAACCTGTACATGCCGGCCATGAACCGATAGTTGAGGACTGTATATATGCTTAACAGCTACTGGCACTCCCTTCATCCACTTTATATTGGCCTACCCATGTGTTGGTTGACTGTGCTTAATACAACAGTACTATTTCTATAATGCAAGGGTACAACAACATATTGAAGAAAGTGACATGGACACACTCCAGGAATTATACCTTTATTAATTACATTACACACTTTTCTAGTGGCTCTCTCATTTATTTGATATATCAGTGTATGCAGAAGACTTTTATTCAAGACATATTATACCTTTATTAATGGATTACAACACCTTTTCACACTGTCTCACTTATTTTATATAACAGTACATGCAGAGAAGTTATTCAAGACTTATTATACCTTTATTAATGGGTTACAACACTCTTTTTCAGGCTCTCTCACTTCTTTTATATGACAACACATGCAGAATAATTACTAACCTGCCTGGTGGTGCAGCCTTAGCAGCCTATCTGCATAGGCTTGCTGATTCACAGCACGGACACCTGCAGCTGTGAAGTAAATGAAGGGATATTGAGACATACTTATCCATAATATAGACTACAATAGCAATTCTTACATACTTCATCCCATGGCTACATAGTCAGTAGTGGGGCATTTTCCATTTCACGGGCCTCCTGTATCCACTGGTTCACTCGGTCCTCCTTCCGTCTCTTCAGGTCTGAGTAGTGGTGTCTGACCTGCTCACCAGTCCGAGGGACGCCTGTGTCACTGGTGAGATCATGTGCTAGATGGTTCCAGGCTTCCGCTTTGTACTCAGTGCCTTGAAACTGGCCCTGCAGGAGACTTGCATCATGATGATGGACGAGGAGCCAAATCATTACTTTTGACTCCTCAATGCCCCACTGTTGCACTCGAAAATGAGAGCCCTCCCCAACACCAGCCATACTGTCTGCAGATGGGAGCTACAACCAGTTATGGGAATTATTCCCACCTATGGAGCTTAAATATGCCTCATTTCCCGCACTTATTTGTGCTTGGCCGGTTTTGAAAAATCTCAGCTAAAAGCAAACCTGCTTAGCAATGGGTAAACTTCCACTGATATATATGAGTGTGTTGGAAATGCATCCATATGTAAATCTGTCATAGCTTAGTGGTTTAGTACTGTGATTATGGTGCACAGTATCCTGGGTTTGAGGCCTGTCATTGCTTTTTATTTTACTACTGGCCAGACCGGCTAAGAGGTGTGGCTATGTTTAGCCAACTTTGCTTAACTTTGCCCAACGTTGCTCGATGTTGCTCTATGTTGCCTGACGATGCGCTAGTTAGACCGGCTAGGAGGTGTGGCTATGTTTAGCTGGCTTTGTTCAACTTTGCCCAACGTTGCTCGACGTTGCTCTATGTTGCCCGACGATGCGCTAGTTAGTGCAGTGTGCAGCTCCGTGCAAACATGTTTTGTTTCCGCTAGTTGGCGCAATGTGCAGCTCCACGCAAAGCCATCGCGCTTGTTAAAGCAGTGCTAAGCTATGAGCAATTATACTTAACTGTGCTTAATACTAGTAAACTTTGCTTAGCAGTGCGTCATATTGCTTAAGATGTGTTACTTATGCATTTATCAGTATGCATGACCATTCCACCTTCTTATATAAATATATATATATATATATATATATATATATATATATATATATATATATATATAATATTGATCACTACCACATAGGCCATTTCAATGCATTTTACTAAAATTTAAAAGGTAAATGTCAGGAATTATTTTTATGCACAGATTTCCTACAGAAAATGGGAAGGGTAGTGGTGGGACTCGAACTGGGAATGCCTCCTCTTTGTGCAAAGGTTCTACCACTACGCTATTGCTATTTGGCTTAATTTGCATATAAGTAGTTTATTATCCTCTTTGATGTCTACACTGCTAACTGTAGCTAAGCAATGGGAAAACCCGTGCAAACACGCGCAAATACAGGCAGCTATATCAGGAATAATAAAAAAAAAGGAAAGCTTTACATTTTAAACTTGTACAGGGATTTAGAATGTGGGGGAGTTTCATGTTGGGTATGTAGACATTTGAGCGGACTCACTCATTTCAGTAGACATTTGCAGTTTAGGCACTTGCAGGGGCGTGGATATTTGGACTGCTCGGCAGTCTGATACGCCCCCTGCGCTTGTGCACGCTCCGTGTTAGCTTTAGAGTTGAGTCAGCGTGCCCTCATGAATATGCATGACGCGCTGACATCATACTCTTAGACTGCAGTTTCCGAATAAGACTTAGTTAGTCTTACACGGAGGATTAGTGAATCCCGGCCCATGTGTTAGAAAACAATCATGTTACAAAATCTCATATGGGTTAACATACTCTCAAAGCCTCTCTCCAACATATGTTTGTGTTGGTCAAGGGAATTACTATAACATTTATAGAGGATTCTGATGTGGGTTATGATGTGATCATTTATGGCTGTTGAGATTTGGTAACAATGGTCAAATATGTCAATAAAAACCACAGTTGAGCAAGTTTACAACATCATAGTTCTCGGGTTAACCACCTAATTAATTGTACTTTGCAGTGCTTATAGTGTTTGGAGCCTTTATTATATTTTAAAATAATAAATTGTCATTGGTTTGGTAGTGATCTGTGTGCAATTGAAGAATATTTTCCCCAGGATAAAACTGGATATTAGTATGTTGGCTTTCCATCTTGGACCTCCCTCAATGCCAACGGATACCAATGACTTCTCCATGATATACGAGTAGGTTTTGGTTTTATGCTAGATTTTTACAATAAATCTTGCAAAAATCTCCACAGGTCAGTAAAGCTGCATTATTTGTCTCTCAGCAGCAACTGTTGACCATGGAAAGAAGTATCTGACTTCTATGTGAAATACCCAGCGGCACCCTACTCTATTACTGGCTGCTTAAGCTACAGTTGGTTCACTGTCCATACCAAACTATACCTAATTTTATCCCTGCCTACTCACTACACATCACAGGAACATGGCTGGTATCCCTCTGTCTCTACCTCTCTTGTATATTTCCTCTAATTCTTCTTTTTATAACTGCTCTTCTAACGTCATGCTAAGTTATTAGGTGCATGTAAAAAACCTCTTTTACAGCTGTCTGACATTGGTGTCTCTTTCCATCTCCCTAGTATGTTTCTATAGCCTATAAAATGTAATCATACCTTTCACTACTATACCAAGGTGCTATTCTTGTAGCTTGTGAGACTGATTGTGTTTTTTCTCACTCTTGCTGCAATATGAATCCAGGCTCATCCTGCTCCATTACCCTCACTTCTATTGGCTCACTCTGCTCCCCTACCCTACCCCCATTCCTACCCATTCCCTCATTCATCACTTTTATACTAACTATAGCTCCTTCCCTACATCACTCTTAACAAATACACTCCTGCTTAACAGCACCATGTACCTCCCCTAATTCCTCCTCTGGCCCCACCTCAGCATCTCCTCTTCATATGTAGCTCCTTTAACACACACTACTCCCTAAATACAACTACACAATGCTCTCCATTTATCAGCACATCTCTTCCTCTCCTAATATGACCCACACCTTACAATTCAGCATATTCTTACTTACCCTTATACTGCCCCTCTTCTTATACTGTTCCAAGCTACCTTCTTCCATAGCCAACTACAAATATCTCCTTCAGAAACTTCCCACCCTGTCAATTCCACTGCAAACTTCTAAAAGCTTCTCAGACATCTCATCTTCCTTATTCAACTGCCACTGTACATACCAATTGAAACTGAAACTTTCTCATGTTTATACCAAATTAAACCTAATTCCTTACAGCCACAGGACTTTCCTACAAACCCTTTATCAGCATATCCTTATACATCATGTCCAGGTTCTCTCACAGTGTGGGTATATTCACCCAATCTGGGCCCCAAAAATTCTTCATCCCCTAACCAACCTTCTACCTCTCAAAACTTATTTATAATAACAATAAATGTTCACAGTATCTACAGTAAAATCACAGAATTCCAAACCTGGCTCTCCCATAATAACCCTGATATTGTAGCAGTCACAGAAATCTGGTTAAAAGTGCACATACTAAACACAGAAAATATTCCGCCAGGTTATAACATTCTTTGTAATGACAGACTCCATAAAAAAGGCAGGAGTGTAGCACTGATATACCAAGAATCCTTAACTGTTACACTGTTTCCCAAACCTATATCATCCTTTGTTAACATAGAACTACTAGTAGCATGTCTACACATAAACAGCAATAAGCAACTATACATTGCTACATTATACAGTCCCCAGGCCTAAATATCCCTCTTTTGGAAGACTTCCTGTCCTAGACTAATCATAGCATTTCCAATGAAACTATTATCCTTGGGATACTAATATAAACTTGCAAAACCTATCTCCAACTCCACAGCAAATAGTATAAACTTCCACATGTATATACACCTTATCACAGACCCTACTCGTACCATCAATAACCATACTGAGTTGACCTTAGACTGGATCCGAGTCTCTGACCACCAGAAATACTCTTAACACTGGTACCCTCCCCAACAGTCTAAGTGATCACTCACCAGCCTTCACCTATATGACCCGTACCACTATACCAAAATGTCGCTCTTATTGAACATCTATAAACCTAGCCTACTTTAGCCAAAATATATAGACACTTTAAAAGCCTACAATAGGACCCCTCTAAAAATGCTCCCACTAGAAGATGCCGTAATCTATTTCAATAAAGTCTTTCTTGATCTAAATAGTCTAGCCCCCATTCATACCAAAAGAATAAAACAAAACCATGACCCCTGGCTAACAAAACAAACCAAACAATTACTTCTCTCCAGAGACCGAGCCTGGAAAAACTGGGACAGAAATAGAACCCCACAAAATGAACTTACCTACAAATAACTCCATAACACTGCTAAAAGGCTAGTAATTAATGGCAACAAAATGGACTTCTCAACACAGTTATTCACCCTAAATAACCCGCAAAATCTCTGGCAATCTGTTTCCTCACTTCTTAATCCCGGAACCCAGCACAGTTCCACACCATCACCAGATAATGACCCACAAGAAAACGCCAAAATGTTTAACTCTCACTTTACTGAAACTATTCAAAAACGTATCAAACAATCCTTCCCAACAACAAATAATAACTCAAGTAGTATGTCATCTACTAATAATCTCACACACTATGACTTGAGCTCTTCTTCCTCCCATTCCACTGAAAACACTAATAATTTATCGGCCCTCTCACTCTACAACCTGTACCGACCTCCCTTGTACCTAAACTACTAACTAAACTGAGAACATGCTCCCTGTCCGCTGATATCCTTCCATCAGAATACTTAAAACTAGTTGCCACTGCTATTGCATATCCAATCAGCATCCTTATTAACTGGTCTATCTCAGAATTCTACATTCCTCAACTCTAGAAAAAATCTATTATAATTCCTCTGCATACAGATGGTAAGAGCAAAGATCTTTCTAAATTCCAACCCATCTCTTTACTCTCACCTTTATTCTAGAAAAATACATACATATGCAATTAATAAAGCACTTTGCTGATAATGACCTTATTGCTCCCACTCACCATGGTTTTTGGCCCACTCACAGCACCACTACTGCCTTACTCTCATTTACCAATACTGTGTACAAAGCTCTGGATGCTGGTCTATAAACTTCAGTCATCCTGACTGACTTATCCAAAGCTTTTGACACAGTATCACACCCTAAACCAGTACAACAGCTCAAAGCCCTAAATCATTCACAGCACTCTAAATTGGTTTTTTAGCTACCTAAACAATAGAAAACAATCTGTCAGATGCCAAAACATGCCCTCTGAATATCTTGTCAATAATGCAGGAGTCCCCCAGGGGTCTATTCTGGGTCCTCTTCTTTTCAATGTGTTCACTAATAGTCTATATACAGCATCCCAGCACAGTACACTCATCCAGTATGCTAATGATTCCACTATTATCTCCTCTCCCAATAACTTCTCTGGCTTCCTAAAGATAACTCAGAACTCCTTTTCATCTATTGAATCTTGACTAAACAATATACAACTTTTGGTTAATCCCAAAAATCTAAACTCCTACTTTTACCTGCATAAACAACTCAAGACTTTTAAGATATTTTTACTAAACAACACTGAAATTGAAGTATTAAATACAGCAAAATTACTAGGCAAAGAAAATGATGAAAAACTCTCCTTTGAGAACCATATTCTTAACACAATAAAAAAACACTTTAAACTTAGCAAACTCTATAGACATAAAATATACATGGACAAGCCCACCAGGACAAAATTGACAAACACTCTGCTTCTTCCTTCTCACCTTTGTGGAAGCCCCATCTTCACCAACCTTCACACTTCATCCCTGAACAAATTGCAATCTTGCTACTATAAAATAGCAAAATGATCAATAATCCTAACAAGTGTCCTTCTCTTCAGAATATTCTAGAAACATACATCTCCCAGAAATCTTCACTCTAATGATAACAACTTATAAACATAACCAAACCCAACAAACGAGCTGGACAATGCCTTTATTCATACTCTACTGACAAACTATGGAATGCACTGCCTTCCTCAATTACTCAATTTGACACTATAAAACCTTTTTAATCTGCACTAAGAAACAATTACTTTAATGATCATATGTGCCCATGCATACATATGACTAAGTCTCATTAAATAAAGCTAACCATTCTATCCACTTTTATGCATTTTACTGCAAACCTACATCTTGTTTCTTCCAAGATCCCTCTTTATTAACACTTGCAATAGCAGTTTTAAAGACTCAAAGCTTATTTATTTATTTATTTACATCTGTTTACCGGGTAATGTCTGACTGGGCTGGTGGCCCATTTTCAGCAGAGACCCGGGAAGAAAACTCCAAAAGAATAACATAAGTAACAGTACAGTAATACAATATTATGCAAACACAATGGGCCAGATTCATGAAACCTCAGTGTAAGACTTAATATGTCTTACTCGGAGGCTGCAGTTGAATGGTATGATGTCAGCGTGTCATGAATATTCATGAGGGCACACTGACTCATCCGTAACTCTTACATGGACTGAGTAGGCAAGCAAGGGGCGTGTCCGACTGCAGAGCAGTCTAAAAGTCCACGCCCCTGCAAGGTTTTAAAAAGCATAATGTCAACAGACAAGAGTGAGTCCGCTCAAATGTACTTGCACCTAACACCACACTCCCTGACACTGTAAACCCCCATCAGAGTTATAGAACATAAAATATTAAATTTGTTTTTAAATCCACGATTTAGCTGCCCATATTTTCGCTTGTTTGCACGGGTGTGCTCATTGCTTAACCACAGTTAGCAATTGTGACATTGAAGAGCATATAAGAACTACTTATGCAAATTAATCCAAATAACAATAGCGTAATGGTAGAGCGTATGCACAAAGAGAAGGTACTCACGGTTCGAGTCCCACCTCTCCCCTTCTTATTTATGTTTTAAATCAGTATTTGAAATAATACCAGACAAATATGATTAAAATTGTATTAAAAGCAGTGACATGGCCAATGTATCAGTGAACAAAATATATATTTTGAAAAGACCCAGATATATAATAGCCTGCTGTTAAGCAACATTTTACACAGCTAAACACAGGTGCCCATAGTTTAATAGCGCTTTACCCGTCTAAACAGAGGTGCCCATAGTGTAATAGCGCTTTATCCAGCTAAACAGAGTTAACCATAGTTTAATAGCACTTCACCCAGCTAAACAGAGCTGCCCATAGTGTAATAGTGCTTTACATAGCGCAATAGAGTTGCCCCAACATTTAAAAGCACTTTACCCAGCGCAATGTGTTTGCACGGACGTGCGCGCCACACCAACCAGGGCACTGTAGGGCACAGGGGAACAACATAGAGCTAAGTTGCTTAAATGCAGCCACACCCCCTAGCCTGTCTAGACAGTATTAAAATAAAAGAATGGCAATGTTTGAACCCAGGACCCTTTGCATCATAATCAAAGTACAAAACCACTAAGCCTTGACAACACAGGGTAAACAGCCACTATTAACATTCATAAACTTAGGAATGGTAGTTTAACCATTACTAAGCAGGTTTGCAGTCAGCATAGAATTTTACAAAATGGCCAATCACAAAAAAATGTGGGAAATGCAGCATATTTAAGCCCCACAGGCAGGAATACACGCCATAACTGATTGTAGCTCACATCTGCGGTCAGAATGTCTGGTGTTGGAGAGGGAGCATGCTTCTTAGTGCAGAGATGGGGCATCGAGGAGTCCAAATACATGGTTTGGCACCTAGTCCACCATCATGAGGCAAGACTCCTGCAGGGCCAGTTCCAAGGGACGGAGTACAAGGCAGAGGCTTGGGACTGGTTGGCTCATGACCTCACCAGTGCCACAGGCATTCCTCAGACTGATGAGCAGATCCATCACCACCATGCGGACCTGAAGAGACGAAAGGAGGACCGCCTGAACCAGTGGATACAGGAGGACCATGGGATGTGGGATGCCCCAGTACTGAGTATGTAGCCATGGAATGCAGTATGTAAGAATTTAAAATGGAGTATGTATAATGGATAGGAATGTCTCAATATCCCTTCATTTACTTTACAGCTGCAGGTGACCGTGTTATGAATCAGCAAGCCTATGCTGATAGGCTGCTAAGGCTGCGCTGCCAGGCAGGTTAGTGATTATTCTGCATGCATTGTCATATAAAATATGGGAGAGAGCATGAAAGAAAGTGTTGTAGTCCAATAATACAGCCATAAAATGGACTGAATAAGTCCTCTGCATGTTCTGTCAGATGAAAACATTAGAGAGACAGAAAAAGAGAGTAGTAACCCATTAAGAAAAGTAACAAATGTATTGAATAATATCTCTGCAGGCACTGTCATATAAAAGAATATGTGAGTGAGCTTGAAAAAAGAGTGTGCTAACCTATTAATAAAGGTATAATATGTCGTGAACATGTCTGCCATATATACTGTTAAAACAAATAAAGGAGTGAGCCTGTGGAAAAGTGTGTAATGTAATTAATAAAGGTCTAAAACCCAGAGTGTATCTGTTTCACTAAGTATGAAATGTTGTTGTACCCTTGCATTATACAAATAGTAATGTGTTAGAAAGTGCTGGCAACCCAGAGTTCTGCAGTCCCATCTGAAGTGGGTGATGGAAGTGCTAGTAGCTGTGATGTAAATATACAGTCTTCAACAGTCAGTTACTGGCTGGCATGCATAAGTAAATCTGGCACACGAGTAGCATGCTAATATATTCCCCAGAAATGTAAGTGTGCTTCAATAAATGCAGGGTTCTGTACAATTTGAAGTGAAAATGTCATGTGAAAACATCCAGATATGTAGATAAAGAAATATAAATGCAACCATGAAATATGTAGCAGTAACATCTGCATCCTGGACAATTAGTATGTGAGATATAGGTCAAGTATAGATTGAACTAGCCAAACCCACTACACAACCTAATGCATGGTGGCAAGGTTAATAATACATGTAGGGAATATACACCTGCAGTCACTAGGAATGTAGTGTAGAGTAAAAGTGTTTATAAGATGTTAACGGAGGTTTTAATACACCCTACTGTTTGTGCATAAACCATGCAGTTCCACACCTCAATGGGTATGTGTAATCTGAAATATTTGTTGGGATATATGTCCAATTGTTCTATAAATATTTGCACTCATGTTGATGCATGTGCCCTGTTCAAACTCCATGTTCATGGTGGCCTGTTGCTACCAATCATCCCTGCATGCGGTTGGAATAACCACTGTTGTTCAATATATGCATGTGTTATGCTTGCTGTTCAACTGTTGGAACTGTGGTGTGTTGGGTTAATGGGAATATTACTGCATGCTGTTACAACTAATTTGGAATGCTGTTGTTTATGTTGTAATGAAACACACCTAATCACAGAACGTATGGGAAAGCCGGTCCCAGCGGACCCACCTGTCCCTCATCAGTTGGAGAGTGCACCTGGCACCAGTGGCTCTAGTGCCCAGCCCGGACTCCCCTCCTCCATTGGTCCTGTGCCACCTTTGGGTGGAAGTGCTGCAGGGGATGGAGCTCATCCCCCCCCCCCCGTGCAAGTGTGGGCGGAGAAGGGCCATCTGTCACCCTTAGAAGGGTCCGGTTTGTGGTGCGTAGGGAGATCCAGCATTCAGTTGCTGATCCCCTACGCCAACTTGAGGTGAGAGTGGCATGTCTCATGGGTGAGCCTGCCCATCCTACTCAGCCCCCAGCACAGCCACCCCCGGGGCTGTGAAGGTGCAGTGGTGACTGCCCATGGGTGGGGATCTCAGTTCCACTGTTACCATCTGTGGGCTCATGGGCTTGCAATTTCCAAACAACCTTCCCCGTCAATTGTGTTCACCCACCCCATATGTCAAATTCCACCCCTGTATGCATCTTGTTTGTCTTTTCTGTTTACCTCCCCAACCTACCTCCCCAAATATATATACTTCCCCTACCTCACTTACCACTCTCACCTGAAAAAAAAAAAAAAAAGGGCAATCTGTACCCGAAAAAAAATTACGCCCCATACATAGCTTCCCATTTTGCACACATGTTCATAGGACATGTACACTGATAATTCTAATTGGCAGTGCAACAAACTATGTTGTCCTCACCCCTCTGTCAGGGGTGGAAGGTCTCATGACTCACTCCAACTGTTCAACATATGCACAGCTGTTGCTAATAAAGAAATGGGCAGCTATGGGCCTTCCCTACACCCTTCCTGCACATCCCAAGCTTGTTTTCCTACTGTCTTTCCCTCTCTGTACCCCCTTTTTCACCACTTTCCTATCTCCCCATTTTCTTTTATTTAAAAGAAATTAGCGTGGGGTTAGCGGGAGTAAGCACTTTTAAGCAGTAGTTAGTGGGGGTGCACGAGTGTGAGCTTGTGTGCGCTTAGCTAAGCATTGCTAAGCATCATGCAAACCCACTTACAACTGCTTAAAAGTGCCTTAGTCACTCTGTATGACAAGGCCCTTGTACTGTTCAGCAGCAAAATAAAAAAACCTTGTCAGTCTCGAACCCGGGACCTTGTACTCACCAGTCTGCATGACGTACCACTACACCACAGCAGATATACAATAACTTTGTGCTGAAAGCAATTTATCATGCATTACCATGAGTGAATTTAAAGGGAAAATAAGACTGGCATAACACAAATCTTGTTCTGTGAGCCTTAACCAGCAGGTGTTTTTGAATTGCATGACATGACTGTGAAAAGAGAATCAGCCATGCTAGTAGGGAATACGTTTACAGTAACAGCTTACAAACCTCACACAGTATCAGGGCAGGATAAACACTGGCATATTTGCATAGGTCACAGGCCAGACCTCCCAACAGTGACTGATCTACAGTGATGACCCTGATTTGTAAACAAATGTTAGCTGTGCCCCTCTGACTCCCTGTGAAATGTACTAACAGTAGGCAGAAAGGTGTTGAATCTCACTTAATAACAAATGTCAATAAGTGAGAGTAGACACCGCTTGCACGTTAGGAAAGTGTAGTAATAGAAATGCTCTGAATCACCCAAAGTCTGAACTGCAAAATGTCTGAACTATATGACAGGTGTATCCCAGTTATATGCACCTTTCCCTGAGGCTGTTCAAATATATACGTGAGAGTATCTGAGGCCTGGAAGAGTCAGAAACACACAGGCATATCAGCTTGTCTGCTGTTACACACTCTGTAAAAAGCTGTAGAATGAATCCCACAAGCATGCCCTTATGTAGAGGTACAACACAGAAATAGCAATGGATGTAGCCATGTACTGCTAGCAACCACCTGTGACAATGCCATTGTTCAGGTGCTGAAAAGACTGCTGTGGTGCACAGTCAAAGAATACTAGGCTGACCTCTGTCTACCATCTGGATATGTCCACAGGTGGGAGCTACTCAGACAGACTACAAGCCTTCATAGACTTATAGGTACACAGCAACTCTGCATGTTCAGTAAGATAAACATCACTCGATAAT